>NC_068411.1:16648607-16963607 GCF_023724105.1 Carassius gibelio | reverse complement strand
GTTTTAGCTTTATTCCCCAAATTGTGCAGCCCTACAACAGTGTTGAGTGTTTAAAGATGACACCTTTGTGGAAACAATAAAGAACAAACCTGTTTTGCTAATGACAACACATTAAAAATAAGCAAAAAAGTGTAATTTAAGTTCTTTTCAGGGTTATCAGGAGAAAATGCCACATAAAGCGTTTACGCGTTAATCGACTCCAAAGCATTAACCACGCAGTGATTGTGAGTCAAAAAAGCTTTTTGTTTAATTAGGGAGTTTTGTATGACAGAAACATTTATAGTCTAAAGTAAGACTTCAGATGTAGATCAGACCATTCAGTTAATCAGATTTAGAATTAATCAAACCATTAATTGAAATAATTATGTTTTTTGTATATATTTTGGTGAATATTTATAGTTTGAGTCTATTCTTCTCTCTTGTACATTTATTTTTTATCGATTTATTTATTTATTTTAAATAGTTTTTGTCTTTATAATAGTTTTTTGTTAACAGTAGCAGTCGTAGTGTTTTGTTGTGTGTATGCCTGCTTGCATGTGTGAGATGACAGGAAGTTTAATGACTGGAGCATGTGTCTAATCTAATAATCCCTCAGCCATATGAAATTTAGGAATGCGTGAAAAGGAGTTTGATGGAAACTCATCTTGCAATCTGATTATGTTCTCCTCGCAATCTCCACCCAGCATGTGTGTACATTTATAAGCGTTTGGTTTGTATTTCAGGGAGGCAATATCAGTGGTGTGTGAGGCAGTACCAGGTGCCAAAGGAGCTCAGCGAAGAAGAAAGGTATTCAACACTTTATCTTATCTTACTTTCTCAGACACAGACTTTCAGCCGCGCAATATATTTGCACTTTTGTTAGTTACAGGTACAGCTCACAAAACTCACTGTGTTCTAGGAAGGCCTGACCAGTTTCCAGTAAACATACTGCTGTGTTAAATGTAACACACATTCACACGTTTGCTCAAAGTGTTGTGTCTCAGCTGGTCAGACTGTGGTATTTGGTTTATGGCTGGTTTCAGAGGTTATGCAGTGCAATACCTCTTTCGATTTGCTCATAGGGTGTGTGTGTGTGTGTGTGTGTGTGTGTGTGTGTGTGTGTGTGTGTGTGTGTGTGTGTGTGTGTGTGAGGAGCCAAAGTCTGCCCTGGTCACGATCAACACAGGTCTGTTTCACAAAGCACAGATGAAAAGTGGAGCATCAGTGTAACTGCAGCAGCCGGCTTGAGTTGACAGCATTGCTGCAGTGGCTCTACACAGAAAATAAAATGATTTCTGGGTTATCATGTTGAGTTTTTCCTTTAATAATGGCTTTTAATTCAGAATTATTATTGGTAGTAGTATAAAACTTTAAGTCTATTCTATTTAGTTGTATTTACACACAATTTAAACCAAACCACAAAGTGTAAACCGTCTGGATTCAGGCAGAATGACTGAATAGTAAGTGTTTGTTGCTGTTACTGCATGTGAAACTAGTTTATTCTGGTATTTCATGTTGCGTCATAAAAGCCTATGTTGCAAATTTTTATTTTTTTTGTAGGTTAACGGCAAAAAAGTGCTTAGCACAGATCCCTAATTAAAAGCTCCACTACTCATCAAAAGTTTTTGAATGTAGTCTCTTATACTCAACAAAGCTGTGTTTATTTGATCAGAAATGCAGAAAAAACATTAATAGTGTAAAATACTATTTCGACCCGGAGCACAATAAACCCTTGAACCCTAATGAACCCTTGCTGAATAAAAGTATTAATTAAAAATAAATAAAAAATCGGACCCTAAAACTTTTGGATGGTAGTGTAAAATTGAGATTGACTAAACCTGACGTGATGATAATAGGCACTGAATGTGAGGTCAAACAAACCTCAGACAGACCAGACCTTTTAAAATGTTCGCTATTTCCCATTGAAATCTCTTTTCATAAAATATTTAGGCTTAATCTTTTTTATCATAAAATATTTAGCTTTTTACTTTTTTTGGTCTGGTGTAATTAATGAAGTCTCTTTATTTCTGTCTCCTTGCAGCCCTCTTCTCGTAGTCTCTCCTCCATCTTAGGGAAGAGTAATCTCCAGTTTGCCGGAATGACAATCAGCCTCACCGTGTCGACCAGCAGTCTGAACCTACTGGCGATCGACTGCAAGCAGGTTAGGCGTCACACATGCACACAAACATGAATACAGTGCCGTCTTTGCTGTGTGAAATTCACTGTTACCCGCAGCTAATGACGCCCTTCACAGCAGGATGGGATGGACTGAATTATGCCATCTCTTCCTCTGAATAAAACATTTCTCAGTATGTCTGAAAAAAAGTGAAGTTTGCCATTTTTCTATGTTTAAAATACTTTCTCATATCCGAGTTGTGCTATGTGTAGAAACCGCTAGAAGCAAGCTTTTTAAAGTAGGTTCATTTCCCCTTTAAAAGTGTAAACTGGTATAAACTGGTTGGCTGATCACACATTGTTAGTGCTAAATAAGCTGACAAGATCTTCTACACTCATCATTCATACACTGCATGAATTAATCCTATGATTCATTATAATTTAATTCGTTCATACTTAGTCCAAACCTAATAACATATTTACTGACATATCACTCAAAACTTATTGATAGAAAAATTATAATAAAACTTTATTTGGAGGAGTACTAGTGCACAATGCACATTTCTTAATATTAAGACTAAAATGTGTTTGTTTAATATCACTATTGATGAGGATTGTATGATCTTTGAATAATATCAGTCTTTAAATACAAGATTTTCAAAGTGTACCTTAAGTATAGTTGCAATGGTTCCACTTTAGCACTAATAAATATACTTCAGTATATCTTTATTTGGACTGCAGCTATAAAAAAAAAAAAAATGTGCATTTCAAATTTGAAGTATATTAAAGTAGCCTGCATTGGGTCTTTCAAGGGGCTGATCAGATATTTGTCGACGTTTAACTAAGTAAGTTGATATGTTAACCAGCGGTTGGATTGTGTAAAGTTGGCGTAGTGGGCAGGAGCAGAGCAGATTTCCTCTGGCTTGTTTACAACTGCACCACAGGACGTTTTTCCTCACTTCTAATTCTTCAGTTATATGTCAGTGTGTTTCACATTAGCGCAGTGAGGTTTATCAGCAGGCAGCTGACTGGAGCCCAGAATAAGGCCTGGAGTAATTGCCCTGCTGTTGTGTGTTTATCTTAATGAATCTAAACCATGCAGAGTTACTGCAGACAACTGCTCTGTTCCTCTCTTAGACCACAGTCTCACCACATCATTTCTTCCTTTTTCTCCCTCTCTGTCCATCCTTTGCTTTCACTCGCTTCCATGTTTGTTCATTCTTCATCTCATGCCCACTGCACCTTTTTTTGTCACATTGTCCTCTTCTCCATCCCTCTCTCCCTACAGATTATCGCCAACCATCACATGCAGTCCATCTCTTTTGCATCAGGAGGAGATCCAGTGAGTCGCGTCCTGTCTCTCAATATCTCTTTCTACTTCTTCTTTCTCTTTTTACCTTTTTACCTTTTTCTTTTTATCATTGTTTACTTCTCAGATTAAGTTTTTTATTTGTTAATTTAATGAACTGCAGCACAAATCTGTTTTGTACCTAGCCAAGTTGATGGTCATGGAAAGCTAGTCCACAACAGCCATGTGCCCTCGGATCACCTTTACAAATGAAATGGCTCCGTGTAGTCATTTGTTGGAGCTTCTCTCTTCAAATAATGATTGCATTCACTTCAAGGACCTTGAAAGCATATTGAAGTACAAAGTGGCATCAGTAGGGATGTGCAAAACTACATATTTTCAGAAATCAATTAGTTGGTGGGTTGCCTGAGCAACTAGTTGACTAATGTCTGAATTAGTAAGTAGTGAATTAGTAATTATAAAAAAACTTAAATATCACTAAAAAAAAACAAAAAATTACATTTAAATTTAAACTTATATACTATTTATTTATTGAATCATTAATAGAAAATTATATATATATATATATATATATATAAATTCATATTTTCTAATTAATTTATTCACTAATTGTTCAAAACAAATTATAGATAGATAGATAGATATATAGATAGATGGATAGATCAATGTAATATTTGAACTAATAAAACAAATAATTTAGAAAATAATTAATTAAAATGTATATGCTAATTATTTTAAATATTTATAGATAATATATTATTTAATTATTGATTTAAACAATTTCATTTAATATTGCATAAAAATACATTCCGATTTTATATTCTAATTATTAGATAAATAAATATGTACATTTCATCGATCAGTTATTGGATACATCCCTACATACATTTCATTTCCTGGTTTTCATCTTGCTCTTGGTTCTGTCAGCTTTACTCCCATTCCGTCATTCCTTGTTCATTCGTCTCATTCATCTGTCCTGCTGTCTTTAGTCATCTGCCACCCCCCCCCCCCCCCACACTGTTTCCTCTTCTGTTTCCTGCCCTTTAGTGAATAGACTGCCTCAACTAAATTACTTTTACTATCTTCTGCTTGTCCCTCTGATCTTTGTGTCTACGCTCTGATTTCTCTTCATGTCCTCCTGTTCATTCTTCCTTTCTTCTTCTCCATCCCTTTCTTTCTGTTTCTCCCCAGGATACAGCAGAGTATGTTGCCTACGTCGCCAAAGACCCTGTCAATCAGAGAGGTAAAAATATGACAAGACATTTTCACACTGAGTAAATGTAAATGACTGCTTTTCATGCTTCATTTATTTGAACTGATGTTTAATACTAGATTACTTAATTATATGCAGGATTATTTATTCTGGCTTTGAAGGGATCCTGAAAGATTTGGAATGACATGATTCATTTTTGTGTGAACGGTCCCTTTAAGGAATGTCTTGTTCTTGCCTATGACTTGTGTCTTCTATATAATATATTTGATGGTCACTTCCTGCATTGTAGCATGTCATATCCTGGAATGCTCAGAGGGCTTGGCTCAGGAGGTCATCAGCACCATCGGCCAGGCGTTTGAGCTCCGCTTTAAACAGTACCTGAAGAACCCCCCCAAACTGGTCACCCCTCATGATCGGTGAGAGCGTTTATGTGCCTGTTCAAACAAGTACTGCAAACATTTACATCATGTCAGTGTGTTTACACGAGTGTTTGTACATTGTTTAATGATGGTACCTCCCTAGGATCTTTGGAAACCCCCAGTATGTCCTGTATGTCTGTTTACAGATTTTGTGTGCATTGTGTCTATTTGCACTGCGCACTCGCATCGTCTCACTCACTGAGAAACATCTTATTACGGAGTACTTTTTGCCTTATTTCTGACAGATAATCCAAATATACTTTTATATTCAACACACAATCTATGAAAACAAGTATTAATGTACTGTATTGAAGTACTACTTGAAGTACAGTACTATAGCTAAAATTATTACAAATGTTTTTTTTTCTCCAACTGAAATAAGTTTGATATAATTATATTTCAAAACTTAAGCTGAAGCTAAAATGTATTGAAACTTAATAGAAATATAATACAACTTATACAACTGAAAAAAGCACATAAGAATGACTTAAACTAAACTGTAAATAAGTATATATGAAATATATATATCAATTTAAAAAGTTGTTTTTGGAGCATATTTTATTTGTTTACTGTTCCTACTTCCTTTTTATTGAGCGTGTGTCTGTTCCTACTAGTTGTTTCCTCCTGGTTTCAAACAAAGCAATACAAATCATCGGCCATCCCTTAAACAGCATGTAAATAATACATCTCCATGTAAATGTAATGTTTATCTTTATACTATCTTTTATTTCCCTTTTAGGATGGCTCCTTTCGATGGGTCGGCCTGGGAGGAAGAGGAAGAGGACCTGCCTCCACCCCCAGAGGTTCCGTATTACAATAACTTCCCCGGTAAACAGCCTCCACCCGGAGGCTTGGTTGACATGAGGAGCCGTCCTGGACACAGTACAGGAGCCACGCTGGTGAGACACACGTTTGTACGAGCATGAGCATTGCACGAGCATTGGCCTTGGGGGTTTTAAGTCTTTTGCATTTGTTCATGATCACAAAGTTTTTATGTGTTATGAGTGAATCATGAAATAACTTTTACGTGTTAAAAAGAGCTGATTAGTTAGCAGTTGAAACAAGTCGTCTTTTCCTTTATTCAAATTTGTATGGCTTAAAATCTACAAAGAGAATTCAGTTAAGTGTTTTAAAGGTCATGAAACCCCCTGTTTCGGCACAGGTTAGATCTCACCACAGTTAAAAAAAAGAAAACGCTAATGTGTGCGTGGTGCACTGCAGAGCGGAGGAGACCGACAACACACACAGCTTTGGGTTTAGACAGTTTCAATTCACTCTCAACGAGTTAAACACACAAATAAATGCACAGCCATTTGCACTTTGTATCAAAAACATGTATATGAATGCGCTGTTGCTACTCTGCTGACTTTTAAGTCTTATTCTGCAGCGTTTATATAAGCCTTTTGACGGGTCGTGTCACGAAGCTGTTAAAACGGTTAAGCTCACTAAGTGAACGAACTGCATTTGTGCCAAACTCTTATTACAAAACAAAAACAAACACTCTTCTTCAATCCATGAACGTTTCTCTCGGTTTATGTACACAATCTCACAGTCTGAAGCTTGTCATAGCAAATGAACTCATGCTGTTGTGAATAATTAAGTGAAGAGTCTTCTCATTGGATAAGAACATGCAGTCTCATGAATAATTTAATAACGGGTCATCGATGGACTAAAGTCCTTTGTGTTGACGTCAAAAGTTTGTGACGTGGCAATGTAGATTTCAAACCCGGAAGTTGAAAATGGCACAAAAATGCTTAAAATGAACCATTTTTCTCCAACATAAAAAATTATTGGATGCTAAAACTATGATGTGCAACACAAAATGTCAGAAAAGTCTGGGGTTTCATGACCCTTTAAGCATCATAAGCATTTCCTTACAAATGGCAACAAAGAAGATCTTTCATTTTTCCTCCATTGTGTGAACTGCTAAGCATGAGTAAGCATTTGTCAAGCTACACAATAAAGACACAGGAAACACTTATTGGCGGTCAAACGTTTGGAATAATGAACCTTTTTTTTTTCATGTTTTAAGTCTCTAATGTGCACCAAGATTTGACTTGTTTGATCAAAACAAGCTTTTAATATTGTAATATTGAAACTGGAATAGTATAAAATATTATAACACTTTACAATAACCATTTTTCGTAAAATATAAT
The DNA here is from genome assembly GCF_023724105.1 of Carassius gibelio. Lineage (NCBI taxonomy): Eukaryota > Metazoa > Chordata > Actinopteri > Cypriniformes > Cyprinidae > Carassius > Carassius gibelio. The sequence continues at coordinate 16,956,416 of NC_068411.1, read as the reverse complement.
TTATCCCTACATTTTTCAGAAATTTCAGCAGAAATTTAACTGGCACATGGTCCTTCAGAAATAATTCTACTATGCAGACTTAATTCTCAAATTTCTTTTTATTTTTTAAATATAATTATCAGCAGTAGAAAGCTTTTGCTGCTTAATATTTTTATGGAAAACATGATGCACTACCATTCAAAGGTTTCTAGTAAGTACGGTAAAAAAAACTAATATTTTTATTCAGCAAAGATGCATTAAATCAGTGTTTCGTAGTAAAATCATTCCATTTCAAATAAATGCTCTTCATTGAAGTTCCTGTTCATTAAAGTATATATATATATATATATATATATATATATATATATATATATATATATATATATATATATATATATAATTTAAATGTATTATTTAATTAATTATTGTTAAAACAATAATAATTAATTTATACATTTATACATTCATTATTTATTTTTTACTTTTATTTAAACAAATGCTTTTGGCTCATGTCATAGTCAGTCTTAACAGGCTAGAAAAGCCACCAAAGCAGTCACTCAGTTCAAACTAAGGCTCACTGTCTTCAGAAAACAATAAAGATGATTCAGTGTATAGAAGTGAATTAGAATGATTCGTTAAGTAACAACACTCCACTCTAATGCAATTGTGTCCCCACAGCCCTATGGACAGCCCAGCCAGAACGACATTCACAAGCAGCCTCTGCCTCCTCTACCAGGTCAGGTTTGCTCAAGCTCCCCTGCCCTCTTCCTTTCGTAGTGCCACATAGTATTTTTCACTCTTATGTTGTCGCACTTCCCTTCATTTAATTTTTCTCTCAGCTGAGGCTGTCATTCTGCAGAGTGAGTCAGCGCTTTTTCTATTTTTTTTCACTGTTCGTTGCTTTCTGTTGGACGCTGCCCAAACCTATTACTCAGCTCCTTTGAGAGGTGGCTTTTGGATCGCCGGCCTTGCTGACAATACGACTCAGAATGGCAGCGCTTAAGTGCACTTCACCTCTCAGTCCTCTGTTTCTCTCTCTTTCAGTGGGTGTTAAGGAGGGAGGCTTCCTTGATGACCCTTCATACGTCAATGTGGATAAATCCCGCCTCCCAGCAGCAGCAGCCAATGGAAATGCTCACAAAGATGCGTTCGACATGAGTGAGTAACTAATGCTAGACAACTTTGTTGGAAAAATATCTGTGTCTATGATGCATGTCTTGATATTCATGTATTCGTGCTTTAACTTGTTTCCATTATCAGAGTAACAATCTGTAAAAATGTACTGAATCATCATTAAAGCATGTACTCCACTTTATTTTTCACTACATTAACACAAGGAAGATTTTTTTTTCTGTGCATTTATATAACAATAGCATACAGTACAGATCTGTTTAAAATCAGTGAAAGCATTATTAACTGTTTTAGACTTTTTTTTATTTCAATTTTAAAACTTAATTTTTATTATTTTCATTGATATGCTAAAATGTAACTATTCATATTTTAATATATTTTACATTGATATTTACATAAAGGGCATTCAAAAGCTTGAGGTCTGTAAGAGTAAAAAAAAAAAAGCTTTTAAATGTGATCTTTAATACCCACAAAAGCTGCATTTATTTGATAAAAATATAATTAGGAACGGTGATATTGTGAAATATTATTACAATATAAAATGACGGTTCTCGATTTTTAATATTTTAAGATGTCGAAGGTGTCACATGATGCTTTAGAAATTATTCACATATGCTGATTTGCTGCTCAAGAAACATTAATTGTTAATTGTAAGTAATTTAAGTGTTTTTATTACAACTTTTTTAAGGATTTTTTTTATGGAAACATTATTATCTGTAATGAAATTTTCTTTGCAATGCAAAAAGTCTTTACTGTGACTTGGATCAATTTAATTCATCCTTGGTAAATGAAATTATTTAATATCTGATGAAAAAAAGTGAGGAAAAAAGTATTTTCATTTAGTTCCTTTGAAAATAAAATGATGGTGCTCTCTATCTTTTAGAGCCGTTCGATGCTGCTTTAGGTGTGTCAGGTGCTGTGGCGCCCCCTCTGGCTGAGCAGCTGCAGAACGAGCCCTGGTTCCACGGACCTCTAAGTCGCAGGCAGGCCGAAAGACTCCTGACCAAGGATGGAGACTTCCTGGTGCGGGAGTCAGGCACCACACCAGGCCAGTACGTCCTCACTGGACAGCAGGGCGGCCAAGCCAAACACCTGCTTCTGGTGGATCCAGAGGGAGTGGTGAGTGATATGATCAAATATATCACACTGTCAGTATTTTCCCCTTATCAAAACATAATTCTTTAACCTATGTTTAACTGTCATAGGTGCGCACCAAAGACCACCGCTTCGAGAGCGTCAGTCACTTGATTAGCTATCACATGGACAACCGGCTGCCAATCATCTCGGCAGGAAGTGAGGTGTGTCTACAGCAGCCAGTTGATCGCCGGGCTTGAGAAGAAAAAATGTTCTCCACCACACATTTAAGAGAAAAAACTCCTCCCTTTCCTACTTTTTTTGCCAGACTCTATTAGAGAAAAAAACAGATTTTCCAACTGGGAGTGTAAGCTAATCATATCTTTACAGAAACCGCATCAACCACCTCAATCATTCTACTCAAGGACTAAACGACATGTCGCCTGAAACACGCGATTACAAAAAGCCAAACACAGATGCGTAATGGATGTGACATCACTTCCTAAACACGACATCATATCTTGAACCTGTAACCATGGCAACAGGCCCGGGCATTCTTCGAGGCGAGAGCTGATGTGAATGTACTGCAATTGCAGAACCTTTGTAGCATTCTAAAGATTCACATCTGGTGCAGTGGGCCAAATCCAAAGACTCGAGCTTCTTAGTGATCATAGAGCTTTTTGTTGCGGTCGTTTGGAAATCTTGCAAGACTGTTCGATGAATATGCAAAACTTTAAAGAGAATACAGAGCTAATTCTCCAATCACAGACATCGCCTTTCACAGCGTATACACAATTCCCACCGGAATCACTTTCCCAATTTTCACAAACCACACAAAATGTGTCTCTTATTCACACCCTCACAATACCCTTTACAGAATTCCGAGCGTGAATACCGCCCCCCACCCCCCACCTAAATAAAAATTGGGAATTTTGGTCATTTGGAAAGAGCCCTGAACATATGTGAAAGCTTTAGCATCACGGATGCTGTGTGGATTTTTCCTTATGCAAATGAGCAGAAGGTAAGGGGCACTTATGCTGTCCGTTATGAGAGACTACAAAAAAGGGAACGTTCCCTTTTCACATAACATAATATATCAGCTTGGGACAAAAGGGACGATAAAAAAAGGGGCAATCAGTGGACATGGGAATAGGACTGAAGGTCTGAGGTTTGAAACTGATTGAAGCCTTCTTATGATGTAATTTTAACTAAGAACTCTATATTTGTCCCAGTGATGTCATCTTGATCAGCTGACGACATCATCGGGATGGTTTTATTCTGGGAAATGGAGGCTCTATTTTTCTTTATCTTTTTCTTGTGGACATCTGTTGGCATTGACAATCGATCTTCACGTGTATCGAGGTGTCAGCTGCTTCTGTACGTTTGGAGACTTGAGTTATAAGAGAAAGCGTAAGGGGGAGGATACAATGTGTATTATAATACATGCATCCTTTTTAGAGGTTCACTTTAATCACTTTGAATTTGAACAACACGCCACCAGAAAGAGGAAAAGCACTCCGAATGAATTCTGAAGTTCAGTTTCTGTTGAAGCCACAAACAGGAAACCACCTTTTTCATCTTTGTTTGCTTTAAAATTGATTGTGCCTTTTTTTACCGAACACAGACACAGAGAGAGAAAAAAAAACTAAAACAAAAAAACACAGTCACCTTTTGTGATTCTATAGGTAATCATAACACTTTCTTTCCTGGAAAAGACACAACTGAAAATATAATCAACTGCAAAAACGACACAAGTATAGTCCGGCTCAGTGCAGGTTTTGGGAAAGCAGTCTTCGTTTTCTTTGGCATGTTAATTCTGCTATGCTGTTCTTGTTGTGCTTAGTTTAGTTCTGGTCTGTGGGTATCCCATTATGTTGCTTAGACACTTTCTTCTATCTCTCATTTAGAAACCGACATTAGATGCCCTGTAAAAGAGCATGTAAATAAGCTTTGCCTGTGCTCATAGCTCAACACTCGGTGGATCTGTGTCAAATGGGAATTTGCAAGCTCACAGGACTGTACTGGGTGAGAAAACATAAAGGTGTAAGATTTGACATGCTCTTCTGAAGACAATGCAATCACTTGGTGTTTATCACACAAATCTATGTAAATGACTGAGGATTTGCTTAGATGTCCAAAGACCCTTATCTGGATGCATTATGAATCTGAAATGGGCAACGGTTTTATTTTTAGTCTTTTTAATGGATGTAACTTGTGGATTTTGAGTCAGTGGTCAACATTCATTTCACATTATAAATCCAGATGGATCCCAGCTGCAACTGTATGCGACCAGCCTCATGCTAATGTGAGTTTTAGCCTGTTGTAATTCAAATTAATGCATTGAATGGGTTTTTCTAATCATTTGACGTCAGACGTTTTATGTGCTGATAGCATCACGGATCTGGCCCCTAACTGCTAATGGAGTTTAAACAAAGTGTGTTTATGAGTCTGTGTGTGTGGATGCATACATACGCAGGGCTGGAATGGTCTGGAACAATCTGGCTTTTACAACTCTCACTCGCCACTAAACTGTTTGCTCATTTTCATATTTCACAGCGGCCTTTTGTTGCATGGAAACACTTCCTGTTATTGTGGTAATGATGACTTTTGTGTTGTGGTTGGTTGGTTGCTATTTTCTAAGCCAAAGGCTTTATTCTTGTTTGCCTTTATATATGTTGCTTCTTTTTTTTAAATACATGTCTTTTATTATTTTAATTATTCTTTTTATGTTGTTGTTCTTTGGGTAAAACATAATGTTTACACCTGTATCAAATGATAGATTACATATATAAATACATATATCATTCACCTTGGTGCGTTTCATTTCGCCTATTACTGTTTTTTTTTTTTTTTTTTTAATCTAGATCAGTTTTAAGTTAATTAATAAGCACAAATCTATTGCTCAAGGGGTTTGTGGACCCAGATCTCAGAATTTTATTGCTGTGATTGTTCTTGAAGATTAATTCACACTCATAATATTATAACAGAAAAATGTGTATTTGTTTGCACACTGTGCATGAATATTTTGACAGTTATTCAGGTCCTTTCACTCCACATTAGAGGAATTAGAGATGAACAATAGGTAGATGAGAGATGTTGTGAGGCCATTGTGCAATAGGAGGTGAACAGTTAGCTGGCATTTTCCAGAGCTGAATAAAATCCGTTTTACAGGGGGCACTGGGTTTGTGTATCCCACAACACACAGGAGTCAGTTCGCTCCAGGGTTTCATCTGAAGAGACGTTACGGTTGAAGGCAAAAGTGGAGACCCACAACGCGCAGCGGCAAACAAGGACCTGGCCTGGTCTCTTCCAGTTCCTCCCTTCGAGTATCGCTCGCGCTCTCCAGTCGACCGTGGAGCGGTGGCGTGAGATGCACCCACAGCGTCCGCTGCCCCAGGCCATGCCCCCCTCACTGGGCCAAAACCTGAGAGATGCAGCTCTGAGGATGGGCCATGGCAAGAACCTGCTGGGAAGGAATGTGGCTTATGGAGTTATCCAGTCTCTTAAAGAGTGCCTCTACTTCCTGCTCTGCTGCTGGTGCATCAAAGAGATCCTGGACTAAGAAAAAGGTAAAACATATCTTTATAAATTTATAATAAAAAAAATATATATATATATATATATATATATGTGTGTATATATACACATTGGTTTTATTTCAGTTATTGAAAAAGATTTTTAATCATTTTAATTTGATTTAAGTAAACGATAACTATCTAATAAACTTTTTCTAAAATATATGAGGTTAATGTTTAAAAATACTCGAATGGCAATTCATGTAGATTATTTAAGAAGGCTCACCACATTTAGCCTCGACCTCGAGTAAGTGTGTGCAATCTAGTGATGTTACCATTAGAGGTCGCCCTATGCAACTGAAAAAAATCTGAATCTTTTTTGAAGCCTGAATACATTTCATATTACTAAATTAGTGGGTTAATCGTCAGGTGATATTTCAAACAGCTGTACAGTGATATTTATGATTTTTCTTTTTTCAGTGCTTTTAAGCTGGTGGATGATTCATCACAGATGTGTTGATGCTTTGGCCTGAATCCAGATCTCTTCACACATGCACACTCATGCCTCACAAATATTAGAGGCTGCTGTAGCAATGCAGTTTAAAGCAGCACATCACCCAGGCTTCATAGGAGGAATATAGACCACGTCCCTGTCAACATTCTGGTGGTATTCAAACATGTTTTAAATGATACTGTTTGAGAAAATTGTACAATAAAAATAAAATATTGTGCGATTCTTTTTAAATGGCTCACAAAAAAAGGTCTCGAGGATTTTTAATTGGTTTAAAACTTAAGGTACAAACTATGATTGTATAATGTGTGGGCCTAATAGTTTGTGTAAAGACATTACTGCACTACCAAGAAGTACATTTGTGAATACAAATGCAACAGATGCCATAAATATGTGTTAGAATACATATCAAACATTTTACACAAATGTATACAAATTGTTATAATACATGCTGAAAACAGATAGCATATCAGATGATCTATGCAAATAAATATTGTAAACTGATGCATTACACTAAACGCCAGTTTAGAGTCACTTATCTATAGAGTTTGGGTGGGGGGGTGGATAGGTTATGCTTGCTCATGCAAACCTATTCACCGCAGTGCTAGTGTGTTTTGGGTGGTGGATATGCCATTTTATACAGCTGCCAATTTTGTGGTTTTATGTTATGCCGATTGGTTTTCAAAGTGTTTGCTTACTGATCCATGATAAAAAGTTATAAGCATAAAACAGGGGTCCATGAATGTGGCTCAGGTCACACTTTTTAAAAGTCTAGGCTCATTTTAGATTATATTATGATTACAACTACTAAAAAATTATTGTAAGTTTTTTTATTATTAATTAAAAAAATACAAAAGTTCAATAAGAAACAACAACTGGAATAAGGATACATTAGTAACTATAATTAAAGAGCATCACAAACACAATTTCCTGTTTTTAGGATGTTCTGCTCTTGAAACTGAAAATTTTCAAATAACAACAAAGCACACAAATGATACTACTGTATATTAAAGTCTTTCTTAAAGAACACCCTCTCCATCTTATCAAGTCTAATACATATGGATGGAGGTTTGTTGGAATCCTTTTCCCATTTGTTTGAGCACATGCTCCTCATTTTCATGTCACCTGCGTTTGTCAGTTTTGTTAGGATCCTTTTCCCATTTGTTTGAGCACATGCTGCTCATTTTCATGTCACCTGCGTTTGTCAGTCACAAAACAAAAGTGTGCTTTGAAGGGCGGAAGATAAAGTATGCTGTCATTGGTGGAGAACGGAGCATGTGGGCGGGACATAGCTCAACGGCAAGCACTGATTGGTGAAAAACTTTCGAGCTCGAACGCCTGTCAACAAAACTGCACACTTGAGTTTGCAACTTTGGACAAGACACGAGAGAGTCGTGGAAAATTAAAGCGTTGTTGAAGACGAAAGGTCCTTCAGCGTTACCAGGTATGCTTCTCTTTTAATACTTTTTCCTATTTAACCAAACTCACATGGCATACATGAAGCTTGTGCTTGTTTCTTCTATATTTCCGGTATGTGTATGTAAAGTGCGACTTCGACATTTGCCTGTGGGTTTTATTGAACACTCCCCTTCTGACTTTGTCTGCTTAAAATGTACACAGACGTCTAGAATCCGTGTAACATAGAAACAGACAGAGAACATGCGATATATGACGCATGGAAATCATAATTATGCTGATATTCTCATGACGTGAGATGTGTCCTTGTATGGGCATTTTGTGTCGGAGGAGATGATGATGGGAGAGATAAGAGAGGCACAGAGGACCTAATGAAGCTTTTCCTTTTTTATAAAACAAAAACTGGACTCAACTGGTTCAACAATTTAAAAAATGCACCATTGTAATCAGTCATAATTTCCCCCAAACCAACATACAGTTATTGTTGCTTCTGTAAAATAAGCAATAATTTATATGATCGTGTATAATACAATAAGTATTTCTAAAAAGTTCTTAATTGTATTACGTTAATATGGAACATCTTCCAACCTCATAAAGCTTTCAAAAATTATTTTTTTTAAGCAAGTAGTTGCAGCTACAGTTTTGTCAGTATTTTAGGCAGCTTAATAAAGCTAAGCTCTTGTCTGTGAACTAAAAGTGTGATAAAGTTAAATAAAATAACTTGAATAAACATTTATCATTATTTTTATTTGAATGTATTTAATCAGTATTTTCAGTTTTTGTAATAGAATCGTCCTGGATAATACCTTATTGGTGCACTTCTTTCTGTGTTATTTATAGCGTTATCTATTTCAGACATTCTTCTATATCCCCAAGTCTCATGGCTACATTGAAGAAAAACTCTCATGGGAGCCACATTATTAGCAGACCCAAATTACTGCGAAAGGAAAAAGATCCTTATTAAAGAGTGAAGTGTGTCACAAAGTGGTATGTCGTGATTAGGCCTCTTTCATTTTTGCAATTCTCATGGAAGATTCACTATTTCAGCTTAACAGGATCCCATTCTTGCTCTGTTTATGCCAGACCTATTTAATATTACGATCTACTTTATATTCAAAAGATTTAGCACAAATGTAAGAATGTTTGAATATGGTGCTGTAATTCATCGAAATGGCTACTAGTCTTTGACCCACTTGGAAAAGTAGCTCACGTCTTTCTCGGTTTTCTGGTAGTTAGCTCTGTAGGTCCATTGCTTTGTTTTATCAGTGCTGTCTGTATGTGTATAACTCCACCATTCTCTCCTGCATTAATGCCTTCTGGGCTGTTTCACTTGACATCCTTAGTTACACAGTTCTTTGCAAAAATATTTGCCAGCCATGGAGCTGTTGGTGTAACTAATGGGACAACACAAGGATAATACTAATGGAGCTCCAACTTTTCCAGCATATGTGATGTATGCAAATTAGGGGTGTGACGAGACACTTATCCCACGAGACGAGACGAGACACGAGACTGGGTCAACGAGAATGAGACGACAAGATTTTTAGACTTTTTTTAAAAATAAATTCTCGATGAAATATATAGGGGAAAATTGTCTTTTATTCAACTGAAAAACACAAAATCAATTTGTACTTTTGAAATTAAACATCTATTTTTAATAATTGTTATGCAGTAACAAACAACATGTAAACACTGCAGAAGGTTCTGCCACAAAGTCAGCTGACAGGCAAGTAATTGCACAAAAATTATAAATAATCAATGAAAATAATAATAATAATAATAAATAAACAACACAAATATCCCTTTAAAGTGGAAGTGAAGCAATCAGTCAAGTTTATTATTTAGTAAACTGATTTCCACTTTAATAAAAAATATTTATATAATAAACACAATTAATGTATCAATTTAAACGCATAAAGCAGTGGTTCCCAAACTGGGGGTGCAGCCAGGCTGAGGGATGAAATCCATTAGATTTTTTCCTAAATTGTGTTTAAAAATTATTCTTTTTTTTTATTTTTAATTTTTCTCAACTCCTTTTTAATAATTAAATTAAATTGTATTAATTAAAAGTGTTCTATGACTTTTTTGAGAGTCTAGATGGTGACTATTTTGTGGAATTGATGGACATTGAAAGTATATAGACAAGTATGTTATTGCTGTATTATTATTATTTTTTTATTATTATTTTAGTATATTTATGTATTTATTTTTAAGGTTATTGTTGAGTTCACTTACGTATTACTATTTTTATTTATTTTATTATTATTATTATTATTATTTATGTATATATAGGTAATATGTGTGTCATAATGAAAAATTTAACTCTTGTCTTAATCTGTATGTAAATCTTTGAAAATAAAATGAAATTAAATGAAAATTAATAAAAAATAATGTCTAATTCATTAAAATCATCAAATTCTGTTTTAGCATGTCTAATTGTTTGAATGTATAAACAACTTATGAATGTTTCCCTCAGATATTTTGTGTCGTGTATTTACATTTTTCTGGTCATCAAATGAAGGCATAAAACATTATTTTCATTTATCATGTATCTTTTAATTATTGAAAATTAAGCAAACTTTATTTAATGGTGAACAAAGTGGATTTACTATTCAAATTAAAACATTGAAGAAATGTTGTATGATTAATCCTTAAAAAAGAATGTATGTTTTTATTTTAGTAGTAGCAGACGTAGTAATAGGCTGTGTACATTCTGCAAAAAAATTTGACGGATTGCCACTAATACCTTTACAGTTCTGTGTATTTGATATGTCTCTAGTTTTACTCAAATCAAATGGGAAAATGATCATGAAGTGACTCTCAGAGTAGTTCTGGAGATGTTGTTCTTGTGTTTATGTCCTCATGTAGTAAGACGACAGACGCTGAAATCACCGCGAGCGTCACACAGGCTTCTGTGTGTAGTAAATTAAATGGACGTCTGCGCCATTCATTAACAGAGACACAGAAAACATGCAGGATTCACTTTAAATCGACTTTTGCGGCTTCATATTTACATATAAGGTACATATCGTGATTTGATTTAAGTGTAAAGACCTACTTTTGATTGATTAATCAGTTCAAAATTTGACAAATTCCGTGACATTCCGCGTTAAACTGTGAATTCTGTTTTTATGACTGGATAAAGACTACACTGTGTCATTTTCCCGTTTATCATGTGCTCGCTTGCCTGATGTGAACATAACATCTTACATACCACCACTGGTGAAAGGGCAAGTGTAATGCAAATATATTTTTAAGGTCTGTGCAAGGGGATCGTCGTCACACCCCTAATGCAAATACATTAGTTCTGTACGTGCTCATGGTCCTTTACATATCCTTTACTTCTCTACATTTTAACATTTTGGACTCATGCAATGAAACTCAACCCACAATAAAGATGACTCTTAAATGTTGTTGTTTAATGTGCTGGTGTTTTTCAGTTGCTGGACGGAGCCACTAGGGGGCAATGTCTGAAACCAGCAGCAGTGCCAATGGCAACAGCTGGACTCTTCTTACTCCGGAGGTAAAGGTGTGTTTCAGCGTCAGAGGCCTGGGTAAAAGTCTTTATATACAGGCGTCAATGACATTACATTCTATCTGTCAATTTGTTCAAACCTAATATGCAAATTCATACATGCAGTGACTTGAATACACATCTTTTGTTTATATGGGTGTGGTATTTATGAATAATTAATGGAGGCGTAGTATTCATGTAGTATAATCAAGTAATCATTATATTTGTAATAATAATAGTAATATATACACTCATATGGGGAAAATGGTATTAATTGATGTCCTGATATCATAATGAAAAAACAAAGTCTTAGTGTGGTAAAACTTCAGAAAACCATCATTCATGAATCTAATGATTAATTATATTTGTAGTAATTGTAGTAATATAATAATAATAATTACAATATTATTTTTTAATAATAATATTATTCTTACATAATACATAACCTTTTTGAGTGATTCAGAAGCATACATTCACATGTGGAAAATTACTTGGTGGTGACATTTTTATGAGATATTTATTTTGAAATTATTATGAAAATCCTTCAACATTGTTAAAAATCCTTCACATTTTTAAAGTATATTTTTAAGCTTGTTTAATACTCACTTTGTAGGATATTGTGCCAAAACAATCCTCAAATGATGTACGAGATTAGGTCTGTTTGACAGAGGCACTTTTCTTGTGCAGGAGTCTGGAGTTGAGAATGTGGGTCATGTAGCCGAATGTCTTAAGCTCGAGGGGCAGATGTCAAAAGCACCTGAGCCCTCACCGGAGGCCCACAGTGTCCCGGAGAAGCACTCCTCTGAAGCATCTGCTCACCAGCTGGAGACAGAGACATCCACACAGATGCAGTCTGACCCAGCTCTCACCCACGAGTCCAAGCCTCCAGAGCTATCTCAGGTGTTCTTCCTCAAATAAACGCTTCAGATGATCTAAAACCCTGATGGCCATAACCTATTTTACTATATGACGTTTAGGTCAGCCAAAAAAATGAAATTGTCATTCAGTCATCCTTTTTTAATGTAAAATAGTAACTAAATCTACCAAAATGTTAAGCAGGGAACGTCTCCAGAGACGAGTGAGGGTCGGGCCCAGCTGAATGCAGAACATTTCAGTGAAGAGCCCAGCTCTGTCGGTGCCACTGTTGAGGACATCAGCTCCTGGACCCCTGACCGTGAGAAACAAGGTCTTTCAGAGAGCCCAGTTACTTCCACTGCTGATGTCGATTCATTCTCGGACTCTTACACTCACATAAGTCCTACCTCTGGATCAAGTCCACATCCTGCTTCAGTTGGTCAGGAAAGAGACTGGTTTCAATCGGATGAAGGTGAGAGATCATGTCACATACTTTGTTGCCTTTTATATCTATTTTTCTGTTCATTTGATTTTGAGCGAGTTTGTTTTTGATATTTGTTGTCTGTATGTATCTGTGTTTAAATTGTGTATATATCTTTAAAGTGTTGGTGGGGGTCAACACGGAGCTTAACTGCAGCTGGCAGGTCTGTGATGGAATAATGATGGACTTGCATGATAACTGGTGGCAGCTTGACAGCTTGATTTTCTGTTTATTGTTTTGAATGTATATATAAATACAGTGTGTCCGATCTGATTACATTTCAGATGCATCATTCTCTCTTGTTTTTCGCTCTTTTTCTTAAGATGAAAATTTGCTTGTACCTGCATCATGAAAACACTACAGATTTGTACGGTGTAAAATTGTGTGTCAGTGTTTGTCATTTGGAAATGTATGCTCTTTTATGTAATTTGAAGAAAGACATGAGGCTACAGCAGAATCAAAGGAAGACTTTGGCCCTGGTACTTTTAGTAGCTTGTGTGACACATCAGCATACACTACAATTCAAAAGATTATGCTCAGTAAGAATATTAAATGTTTTTTTTAAATAACAGCTAGTCTCTTACACTCACCAAGGCTGCATTTATTTGGTCAAAAATACAGAAAAAAGTGGCATCCTAAAATATTCATATTTCATTATATTACACTGTTTTCTATTTTAATCTAATTTGAAGTGTTCGTTTTTCCTGTGATACCAAAACTGAATTTTTAGCAGCCATTAACACAGTTTTCAGTGTCACATGATCATTCCAAAATATGATGATTTTGAGTTAAAAAATCATCTCTTATTATTATCGATGTTGAAAAAAGTTGTAGTGCTTAGTATTTTTGTAAAAACTGTGATTTGTTTCAGAATTGTTTGATTAGATTAGAAGATTTGAAGAATGACACATTTATTTGAACACATTTATTTGAAATGTGAATCTTTTGTAACATTATAAATGTCACTTTTGTTTAAATGAATGTTTCCTTGCTGAATAAATGTATTAATTTATTTTCTAAAATCTTTCTGACCCCAAGCATTTGAATGGTTTTGTAAATGTTTGATCATTTAGCTTGGAGATGCTACAGTGTGGCATGTTTTAGTCGTCTTGAGAAGAGTTTAATGCTGGATCAGTGAAGCTGCAGACCAGACTGATGACGGGACCGTGGGGAGTTCCAGAAATAGAGCCTCAGTCTCAGTACACGAGCGTGGCCTTGATTCTCCAGACAACCCTAACCCTACAATCAGAGAATAGTGAATGCTTGAAAATAAGGATGTTCATGTCCTACTCTTGCAAATAATGTTAGCTATTATATGAAGCATCCATAAAAGCCACTTTAAACTATTTAAAAACAAAACAGCAATTTGACTGCTGCACTAACCAGCTGGAAAAAAGTTTGCTTGTTTTTGTCAGTTGCAATGCAGTTGTGTATTTGTCTAATACTTACTGAATACCTCCCAATAATCATGTGCCCCTTTTCTGTTTAGAGTCTAAAGAAGTGTTGGAAACAAACGGGAAGGAGGGGGATGGTTTACGAAAGAGAAAAATCTCCCACCTGGGCTCTTTGGACAAGACTGAGGCAGAAGATGATGAAGATGGGGAGGAGGAGGATTTTCAGCCCCCTCAAAGAGAAGAGGAAACGGTCTTTTCTTTGAACAAGTGCATCATTGCAGCTGTAATTCTTCTTGGACTAGGGACCATTTTCTTCTCTGGTGAGCATCAGGCTGCTAGTTTTCACACTCTTGAATTAAATCAAATGAAAAACAGTTTGCTGTATTCAAGAAATCCAGATCTTAGCATATTCAAATAATGAAATAATAAATGTCACTTTTTAATAATTATTCCCAAATATACTTAATTATCATATTCAGCATATATATATACCACTGGGGTTCAGTGGTAGAGCATTGCTTTAGTTGCGCAAAAGGTTGTGGGTTTGATTCCCAGGGTACACGTTAGGTTAAAAAATTGTTAGCCTGAATGCACTGTAAGTTGCTTTGGATAAAAGTGTCTGGTAAATGTAATAAAAAAAATAAAAATAAAAAAAAATAATATATATATATATATATATATATATATATATATATGTCAGTACTAATAGTATAATGTCAACATAATGGTTTGAGTTATTTATTTTTATTTATGTTTTTCAAAATTCTAAAACTTTCCATGTTTAAATTTACATTTTTTGAATTTTGAATCCATTTTTTTCCGTTTGATTTCATAAATTGGATCAAGACAATGCTCTTAGGCCATCGTTTTAGGTTGTGATTCACTAGAGACGTCTACATGAACTACATATTCAGAATGTGTGATGAACATTTATGAGATAATCAACTTTTCTAAGACTCTTTGACAAAGTGGTATTGAATATGGTGTGTCATAAAATGGTGCATGTGACCAAAAGAACCTATGCAGTGGCCCATATCATAGAGTGAATTTGAATATGTTCCTGTGTCTGAGACTGAGGTGTATTGTTCCACAGGTATGCTCATGGACCCAGATGATGGTAGGAAGAGTGAGAGTGTTTGTGTCTCTGTGTGAGTTTGAATGGAGCAATGAAAAGCTTAAGCTCAATGTAATTTGCTGGTGAATGGATGC
Organism: Carassius gibelio; assembly: GCF_023724105.1. Taxonomy (NCBI): domain Eukaryota; kingdom Metazoa; phylum Chordata; class Actinopteri; order Cypriniformes; family Cyprinidae; genus Carassius; species Carassius gibelio. The sequence continues at coordinate 16,941,337 of NC_068411.1, read as the reverse complement.
TGCAGTTGTAAATATGCATGTGCTTTTGCATATGTGCTGGATATGAACCACTGGTTCTCAGCCTTTGGACTCTGATGCCCCTCATTGTCCACAACAACATTCAAATGATCCATGACCTTTCCATTTAGGATAGGATAAGAATAACAAAAAAATAAATAAATGTGTGTGTCTATATATACTTATTCAAAGTTTCTCCTTGATAAAATATTTTAGAGCTTTGCTAATCTGTAAAATGCATATTCATAAAATGTATTAAAATGCCCATGGCATTTCAGTGTCTAGACTGGTTGTTCAAGAAAAAAACACACACATACAATTTTTAATATGATTAATAATTTTTTTAAGTTTATTATTTATTATTATTTAAATATGTTAAATAATGCTTGTTAAATACTATATGTAATTAAAGGGATATTTAAGCCAAAAATGAAAATGCTTTTATCAAGTAGTTTTAAACCTGTATGAGTTTTTTTCTTCTGTTGAACATTAAAAATATATTTTGATGAATGCTAGTAACCAAACAGCTGTTGCTCCCCATTGACTTTCATAGTATGGAAAATAAAAACACTATGGAAGTCAGTGGAGCCCAGAAACTGTTTGGTTACTAGCATGTATTAAAAGACCATTTTGTGTTCATCAGAAGAAAGTCAGTCATACAGGAATGGATCAATTTAAGGGTGTTTAAATGATGAGAGACTTTTAATTTTTGGGTGCGAGTTGCAGTTTTCAGGGCGCTGGCTAAATTATGTTTGAGCTAAGCTTTGTGATGCAGAGTAACTCATGACAGTTGCATTTGAAATGGTGTGTGCAGTATGTTTAACTTCCTGTGATGTTACAGAGGTTTAACCACTCTGAACAACTGGGAAACATCGAAACACCACATCAGATATGGTGACACAACCGTGAGATGAATAATGCATACATCTAGGAAATTAATCCGATTTAATCTGGAACATTGCATGTTATATTTAAGTCACTGCTGGAACCGCATGCTTTCTGTGTGATCTCTCAGTCCCAGTTACGTTGTGTTATAGCTCCATATTAGCTTCCTCATCTTCATCACATTGGCCAATGATCGATATGTGATTGTGATTGTTGTCATGTTATTCTTCTCGATTTGCTTGATCCTCCTGCGTTTTCCTCTCAGAAGCAGACATGGATGTTGCAGAGCTGAAGGACCCAACAAATCAGGTCAGTTCATTTGCTCTTCTTTTTTATATGATTTTACACACTTGAAATGTATATTTTGCAAGTATGTCATGTGTTGGTTATCTGTTTGTAATAGGAGTGGCTGAATCCTGAGATCCCCAAAGACACACCTGTTGGTCTTCAGCCTCCAGATACTTTGAGCAAACAGGCAAAAGAAGATCAGCAAATATTGGTACTACAGGAACAGCTTCAGGTACAGACATGTGCAGACCTGTATTAAATGAAGCCAAGAGTTTAAGAGAGGGAAACACAATTACAAGTAAATAGGCTGGTTCTGCTAGCGAACCTTTAAAAGTGGATATGTAAATGATCTTTAATACTGTTCCTCAAGGTTTCTAGGACCAAGCGCTGTTGTAATTTACTTTTGCATGATTGTTTTATTAAATTAGCCTAATTCTGATTTTACATCGTTTTCTCTTTTTTTGTGACAAAAAAGCATGGATATGGTCAGTTTCTGGGGTTTCTGTTGTTCAGTTTTAATTTTTGCCCTGTTTTTAAACTCAGCAACATCAAGTTGAACTGAAAGCAGCGCAACTTCAGGCAGAGGAGGGAGAGAAAGAGCGTATGAGGAGAGAAGAGCTGGAGAAGGAGTATGAGAGGATAAAAGGAGAACTAGATCAAGTACCTGCTCTTCAGAAGGAGCTGGAGCAAGAGAACGAGAGAATGAAAGAAGAAAGTGCGAGAGCAAAGAAAGAGCTGGATGCCCTGCCATCACTACAGAGTGAACTGGAGCATCTGAGAGCTAAAGTTTCACAGCTCACACAGAGCACAGGTGCAGTAAACACACGCACACACACTGACAGCAGTCATCCATCGGTGAAACACATGTTTTATAAAATAAAAACATGCATTTCCTACATTTTGTTTTAAAATGCAAAGCACATGAAAAATTGTATTATAAATGGTTAATATGTTATATGTATATGTGAGAATTTATTTATGATTTTGTATTGTTTTCTGTGGGTTAAAAAAAATAAAAATAAAATATATATATATATATATGTTTACAAAATTTAAACTTCATCTTAACTCTCCTCTCCTCTAGGAAGAGCAGAATCTGTTCCTCCCATTGCAGCTTCTCAGATGCCCTCTGCTGGAGACAAAAGTGATGTACCACTGACGGAAAAACAAGACATGAAGCCCAGAACGACATGGGACAAAAAGAGTGAGGAGAAGGAACAAAGCAAGGGAGACAAAGAATGGAAAAAGAAGAAAGGTGGAAAAAAGGTAAATGACGAAGAAAGTAAGGAGAGAGTGACTGAGGGAAAACATACTATGGAAAAGAAAGACTGGAAAAAAGATAAAAGCCACCAAGAGGCAGGTAAAGCAGAGAAGGGAAAAGAAGAGAGAAAAGAGTGGAAAAAGGACAAAAAACAAGATTATGATAAAATGGGCAAAGAAAGTGTAGACAAGAAAGATTTTAAGGAGTGGGAAGAGAAAAAAGAATGGAAGGAAGATAAAAAGGGGAAGAAAGACAAACATGTAGGACAGGATGAGAGGAGGAGAGACAAGAAAGACTGGAAGGATACTGGGAACAAGAAAGAGAAAGAAGAAAATGAATGGAAACAACAGAGAGGGGAGCGGAAAGAGGACAAAGACTGGAAAAGCGATAAACGGAGTGGTGGGAAGGACCATAAAGAATGGAAAGAGAAAAGGAAAGATGAATGGAAAGGTGAAAAAGAGTGGAGAAAGGAAAAGAGTGAGGGAAAACACAGTGATAAGACAGAGAAGAAATGGAAAAGAGACAAAGAATTTCCAAAAGAGTATAATGAAAAGGAGGAGAAGAAACAAAGAGAGTCACAAGATAGAGAATGGTCAAGAGAGGGAATAAAGGAGGAGAAAAAAAAGAAGATAAAATATAGTCCCAATGAAAAGGCGAAACAACACAAGGAGAAACTTAGGCATGGAGCACCAGACGAGACCTTCTCCCATCACCATTACGACCATGAGAACCACTGGACCAAACAGAGAGAGCGCATTCAGCGGGAGACGTGCAGCGGTGTGACAGACTGTGCTCAGGTCGAGGGTCTCTCTCCCGTCAGCCTGCAGGACTTCCAGACCCTTCTCCAGTCCTACCTGAACAAGCTCCAGGACCAGGACCAGGCCTCCAGGAAGGAGGAGCTCAGTAAGCTGGTGAAGGAGTTCTTCACGGATGGAGTGTTCGCTCATGATCGGATGCCGTTCAGGGAGTTCGTGGAAGACGTGGGGGACATTTTGGAGGACATGGCTGAAGGAGAAGACAGCGACAGCGAGGGAGAGGAGAGCGAGGAAGATGACGATGATGAGATGGAAGAATTTGAAAGGGAGGCAATGGAGAAATTTGCTCTTCCAGAGAAAGTGAGGAAGGTTGAGAAGAAGGGAGAGCAGAAGAAAGAGAGCAGAAGAGTGAAAGTTTGAAGGTTCCTCATTGGGATTTAGAGGTTTAAAGAAAAGGTACATCCGCAAACAGTTGGGCCAGATTTTCTGCTTACTAATGTAATGTGTCATTTAAAAGAGCTTATTCATTTTGATCAGTATGGCTTTGCTTTTTCTTTTCATGGATAAAGCATTACTGTAAAACCTCAGTGATGGTTTCCTTCCTTCCTATCATTTTTCATTACTTTCATTACTTTTACTTGAAAATTTTATACAACGTCAAATAAAGACTCATTGAGAGTCCCTTGTTCATTCATTTAAAGCTCTGGGGCTGGATTCATGAAATGTGGTTAAGAAATTTTTTTTTATTATTATTTTATTAAAATTTTATTTTATTCTTATTTGTTATTTTAAGAAATGTATAGAATATTGTTTCTTTGTGACAAGAATTCTTAAGGTTTTTATTATTATTATTATTTTTAAGATTGTTCTTAAAATAGCTGTAAGAGAATTAACATTTTTCAAAAATCTTCAAAATAATTCTAAAATATATTTTACCTGACTACACAGATGATTAATAAATTAATTGGACCGTTACAATGTTAAAATAAAAACATTTCAACATTATAATACTAGCTAAATATAATGCATATTATTACTACTGCATTTTAATTTTTAATACACCGGATGTATAATTATTAGGCACATGATATTCTGATGATATTTTTTTTTTCAAACTAATTTGACCAATTCCAAACCAAATCAGTCGTAATAACTACTATTGATTTAGTATTTAATAGTTTAGAAGTAATATATGATTGTCCATGGAGGCTGGAAGAGTAAAACTCCTTATATTCAGGTGTGCAAAATTATTAAGCATATTTTCTTTTACATATAAAATGATCCAATTAAATCCCCATGAGAAATATTCAAAACTAATACAATATAGAAAATGTTTTTAATATTTCTCATGGGGATCTAATCATTTTTAAAGTAAGAGGTAAACCTCTTTTTTAAACTTTTTTTTTTTTTGGCTCATTTTATCTTTAAAAGGAAACCTGCCTAATAATTCTGCTCACCTGAATATAAGGAGTTTTTACTTCCAGCCTTCATGGACAATTATATATTACTTATAAATGATCAAATACAAAATCAATATTAGTTATTATTAAGGTTGATGTGGTTTGAAATTGGTAAAATGTGCTTGGAAAAAAATATCAGAATAATAATGTGCCTAATAATTCTGCATGTGGTGTATAATGTTGCATACTCATAGGTTTGTCGAATGTATATTCAAGATTAGAAATACCGTGGGTTATTAGACAAGTTGCAATTAGACAAAAAAAAAAGTTTATAGATGAATAAACTAACTGTTAATATTTACCAAGTATTAAGTAAATTGTTGTGATATAAAACAACTTTAACCTTAGTATACAATCAGCAAGTCAAATGTTATCATTATTTTATTCTTACAAAAGAAAAAGATTATTCCTAAAAAAATAAATGTGTTCTTAAGACAATATCTGAGATGTATTTTAATAATTTCACTTAAACTTCTCATTTATCTTTAGAACATTCTTAATTTTGTTTTGTTAAGAAGATATTCATAAATCTAGCTCCAGAAAAGACGGCAACAGTGTCGAGAACTGAAGGAGTTTTCTTGGAACTGATCTACTGTTACACAAAATGTCACAAATATGATATTTGTGTGGGAATATTCATCAGAAGAATGTAGTTAAGTGTTGAATGTGAGAGTCATTTGTAATCTTTTACAGTCACTTAACGATCTGTGTTCATTTTGGATCATATCTAGCTTATACAGTGTGTAAAGATATTAGACTGTTTGAGTTTTATTAATGTGTATCATTTTGGTTCTGCTTTTTTAAATTCTTTAAATTATTTTGTTTGTCTTTAGGGTCTCCTGACCCAATGTTTTTGGTTTGTTTCAGAGGTTCACTAGTATTTATAACATTTTATGGAGGATATCGTTAGTAAGTAATATGCTTGTATTGTCTGGAGCTTAGTAATCATAAAAAAATATATATAAGCAAAACATTGAAGAATAGTACAGGCCATCTTAGTTGTATTTGCTGCAGTAAGGGGAGTTCAGTAAGTTTTGTAATTTAAAGGTGTAATATTTTTTTTTTTTTTAGTTTTTTTTTTTTTAGTTTTTTTTTTCCACTTTTGTCAAATTATACACTGTCAGGCAAAGCTGCTTGCACCTTACAGTCTGGCTTCCACAGATGCTATACTGGGTGTACAGTCAAATTCAAAAACTTGAGTATTGTACACTTAACTACTTAAATGTAGCATGTATACATTTTTCACAGACTGCTAAATTGTAACAAAAAATGCAAGACTGATAAGTGTAATTTGTTTTTTTAATTGTTAATTGCAGAAGTTCAGATGGTTGTGGTTGTGGAAATATGTTTGCTGTTAAACTTCACAGAATAAACCGATGCATACGGTTATGCATGATGTGTTGCTTTAGTTATTTGCTGTTAGATTTAAGCATTTTTAGGAAAACTTCTATAAAAAAAGGCCTGCATTGGTGGCTGTGATACCTTATCTCTTCATCACAACATCACTAGTTCCTGAACAGAAACCGTAAAATAGAAAAAGGGTTTTTCAGTTCCTCTTGTGCTGCACTGTTTTTGAACTTATTTGGCCCGCATTTCTGCATGAATGTCTCGAATGAACTGTGAAGTGATTGTTCTTGCTGCTGTTTTTTGCACATGCAGCAATTTACAATGTTAAAACTTTATTTAACAGGGTTAAACTATCCAAGTCATGTAATGGAATAAAGCTAATCATAAAAAAAGCTGATCCACCAAGTTTGTGGAATGACCTCCCAATCTCAATTCGTACAGCTGAGTCTTTACTCATTTTCAAGAAACATCTAAAGACGTTTCTTTTTTTCGCCAGCACTTAACCAACTTATACTAGCACTTTTCTTGTCTTTCATATATATATATATATATATATATATATATATATATATATATATATATATATATAAACGCCTATGCGTTTTGTACTAGACTGAGACCATGGCACTTGTATACTGTTATTCTCTTTTTGATCTGATTGCTTCTATTGTTCTCATTTGTAAGTCGCTTTGGATAAAAGCATCTGCTAAATGATTAAATGTAAATAGCATACTCCAAAAAAAAATTATCCTTCTGTGTTAATATACATATTTAATTCATAGTAATTCTGAAGAAAATCACATATCCCACGTATCCTCATTGAATATTTGGAGTGAGATCATCTGTATTTTACCTTTCCTTCAGTTAGACTGATGTAAAAAAAAAAATGGTTCGGTGAGAAAACGGTTATACAGCAAAGAGGCCGGGCCTAAGATTTCTAAAAAGAAAACCAGTGCTTTTTTATAGTAAAAGAGGAAGTGAGGAGAATAGTCTGAACAAGTGCAGTGTGAGGTTAAATGCAAATAAAAATCTTCTGGAGAGTGAAGGCAGAGTAGATTCGTCTAGAGTCTCTACAATGGCTGTGTATGACTCCAATTCCTTGTGCTTCTGGTGGAGATTTACACTGGTTTTAAGTATCTGCAATGTCGTTTTTACCATTATACATAAACGCTGCTTAACCATCGAGGAACATCTCCTAAGAGAAATGCCCAAGACTCCAAACTGCTACCGTTATCCAGGAAAGGGTCTTTACGCAGACTGCAATATCATAAACCTGCGCACTGATCTGTCAGAGGTAGGCCTTGGAGTTAGATCCCTTTGTATTGTCGGTGATATTTCAAGCATTCCTGCTGATGCCTTTTCACACTTACCTTCTTTGGAGGTCCTTCAGATAGATGGGGCAAGACTGAAGAGGGTTCAATCTGGTGCCTTTTCAGGACTCCCCAATCTGAAGCATTTGTCATTGTTTTTCAGTGATGCAGTTTGTAGGTCTGTGACCATGGACGCGCTCGCATTCGCTGGTTTGTCTAATTTGGAGGAGTTGACACTGAGAGGTCTTAAGTTAATCAATGTATCCAGCAGTATATTTGATCCTTTGGTTAGTATAACCAGACTAGATATTAGCAGAACTTGTGCGCAGGACCTTAGTGATATTTTCTGTTACCTTCCGGATGGAATGTCCCATCTGAAGAACCTGAGTGTGAAAGACAGTGGGATTTCAACGATTGAGACCAAAGGATGTCCAGGGGGATCCAAGACATGGCCTGTGACTGTCCTCTCTGGGATTCAAAACCTTTATCTAATAGGGAACAGTATCACAAACATTCAAGCTAACTCTCTAGTTGTGTTTCAGAACCTCTCCAGCCTTTTTTTGGAGTTCAAAGGCAAGTCGTTGGACAGTATTTGGGAGTCTGGGATTGGAAAAGTCAATGAGCTGAGTTTGACAGGAACTGTAATGAAAAAATATTCAACAAACTTCAAAGATTTGTGTCATCTGGTCACCCACCTTCATATTCAATCCCTCAGCCTCATTTTAACATTAACAGACAGATTGGTTGCAGAGGACTTAAAACAGTGTGGGACAACTTTGACAAAGTTATTCATCAAAATATCAGAAGTAGGCCACCTGGACTTTAGTTTCTGGACAGGTCATATAGGGTTTCAAGCACTGGAAATGTCCTTTATGAAATTGACAGATGTTCCATTCTGTGTTGCTGTGAATGGGACTGTCTGGTCCTTAAACTTGCTGAACCTCAACGGAAACTCGATTTCACAAATCGGCAGAGACCAGTTTGCTTGTATGCCTCTTCTCGAGCAGCTCTTTCTCAGCTATAATACCATAAGAACCCTACAGCTGCATGCATTTCGTGGTTTGCGTCACCTCAAAATTCTCAAAATCGATTCGAATAAGATCTCACAGCTAACTGCAATGGATTTTAGATATCTTAAAGCTTTGGAGGTCCTGCATATCAATAACAACCTCATTGAGACCATTGAGGACGGAACATTTCAGGATCAGCAGAAGCTTCGCGAGCTGACACTGGGTAAACTGGAGTATATTTACGAGTTGCATCTAAATAGGATTTTTAACGTATTCCCACCAAAAATACAGCGACTGAGTATTGACGCACATTATGGAACTACTTTCTACCTGGGACGAACATCACAGCCTGAGGGAACGTTTGTTTTGGAGCTAAATGGAGACAGACTGGATTTTGCGGACTGTAATACTACAGTCTTTACAGCAGTTAGAGAGCTGAACGTGGTTTGCACCCTTTTCATATGCAAGAATGACTTCATGGCACCTTATTTCCCAAACCTGGAGTCTTTCGAGATCTCAGGGGGAGCTGAACGAGCGCCTCTCATTAACACTAAAATCAGTACTCTGCACCGCCTCAAGCGTCTCAAGCTCATCAACCTGAGCTTTTCTAACTATACAGACTCTGGAAGGGTCTTCTGGAACCTAACAAGACTCCAGATTCTAGTGCTGGTGAACTGCCGCCTGAGCTTCCTGACCGAGAGTATGTTTAAAGACCTGTCGTCTCTGCAGCTGCTGCGCCTCTACAGCGACAGTCCTCTGGTCCTGATTGATGGCATGTTCGAAGCTCTTCCAGCCCTGACAGCGTTCGTTCTTGATAAAGTGGATTTCCACTGCAGTTGTGAAAACGGCTGGATTCTAGACTGGGCGGAAAGCACGGAAACGGTGCAGGTGATCTACTTGCAGATGCAGAAGTGTGTCTGGCGCTATCAGAAACTCAACTTCTTGGCGACCATGGAGAAGCTGTGTCAGACTGACGAGCAGTACATCTGCTATCTAGCCACAGCTGGAAGTGTTTGTCTTCTTCTGTCGGCAGCTGTTGGATACCGCTTTGCACGCTGGCCTTCTGTAGTCCTCTTCTTCCACCTGAGAGGATGGGTGGAGAGGAGGTTTGGTAGGCAGTGGCACAGGAGGAGGAGACGCGTCGAGGGGGCTGATGGGGAGATAGAGGAGATGCGGTACGATGCCTTTGTGTCTTTCTGTAGCCGTGATGAGGCCTGGGTCATGGGGGAGATGGCTCCTCGGCTGGAGGGACAAGGGAACCCGAGACTGAGGCTGTGTTTGCACCACAGGGACTTTGAGGTGAGGTTGAAATGAAGTACTATTTGATCTTCTGAATACAAATTAGTTGAAGTAGTTGTTGTTTTCATAAGTGTTATCCACCAAGATGTAGTCTCACTGTAAAAAACAAAACAAAACAAAAAAAAAAAAGATTCTTGTGAAACCTCTTTTAGGTGGGTAAAGATATCGTGGACAACATCACTGAGAGTATCTACAGCAGTCAGTGCACCGTTTGCCTGATCAGTCGGCGGTATCTGCGCAGTAACTGGTGCAGTCTGGAGATGAAAGTGGCCACACACCGGCAGCTGGAAGAACAGAAACACCGTCTTATCCTCATCTTCCTCGAACACATCTCTCCTTTTGAGCTTTCTGCTTTTCATCGGTAATTAGGGCAAGATGGCTGAAGATGGTCCACTTAAGAACAATGTGTGTTTACTGTGAAACTGAAATGATGAGTTTAGGAAGTACATGATGACAATAGATTTCTGAAGGATCATGTGACATTGATAACTGGAGGAACAGAGATTCAGCTTTGCCATCATAGGAGTACGTTACTTTTAAAATATATTAACATTAAAAAAGTTATTTATCTGAAATGATACTGTTACTTTTAACTGTATTTTTGATCTAGTAAATGCAGCTTTAGTGCGCATAAGACTTATCTTACCAAGCTTTTAAACAATATTGTATTATTAGTGTAAACTTCATGTACTTTTTCTCATTTTATAAACAGTGTAAGTACTTTTATCATTCCTTTCCATAGTTTGGTCAAACTGGTGAGATCACGTACATATCTGGACTGGCCCGAGGATGAAGGGGACAGAGTGCATTTCTGGGATCGTCTAAGGAGGAACATTGCAGAGGAAGACTCGGTGAGTACAGAGAAGCAGCAGGACACTGGCAGAAGTCTGAATGACACTGAGGCAAAAGCTCAAGCATCTAAACTGATGCTTCATCAAGAATCATGTTACAGCTGTTCAATTTGAAATAATATCTGAATTGTTTTACAGGAAGCTGCTTGAAACTACACCTGGTGCAGTCCTGCTTGAACACAAGGACAGCTGTCAAAGAGCAATAGAAAACAATCTGATTACTTATCTTATCATTTTCAAACAATTCTTGTTACACTTAGAAATGTTATGAGTATCAGTGTTAATTCGTGAGAATGGAGTAACTAGTTGATCCCATATTTTCATGCTTTTTAAAATTGGTCTCTGTATGATATTTAATCCACATTATTAAACTTAATTATACCAATTCATAAAATGAATAAATTGTACTCAGCACATTTTTTTCTAAAACAATGTTGGAACATAAATTTACAATGTGCTACACCGATTGCATATGTAAAACACTCAAACATAAAAGCAAACAGCCCTCCATTGGTGATTCATTTTTAAAATACTATCAGTTCCCACTATGAATGTTTATTTATATCTTCATTTCTACTCTACCGCTAACATGTTTCAATTCTTGAAGATAGTTTTGTAGACAAACAGAAGTTATATGTATGAATTTCTTTACAAACTTAAAATTCCTCCTCCTGTTACCTTCTGTTGATGGGCTCTGTTTTACTGTAATATCTTAGCAAGAACATAATAATAATAATAATAAAAATAATGTATAAGTTCTATACCATGCTGGTGTTTGTACAAACTACTGTATTGACAGCTTGCAAGAATTTGGGTTTTGGATGTAAATCTGGCAATGCATTAATATGAAGCACTAGAGGGCGCTGTTACACAGAGGGGCTTATTTTCTCTCTCTCTCTCTCTCTCTCTCTCTCTCTCTCTCTCTCTCTCTCTCATTCATGGTCAAATAAACTATAACCTCATTAAACACTATGAACCAGAATGTTTACACAGGGAGTTTATAGTGTAAATCTATACTCCAGTGATATTTTTGACGAAATTCACAAAACCATGATTAAAACATCATCAGCTGTCTTTGTTTAATTTGTCATAAATACCATTTGACTGAAGAATCTTTGCTGCTCATAACACAAACAAGATTATTCCAAGTTGTTTAGAGCCTTCCAAAAATGTGCATTGGCAAAACTACTATAAATCAATGGATTTTTGTAAAAAATAAAATAATAATAATTTCCAACATACAGTAATACCAGCGGGGTAGGCTCGTAGTTTAATTTTGTCAGCCAATCAATTAATCCATGTCATGATGTAATCTATAAAGATGATTTGAAATACAGTTCTAAAACCAAATCTTTCAAGAAGCGCTTCTCACATCTGCTCTTGCGCAATACATTTTCTGGCATGGAAACATCAGAAGTTACACCTATGAAGTTGAGCAATGTTCTTTAAAACTTTGAAAACTGGGAGAAAATATTAAGTTAACAACTGCCTAATAAAATATATTAGATTACATAAACGTTTTTTATTAAAATGTATTAACATGTGATGTTGTATAATTATTATGTTTTTATAATTAGGCCTATGTGATGCAGGAACTAGAGGTATTAAGATTTAGACTCAGATTGGAGGTGCGTCCTGTTTCACAACATGTGCTAATCATGGTTTTAACATTGTTTGCTTGATATAATGTGCTAGATTTTACATCCAGAACAATATTCTATTCCTGTCAAGACATATCTTGGTCCCAAAATACTACCCATGGTGGCTACCCATGTTTTTAAATAGTCTACTAAGACAGTAGTTAGCCGTAAATCCTAATATGTGTTTTCTGATCATGCTATCCATGTTATATGAATGACCTCATATTCTAAACAAAACAAACAAATCAGTAAATAAAAAATGTAATAAAACAAGGAAAGGAAGGAAGTGGGTGGGGGTCCTCGGCAGGTCAGACAGATTGAGCCAGTAGAGCGCCTAAACAGAATATTTACATTAACTTGTAAAAGAAAACATTTTATTTGACCTATTTATTTGTTTAGGTTTGACTTTATAAACCGTTTTTTGATTCGTGATAAAAGTTTTAATGGCACTTACAGCCAGAAATTATGTTTCTTTGTCTGGCAATAATTATGATGGCAAACAAACCCTACATTAATGTTGCATGATAGTACCAACCAAACACGGAGACTGTGGGCTTAGTGAACAGTGTGGAGGAGAATCACTGGACTGTGAGGGTTTTGTCTTGGTAAGTGGAAAGCACATGTTCCTGATAATTGTGTTCTGGTATGTTGTGCGCCCCGCAGCACACAGATTTCTCACTCACATAGCTGCATTCTTTCTCTCTTCCGCCCTCACGTATGCACAAATAACTTCATGCTGCAGAAAGAATGTTACACAGAAAAGAAAACTTTTAAAACTTCTATTTTGATCAATGTGGCAAAGCATCTTGGCTAGAAACTCGGAAAACGTATCTGACTAAGCTCTCAAGGTGTGGCTGGATGATGATCTCACTAGTCTAACAAAGGCTTTGTGCAACAATCAAACGGCATGCTCTTACTTGTGACTGGCACACACTGACTCACAGGTCATTCAGACAAGAACCATGCAGGCACAGAACTCACTGCAATAAATCAGAGAGCAGAAAATGGCTGTAGATGTTTAGTAGAAAAACAGTTGAACTGGTGTTATCCACTTCTTAAATCTCACCTCTCACCTCATTTTTCCAAACGTGGTTATGACAGTATGCTTTCAGAGGAGTTATGTCCGCACAACACCTCTCTTGAGTAATATATCCTGTTTTCCCCACCCATAAAGTTCTAGGTATACGCCCAGTGATTTGATGGGAAAAAAGCAACTTGGGAAGATTGGAATTCACAGAAGAGGCATTTTTAGGCATTGTACTGGGTTAAATTAGAAGAGGCAAGAATCAGCAGAAGACAAGTTTCCTTACAAAACTAGGTAAGCAGTCCAATTTGATCCTAAGAGGTTTGTAGAACAACCCTATTGTTTATTTGATTAGATTTTTCGGTTAAGAATAAAATAAGATGTTTTCTTCTGGATATTTCAATTTTGCCCAGGTTTTTCTGTGTTTAAGGATATTCATCATTTATCTTGTTTTGTTTCGTAATCCCTGCTGAAAAAGACATTTTCTGATCTCTGTTTGCTGTTTTTTTTTTTTGTTTTTTGAAAGCTGAGAGCACTTTTCAGCTGGTCAAACTGGTCTGTTAGCTGGTTTTAATTAGCTTGAACTGTGGAACATAGAACTTTGGCATGGGTTCTATAAGCTTTCGTGCCCAATGCAGATGTGCCACTTTCTGTTTATTCCCACTCCCTGCGTGAATATCTCAGCCCTAACGCGCGAGTGTATGCTCACTTGTCCAGTGACTACAAGTAGCCGATGTAACGCAAGCCCTTCTCCCTTTACAACAAAGAAGAAATCAGAAACCTGGTATTTATTAATTCACAGCGTGTTCTCGGAGGGCGCGCGCGCAAATCCTCCGTGTGAGGTGAATAGATTCGCTTCTTATTATGCGCCGTTTGCTGTGAGCCCTGCAGTCGACATAACGGGAGTTTGGGGGGAATGCACTCGATCCTTAAGCGGACGAAGCACGACCTCAATGTGTCACCGGCGACACGGCCACCAGAACGACATTAATTATGAATAGGCTACAGAGATAAGACAGCAACGGTGGGAGCTGTCTGATAACCAAATGAACTCGAGACAACTTGTTCACCGTTGCCTTCAAGTGCTGACATCTTGGTACAAGCTAAGGAAATGATTCACCCCTCATGAAGAGACAGAGAACAAGCTTCTTATTCTACGTTTACATAGTCTACATACACTGTAACACTGAAAAAACGAACACCGCCACTAAATAAAAAAATAGTCTTAAAGGGGCAGTCCACTCCCAAAATTAAATTGCGTCATCATTTACTCACCGTCACGTTGTTCCAAATGTGTCACTCTGTCGTCATTCACTTCACTGTAGAAAAAAATGGTTGATTTTACATATTATTAAAATTAATAAATTCTACAAAATGAGTAGGGTAATGAGTACATTTAATTATGTATATCTGTATTTAACTATTGAAAGGATATCTAATAGTCTAAATGAAATACCAGTTATTTTAAATAGGCCTATTTGATAATTTGGTCGTGCTAGGGCAATGAGTTGTGAGACTGTGAGAGCTGTAAGTAAAGTAGCTATGATCTTGTGGGAACAAGAACATATGAAAGAAATAAGAGCTGGGCACCACCTGTCCTCACAAGTGCAACGGTTTATTTGATAGCTGAACACGAGAAATGCGACAAAGCCTTATTCTTTAAGCCACGTTCTTAACCTCATTCTTTACATTTTCATCCAGTGATGGTTGCAATTTTGACATTTTTCAGTAACATGATAACATCAGGAATCAAGGGCAAACCACAAGTAGCCTGGAGGGACATCTACAGGAGCAAGAATGGAATGCAGTTCATTGAAGAAAACTGAGGAGAGCACACTAATAGATGTGATTTCGCTACTATTGCGTTTTTATTTGCCCTGTGATCAGAAAAATCATCCAGATGACCTTGTTTAGGGTGAACACCATAGGTTGTATTCACAGTTTTTAGTGAGAATGTATTTATTTATTTGGGAAGCTACCGAACTTGCCATACTACAAGCTTAATAATTTCAAATAGCTACTGTATAGTCAAGCTACAGTTTTGAACTGCAAACAGTTAAGGGGGAAATTAAAATCATTAAAAAAAAAATTGCCCTATTAGCTCTTTGCAGTACACTTTCAAAATAGTAGAATGCAGTGTAGCTTCTTCAGAATACTGAAGTAGGCTATCCTTCAAGAATTACCCTATTTTCCAGACTATAAGTCACACTTTTTTTCATAGTTTGGCTGGTCCTGCGACTTATAGTCAGGTGCGACTTATTTATCAAAATTAATTTGACATGAACTAAAAGAAATGAACTAACAGAAAACATTACCGTCTACAGCCGCGAGAGGGCGCCCTATGCTACCAGAGATGCTGTTCTTGTAGCCTACACTGAGCAGCATATAGCGCCCCCTCGAGGCTGTAGACGGTAATGTTTTCTCTTGGTTCTTGGTTCTAAATAAATGCGACTATACTCAGGTGCGACTTATAGTTCGAAAAATACGGTATATAGCTAGCTACTAAATATGGAACAGACACAATGAGTCATTTTGACTGAATGAACACTTGTTGGGTACAATTAACAGTATTAAACCTGAACAGGTCAATTTTAGAACAGAAAAAGAACAGCATATTTTACACAAGTAAGTCAAACTATGTATATTTTGGGGACTCAAATAAGTTATTCATTTTTAAAAACTGTTCATGAACCATGAACAGTGAATGAACTGCTTCAGTAGAATTTAATGGACAAGGTAACACCAGAAATAATGGTACATTTACATGACAACTAAACAGAAAAGTTTTTCCTTTGCATTTTTTTTAAGTTGTAGAGTAAAGTTGTCAAAATGATCCTGTTCACCCAGATCCACTAAAATGACTAAAAATGATGTTCTATTCATTCCAGGTCAGTAGTTGGCGAAGTCACTTTGTTAAGAAACACGTGCACATACTAATAGACTGTACATGTATTATGCATGAATTTGTCATCACCGTTTCAAATTTGCATGTTTAGTTTACAAGATAACGCAGTGGTCTTAAACTCAATTCCTGGAGGTCCACAGTTTTGCAGAATTTAGTTCCAACCAGGACCTGCTTGGAAGTTTCTAGTAATCCTGAAGCGCCTAATTAGCTGGATCAGGTGTGTTTGATTAGAGTTGGAGCTAAAGGCTGTTTCTCAAATGGAAGGCTGCATCCTCTAGAGGTCGCATTTGCAGGCTGCATATGTCACCAAGCCTGGTTTATTACAGTTAACTGAGTATTATAATCACGAGTCATAAGTCATATATATATATATATATATATATATATATATATATATATATATATATATATATATTAAACTCTCTTCCCCCCATCTGGTGTGTGCAACTATATATGAACATGATTAAAGGTGTGTTGCACAAATATGTAGGGTGCAGTTTAGTTGTTCACTGTAGCTACATTGTGGGTAGGGCAGAAACGGGTTGCAGTATGTATGTATCATATGTTCATAGTATGTTATAGTATGTCATAGTATGTTATGTTATTCGTATAAAACAGCATATATCATATTGTATATGTCCAATACAAACTTCCATTAGGACACTAAAGTTTATCTGATCTTTAATATTACAACAATTTACGCTTAACTAAGAATATCAGTCAAATTTGTAACTCTTAATATTCTAAAATAAGATCTTCTTTATGACATATGCAGCCTACAAATGCGACCTTGGAAAGATGCATCCTTCCGTTTGAGAAACGGCCAAAATGTGCAGAGCTTTGGCCCTGCAGTAATTGAGTTTGCGACCAATGCGATAACTGTATCATTTTAAAAACATGCACTTGAAAACTTGTTTTCAAGTTTTTATTTTCATGACCCCAATATGCTATTGTTATGTATCTAAATGTCCAAAATGCATAAAACTTTTTCAGTTTTTAGTTGAAAATGGTTATGTGAAAGAGAGAGGCAGTTGTTTAAGATGAGTCAATTTACAATAAAGAATCAGACTTTCCAACAATATGAGATGGGACTATTCACTAAAATAAACTGCACTTTTCAGCACTACAAATAAAAGAGGGGAGCATTTTGGACAAATCAATTCACTATAATATTTAAGACTTTCCAGTGATATTTGGTTGAGGTGAGTGCATTTGTTTATTCCTTCAGCTCAGCATTTAGTCGTGTTACAATGCTACTTTTAGTGTAAACTAACTAATTACTGGAAAAGCATATCAGGCCTATAAAATCCTCTGAACTTCACGCTGATGGAAATAAAAGTAACAAGTTCAGCTACTATTGTCACTACTTTGTTAATTGCTCTCCAGCACTTGGAGCTGTTTTGTTTCGAATTGTGGCATCAATCGCAGTGCCTTTCTGTGTGGTTTCAGTGCTTGTTTCCATTTGGCAGCTGGCATGTTCTGCTAAGGTTCATGGGTTTGTTGGCTTCTGAATTTCACAGCATCTCATTACATGACAGTTTGTTTGGGTCTCTTGGGACTAATCACTAGGAGCACCTATCAATCAGCCTGTCTGATGCTTTTGCCTTTGTCTGACCAGGTCTGAGCTTGAGTAACACCTAATGAGCACATCTCATTTAGAACAATGACAACATCTTTAAGACAAAGACGGCAAACACAAGCCTCTCAAAGCTAAACACATGACTTCATTCTAAATAAAATCTGTCTTGCTAAAAATAGTAATTCAAAACCACACTGGTTTCTCATAAGAGAGAGGATTAATAACCATGATTATCAGTAAATGTCAGCAGCTCTCCCTCCTGTAGTTTTCACCCAAGCCCTGTCCAGGCTTTCTCTAATTAGGTTAATAGAGGGCCATCAGTAATTGGGAGGACGGCAGAGCAGTGGTGTAGTGTACCAATGTTAGTGGTGTAGTGTAAGTAGTCAGGTGTGACGTCTGTTAGATGGAAGATTTGCCTGAAAACGGTGGCCTATAGAATTACCCATACGTCACACGCACATTAAAATCAAATAATTTAGTGTGTGCTTGTGAGTGTTGCAACTCATCTCAAGGGAAAATTAAGGCCTATTTTTTTAAATACACAAACTAGTATAGAATATTGAATATCAGCCATTCATCAATATTGTCCAAAACTATTTTTTTTTTTTGTTGTATGTATCATACGTGCATTGTATGTATGACTTGCCGTTTCCTTGTTATTATTTGTGAAACTGACCTTCAGAATATGAATGAAAAAAGTTTTGAAGTAAATCCTACGCCTTTTTTTCAGTGTATACTTTATGTATTTTGTGGAATTGTGGCCTTCATTGTTATTTCTTTTTTTTTTTTTTTTTTTTTTCAACTGTACCTTGTGTTTGTTATGGATAAGCTTGTTAAATGTCACTGGAAGGACACCCAAATTAGATCATTAATTATTTGTTAGTGTCAAATAGGAGATAGGATCTACAGTACAAGAATATGAAATGCAGTAGGCTACACTTTATTGCTTTACTTTGTGTGTTGGTAGGGAAGTCAAAAAGGGGTATTGATGCAAGAGGAAAGGCCTGTGTGAACAGGCATCCTTCAAAGAGTGTGTATGGGCTTTTGTGTTTATATGTTGTTGGATGAGAGAGAGAGTGTAACAGACATGTAGCAGGCAACCCCAGCAGTAATGTGAGCCTGTGGCCTGAGTGGATCGAATGTCTGTTAAAGATCACAGGTTCCATTGTCTTCTGGTATACACTCTACAGCTCTGCACACTCCTCCTCTGCTCCTCCTTTCTCCTCCCTCCGTCGTGCTCTTTAATTATTCTAGCATCATCCCTCTCCTCAGGTCACTCATTTTCCAGTGCCTGACCTTCCTTTAGTCATCCCGCTGCTAAAATGTCACTTACCCCATCCTAAAAATAGATATTGCAGTAAAAATTGAACCCAACCGCTGGTTCAAAACAACCCTGAAATTTTGTGTTTAGTCTTTCTTTGTAATTATTAGTTTACCTGCAATCTTGACGTGAAAATCAAAGAAAACTCATGTTTTGTGGTATAGTGACAGGATGAAATATGAATCTTTGTTTTTATATAATGTATGTTCTTCTCTCCTTTATACAGTTACAGATATGGAAGGTGCCATTAAAACAGTTGTTACGCAGTTCCTGTCCTCAGCACGGGGAAAAGAGAGCTTGGGTGGGAAGAACTTCCAAAAGTTAGTCCAGAGTCAGCTGGGAAACATCCTGAGTGTAAGTAACAAATCTTTCATTTTGCTCCATTTAGTTGACACATAACATGTCCATGGACTACAAGATGAAGATTCTAGCCTCAATGTATACATGTATACGTGAATATATTTGTAAAATAATTGTTTAATCACCCTTTTGCCTTCATTGGTTTATTTTAGGGTCCTGTCATGTGGTAATTAAATGAAAAGTACAAATGTTTCATAATCTCTCAATTAATATGAGGTCATATGTGCTGCATGCATAATAATTATAAAATAATTAGCAAAATTAATTAAAAGTAAAAGTAGTTTTAGATTAAGTATAGTATGCCGCACTACAGAACAAAAAAAAAAAAAAGACTGCACTTCATTGGCTGTCTGTTTTTTTTTTGGTTTGTTTTTGGACAAAGCTTGATTGGGCAATGCTAAATTGTTAAGGGTTTCACACTCTCTCTGTCTCTCTCAGGACACTGACAGCTCTTCAGCAGTGAAGGATATGATGAAAGGCCTGGATGACAACCAGGACGGGAAGGTCAGCTTCCAGGAGTACCTGACGCTGGTGGGCTACCTGGCCAACTCACTAAGTGAGCAGAAAGCACAGAGCAGCGCAGCCGGTGGACCATAAGAAGCCCAAAAAGCATTGATGACACTGACAATCATTTGTAATGCTGGAGTCTTGCACCAGTAATGAGAGACTGGGGCTAGTTTTTTACATTTTTTAATTATTAAAAACAAAAAGCACACTGTATTAATAAACTGTGTAAAATTATCATAAATTTGCATAGATAACAAAACACAACTCCTTGGCCCTTGTGACTTCCTGTTGTAACGACTAGCCCAGGTCTCCATTGCAATTTAAAACCTGCAATGATCTAAAAACACTTTTAAAGTCTCTGATATTACAATGAAATTATTAATCTGTTTACATGTACTCGCATTAATGAATTTATAAAACAATGTCTGACCCGTGGCCATGGACAAGTGCTAAATCAAGTAACTTTTTGTTACATAAGTGTTTGCTTTTTTTTTTCTTTTGCTATTTTTGCTTTCCATATAAACAGGTTTTTATTTCTAAGCTCACATGTTTTTATATACGGTTTAATTGTTTTACTGGGAACAAAATATGCTTGATAAGTGCTTAAAACGAGGCATAACTGAAGAAAGCAAGCCATCAAATATACTAAAAACAGAGTCAATGTCAGTGTTGTAGATTTGTCAGTTTTGCCCATTTAAAAAAAGTGAAATTTCACACAACTGGAGAAATGTTTTTTGTATAACCTTTCAATTAAAATATGGAAATAATGACAAAATTGTAGTCAGTCTTTAACTTTCATACGCAATACAAGCTAAAGATCCTGGTGTTCTGGGTACAGGCTGTGCCCTGGCAGGAACACATGTTTTTATGTGTACACATTTTGTGTGTTTGTCAGTGTCCTTTGAATTTGGCCATTCATGTGTATTGGTGTGTGCGTGTGTGTGTGTGTGTGTGTGTGTTTTCAGTCCCAAGCCTTGGCTGGCATATGTGTATGGACACCGTTTTCTTAATGATGAATTAACACCTGTGCAGCAGTATCAGGTGTGACAGGACCACTTGTAGTCAGATCCTCACTCAACACACACACACACACACACCTGAGAGATAATCAGCACCTCTAAAGACCCTTGGGTTGCTAGTAACTACATTTGTGCCATATAACCTTATTTAGCCTGTAACATAATCAGTCCTCAGACACCTGACCCCATTTCATCTTGTGGCTGATGTGCCATTATGCTAATAATTGTAGAAAAGTGCATCAAGAAATGAATTACTATTATCTAGACTCATACACTTACGTATATAAATGTGTAGGATAAATAGAGATAGATAGAATTACACTATTAAGAAGCTTGACCAATCGCTAATTATATTATATAACCTTTAACTGCATAACTTAAATAAAATAGACATTAAAATATGTGTAAAAAAATACATTTCTTTATATGTATAATAGCTGGTAATGTAGTACTTCTATAGCTCGGCTGATTTTCATATAGTGATGTTTTTGTCTAAGTTACAAGTACAGCAGATAAATCATTTAGTCTGGGATGCTGAACTATCACCTCTCTAAAAGTTTAATGTGACAAGAACCAGTACATATAACTAACCTTTAGGATCAAACATATCTATTTACCCATAAGCTCTTCTTTCAGGTAAGTCCGGGTCTTCAAAGCATGTTTATTTATATACGTGAATGTCATGTTGTATCATTAGATAAGCTTAAAAAACATGATTGGTAACATATAATAAAGCAATGAAGTCCACTACATGTACATTTTATACATTTTGTTCAAATTTATCCATTCATATCTTGTTGATGCATGTAGTCGCATATATATATATATTCATGATTCACAAACTGAGTTAACGGAGTGTCGATCAATAAAACAAAACATTGATTACGTGGCTTGTTTTCATTTGCTCAAGTTACCGTCTTACTCAGAGAGCTTTCTCTCTTTCAATTAAGACGATCAACATCACATTTACCTCTTTGTATAACACTGTTTTCATGTTTATTCTTGCATCGTGAATGTGTAAACAGAGAGGACAAGAGGTGGGAAATAGGTGGACAGAGACAAATGAAGGATGGATGGAGGAAGGGAGGAGGAGTGTAAGGTATGATGGGAGGAGGACCAAGTAGGTATATAAGATGCTGGCCATCGCCTCCCGTCTTCACCAGCATTCATCTCTCCTCAAGGAACAGAAGAGCAACAACCTTCTAGCAACAAGGTAAGAGAAAGAAAAGGATGGATGGAAGAAGAGACAGTAATTGTGAATTTGTTTAGCGTTCTCATGTGTGCTGTTTCTGAGCTTCTGGACATGACATGCTTGGTCAGATCATGTGTTAAAGAAAACTGTGATGTAGTGAGCTGCTATTGGACAAAATTCTTTAATGTGGCTCTCCACAAGTTCTGTGTGGCTTGTGGCTCATCTCTGTAAAGCATCTGAGGAGGCTTTTCTTCTCCACTGAAGTTATTTTTGCCAACACAACCCAGTATGTTTATCAGTTCATCCATCAGGACAGGGCTAAGCTCAAACCATGGGCAGTACTTGGTTAAATGTGTGTGGTGAGTTTTGGGCACTGAGATTGGCTCGGATTACACTTGGCCGAGTAACTTCCTACCCAGGTTCACAGTGTTTCTCCAGTTTAGGATTTCACTCTTATCAGACGAGTCACATTTCCCTTCTGTAGTTAAGTTAAGCCCCTTGTAGGATGGTCAAAGCATGTTGAGCTCAGAATATATTACTGCTTCTTTTGCACTGTTTTTACTGTTGTGGTCTGAAGAAAATAAGTCTGCCTTGTGGTTTGAAATATTTAAAAATGACCCAGAAATACTCCCCCTAAAGAAAACCTTTAGTGCATCCTTGTGTGCATTTATAATCTAAATACAGACGCTACAATGACCAATAAATCTTTCTTTCCAGAATGTCTGTTCTAAACTCAGAGAATGCCTCCACTCTGGAGAATGCCATGCAGCTGATGATCCAGACGTTCCACAAGTACTCTGGAAATGAGGGCGACAAATACACCCTCAGCAGGCAGGAACTCAAAGAGATGCTATCGCAGGAGCTGGGCAACTACCTTGGGGTAAGGAGAAAACAGGGTTTGGATTTCTTTGTGAAAGTCAGATGTTTCTGAATAACTTTTTGTCTCGCTTGAGTCACAGAGTGCACAGGATAAGGATGCAGTCGATAAAGTTATGGGAGACCTGGATTCAAACAACGACGGTGAGGTGGACTTCACAGAGTTTGTCATCCTCGTTGGTGCCCTCACTGTCGCCTGCAACGACTTCTTCCTTGAGTATCATGAAAAGGATGGAAAGAAGGTTGAAAAGAAAGAGTAGAGCTGCATTTCTCCGAACAAAAGCCAACACATGACCAGCGAATGATGATGAGGGGGAAATGAGGGGAGGGGAATATATGTGTGTGTGTGTGTGTGTTTGTATGAATCTTCCTTACTGATACTTCAAAAGTTTCACATCATCTCTGCTTCCACATCCTGCATCCATGCAATCCTGGGTACACAAAATGTTCCATGAGGCATAACAGGTTTCCAACCCCTGAACCTATTAGACGCATTACAAATTGTAAATTGTGACATGGTTTTTGTTGAATATGTGAATATGTGTTTCTTCTTTTCTTTTGTTATTTTTAACAATTGGAGTTAATTGTTAATTTTAAAATTATCTCTCCATAATAATAAACAGCAGATTTAAAAAGAAATAAATGCAGTTGGTGTGCTTTTTTTTTTTTTTGCAGCAAGTGCAGTAGCAGGGTGTCTTTTAATGAACTGTTTTGTATTTTGAGTAGCAGCTAGCTAGCTAGTTAGTCTAATTAGCATGCCCATACCTTTCATTTCAATTATGCAATACAGTGGAAAATTACATTCTTAAACTTAATTATTTCATTTTATGTATGCTAGATTATAGTCCTAGTCATGGTCTTTTTCATAAGACATTTAGACACTTGGTGCCATTAACAGACACTTTGGTGAATTAAAAGCAAGCAGTAATGTAACTGAAGTTAAAACAACATTAAAGAATCTTACATTTATTTTAAAGTAAATAAAGAAAATTTAAATGAGCAGTTAACTCAAACAAAAACAATCCATGTGTCAGTGTTGCCAGTTAAGATCTTCTAAAAAAGGCTATTTCAAAATATTACATAAACTTCATGGGCTTAACTTGCGATTTTTACCTCTATATTGTTTTTTTTTTTTTTTCTCCTCTTCTTTGTGGTGATTCCTGCCGTGTGCCCCTGATAAAACATTTTTTCACAATTGTTTTAGAAACAAACTCCAGGGTTTTCAACCCTGGAGTTTCATGCCTTAGGCTAGCTTTTTTTTTTTACTGGCCTTTTTAGTGCCACCTCTGCGCTTTCTATTAACCATTTTCTGTTATTTTTGGCTCGCATATCTCCAACAACTGACTTTTTTTGTTGTTGTTGTTTATTTTACTTTTAAGAAAAGTAAAACACTCGGACACCATTTTGGCAATGCCTCCGGGCAGCTATTTCAGACTAAAAAGACCAGGCTCCAATCTAAATGAATGGGAAAGGAGTGTCAGAACTGCACTTTCACTGGTCACCGGGACATACAAACTGCATGTATAGAGACATCAGTAAAATATGATAAAAATTGCACAAAATTTTTTATGGCCTCGCCCCAAAATAAGGTTTAAACCGCCTTTTTCCCACAGGTTATACTTTTACTACGCATGTGCAAGGGTTCCTTAACTGTGCGTATATGTCAGTGGAACCAGACGATAGGCTTAAATGTTTCCCAGCTTGGCTGTTAAAAGAAGATCATTGGCTTTCCAGCGGGAGGGGCAGGACATGTACATACAACCGCCATCTTTGCCGTTGCGGATTTTCCTTAGTTGTAAGGAGGATTGAGGAAGTGGCATGTCTCTTACAATATATATAGATGTCACGTGAGCAACCTGTCTGACAATTGTAAATCTTCTAATAGCTGTGCCAAGAGAAATCTGAATCACCCACCGAATCTTGCAGAGAAGGCGAGCGTGAACAGGAGCAAATTTTGGTAAGTATTCTGATTAATTATCTCCCTTGACTTTATGCCTCCACGTCCCCCCGATTGCCTCATAGACAGTAAAAGATTGCCTGCGAGCTTCTCCTCCTGTCCATACGGTAATTTCTCTACTGTGCGACAGAGAGTCGCAGGTAATGACGCTTCTACGGGGCCATAACATAAGATACAAGGTAATGAAGCCTTAAATACATTTTCTTGTTTCTTTAGAAATAATGAATGGTCAAATTTAGTCTTTAAATGCCTGAGATGTTAAGTTATTCGCCGTCAAAGTGACATCAAAATGAATGGGAGTCAATGGAACGCTAACAGCAGGTGGGGGTCCGCTAGCAAATGGCGGCGCCCAGGGGTGCTTCAATAAAATATGAAACCCTGTCCCCCTGGTTTCAAGGCACTTGAGGGGATTATGGGTAGAATTGGTTATGATGCGCTATATTACGTTTTTGCTAATAACTCTGGAACCATTATAGTTACAATCAAAATTCACAATCAAAATTATTCTGATTACTTCAGTGTCCACAAATCAGCTGAGTGACTATTTTTGCAAAAAGAATTGCTAAGATATCAGCAATGGTCTTTTTCCCAGCTTATGTTTATCCGCTGAATGCAATGTGCATGTTTAACAAAACTGGACAAAGAATTAACAAATCCATTAAGTTACAAATTGGCATGCACCTTCTATGTAGGATGTCCGTGTCCTCTAACATATTCTCTAATATGACTCAGTCACTCCAAAAAAAATTATCATATACTTTATTATATTTTTTTCTTACAAGGTTTTCTTATAAATTCAATTATCTTTCAAATATTAATCTAATTATCAAATTATACTTAACTTATAAACTTCTACACTTATATAATACACTTATAAACTTATCTTATACACTTAAAATGTCTACACTTTTCTACCTTATACACTTATAATCTTATACACTAAAACACTTGTCTATCTTACTTGTCTTATCTTACTTATCTCAACACTTATGCCTTACAATTTTTTTTAAGAAGTACACAAAAATGTAAAGACTATGCAAATAACTATTACAAGCATTGCTGCTTCATTTCGAGGAGGCAGACAATGTCGGGAGATGCCGGCTTTCACAAGACGCTAAGTGGAGAAATGGAGAGGCCACTCATATCATCCCGCCAGATGTAAAGCTGACCCAAGATCGAAAACTACAGGTTGGCCATGACAGGAGATATCTTCTTAGACTTTTCATGTCTTACTCCATGACCTGATTAAAAAATAAATAAATCAGCATTAATTGTCGATTAAAATTTGAATTTGGCAAACCAAACTAAAAATGTAAAAAAAAATATCTCATTTTAGTCTTAGTACCTTAAACCAGTCATGGATCTGCATCTTCTCCAGATCGATCCTCTGCTGTGGATCAGACTGCAGACATGAAGAAATCATCTGGCAGCATTTTGTCCAAAAAGACGAGAGACGTTTGATTTTATTAGCTCATTCTTTACACCTGCTCTCTTTCTAGCTATGGGTCTTTTTTGTTTGTTTTAGAAAACAGATTGTTCTTTGTTCTTCTTTGATGAAGATCTTACCTTGTGACAGGCCAGGTCTGGTCCAGCTCCTCTTACTGATCAGATCCAGGTCGTATTCTGTGGGATAATGTCCACACACCATCATGAACAGAAGGATCCCCAGCGACCACACTGTTGTTGGCTTTGCATGGTATTTGCCGTTCACGATGACCTCTGGTGGACAATACGCTTTTGTGCCTGGAGAAAAGACAGTTTGTCAGTTCAACACATTTCCACATCATGTTGACTATTATAGGATGCAGTTCTGTGAGATAATTAACAGAGCAGTTCATAACACATACCACTGAAGACTTCATAGCCAAATCTCTTCATTTGCACACCGCACCCGAAGTCAATGAGTTTCACCTCCATGGTGTCCTGGTTTAACAGCAGGTTCTCCATTTTTATGTCCCGATGAAAGACGCCACGCTTGATGCAAACATTAGCGGCTTCGGTGACCTGCTGCATGACCTTTCGTGCTGTCTCCTCATCGAGACGCTCTCCGTGGAGCTTTACGAAATTTCTTAAATCGATGCAGGGCATGGGACGCTCCATGACCATAATGAAGTGGTCTTCGTTGTCCTCTCAGTCCAGAATTCTTATGATCTCAGGAGCTCTGGGGCTTTTATTGGCCATTAGTGTCAGTCCAATTTCCATTGGGATGCATTGGGGATGACCAGGCTAGAGAAAAGGAAATACAATGTTTTGATGAAGATGTTTCCCAAATAATGACTTGGCTCACAAATCAGAACAGTTTGCATACTGAGAAATCATTTTAATCTGGGATTAATATTAATAAAATATCTTATAAATTGAAAACAGTGACTGAGAAACAGTAATGTAGAGAGTGCAGCCTACTCACCACTCTGATATATGGCATGTTTGGTGACTTCACTGAAAATTTCACAGCCACCTGATCAACAAAACAGAAAATAACAATTAGCATGTGCACAGAGGTCATATCAGTCTAGCCATTAATTCTGAAGAGATATACAAAGTTTTGTAAGTAAAACAAATTGAAACCTCAAGTTTATCCTTGCAGCGAGTCCCTTCGTAGACAAAACCAAATCCTCCTTGACCCAGTTTTGAGCCGATTTTATAATGGCTGCGGAAGTGGCCTAATAAAAGATAAACAATTGCAGTTAATATGAAATACAACTTCATATATAAATTTTAATTATTGTAAAAAAAAAAAAAAAAAAGTACAATGAACTTTAGGTGTTTGTCACTTAAACATTAAATTACATTAAAATGAGTTGAATCTTGTATTACATAAGAAGCTGAAAGTTGCTTATTTTCATGAGTTAATGTAAAAACAGTTTACAGTTGTTTACATTGTTTACAGTGTTTAGAATTCATAATAATAACATTTTATAATTCTTATGTGTTTATTATTCTTACCTTTGCCTGGGACATTCTGCTCCAGCTGTTCCTCAACAGGGTGGACTATTATATGAATCAAATCAAATAATTCAGTAAAATATCATACTCAAATTAGTGTTGTTCTTCATTTAGGGGCACATTCGACTTGATATATTAAAATTAAACTTCTCTCAACAATGATTTAATCAATGTTTAAGCTCTAAAGCTCTAACCTAATACAGCTATTCTCAGATCATAGACTACTTTAAACAAAAAACATTAATTTCATTTTTTTACTGTCACTGTAAATTTTGGTGTGATAATGACAGTAGTGCTTTGGGAAAGTGATTCTTAATTTAAAAAGTAAGAAGAACAGAAGAATGGTAATTGAATAATCAGCCTAAAATCAAACCATGACATGTTGATGTGATTGTACCATCGCTAAATGTCCGATATGATCCGGCATCAGCCTGGTGCTTATTCTCAGCTTTAGCCAGATCATATTTAGTGGCTCTCCTGTGAGGAAAGCGGAGCGCTGGCCACCTCCAGAAGCTCTTCTTTTTCTTTTTGTCCTCTCTTTCTACATCCTCTCCTCCATCAAAACCACCAGCAACAACAAGAGCCTCATCAGGCCAATGAGGAGGATGGTTCTCTGGGTTAGAGGTGTGTTTAAGAAGAACACATGGTTCTTGTACACACTCCTTCTCAATCATTTGTTTCAATCTTGAAAATTATTTCATGATAACAATATCTGTCACTCGATAAAAGTCAGATAGCAATCAGTCGATCAATCTATACTCCGAAACTTCAACCCACAAAATGAGCAAGTTCTAAACCTAGGCGAGACGTTCTAAATGTGACGTCATAACAGCTTGCATAGAGGAACTGAGATTATATGTTATTATATTATATATAGACGAGAGAAAAAAAAATAATTTAAAAAATGCATCAAGTGGTCTGGTCTTTTGGGTGTAGCCCTACTAATCGGCCAGAATTCAAGTCCAAGTTCACACAGCAGCAGAATAAATATAGGTTGACCGTCCGAGTCCTTCATATGCTTACGTTCACACAGGACGGTTATTTACCGGTGTTTTTTCGGTGATTTTCGGTGAGATTTTCGGTGACGCTGGGCGGAGCATACGTGAATGAATATTCATGAGTTTCCTGTTTCGCGTTAAAGCGACTCTGAAAATATTAGTATTTTGTCACCGGATCACATAAACTGGTCAACACGGTAGTTTAATTACGTTTCAGCTTTGAATGAAGATAAGCAAACGTAGAATATAATTGTTCGTTTGTGCACTAAATGTTATTAATTGTTTGCTTATTTGCCAGAGGCATCTGCCCATCGTTAGAATACGCTACAAGTAAATGGACCAGTAGCTGTTAAACATTTAATCATATTCCTCTGTTTTGCTTTTAAAAATATCTCATTTGATAAGTATGTCGTTTGAGGTTGGTGGCACAAACTTTTTTTTCTCCTTAAAAAAGGTGTCAAATGGAAGTAGGCTACATGAAAAAGCCTGCAGTTTATGTGAAGAAGCTGTTTGTTTGCAATTAATATATCTGAGTTTGATACACTTCTGCCTGTTATTTTTTTTCCTATGTGTGTACTTTAGTTTAATAATTAAACAAATCATATGCAAAAAAAATAAAATAAAAATAAAATTGTATAGCTTACTATTTGATACAAATGTTGTATTGTTTAACCAGTTTTAAAGTTTTACTACAATTTGTTCCTGAAATCCACACTTTTGAAATCAAGATCAATCAAAGGTAATCAAACCAAGCACAACCTAATAAAACAAGTTTCATGGATAAAGGGCTTTGTAAAAAAAGATCATGTTTGTGGATATTCTACTAATATTAAAAACACGTGGGTCATTCTTGAAAGGCTTATTCTGCAATGGGTATAAAAAATCTGGTCCCATTGATTTGGAAACATGTGTCTTCTCCCAACATTTAGACTGATTTATTTAAATTTGTTCATGGTGTTTAAATCTCCATTTGCCATTTGTTGTTCATGTAGGAATTTACTTTAATAATGTATTTAATAATTTACTTACAACACCAATCCTATAAAATGTGCTTGCTTGTGTGGATCAGTAGGCCTGTCCCTAAACACATATACAAGTAAACCCTTGTGTATCTTTGACCTGTTTTTTTTTTTTTTTTTTTTTTTTTTTTTTAAACATGTATTTTATACAGGTGTGTAGTAAATGTAATTTATGTAATGCCTTCACCTCATCTGTCAATAAAACTTTTAACACAGAATCAGTTGAAGTCTTTATTCAGCAAAAGCAATCTAGTTTTATCTTTGGAATGAAAACATGCACATTACTGTACGTTTTGATATAGCCATTTGTTATTAAACTACAAAACATTGTAATTGTTATAAGTTTTTAGAAAATAAGCAAAACATTGTTAAAGTACGACAAGGTTGTGGATTTCAAAACTTGACCAATACACATTTGAGTCAAAATGATTTTCAAGTGTACCACAATGCAGTTTATGATTAAAGACA
Source organism: Carassius gibelio (assembly GCF_023724105.1). Lineage (NCBI taxonomy): Eukaryota > Metazoa > Chordata > Actinopteri > Cypriniformes > Cyprinidae > Carassius > Carassius gibelio. Next base: position 16,911,063 of record NC_068411.1, on the reverse strand, counting down.
TTTTTTTAATTTACTTTAATTATATAGGCCTAGTGCATTTTATCTACTAAATTTCTAAATTGTGGGGCAAATAAATAAATAAAAATACAGAGATTAAGCATGTTTATATTCGAGTTCATATGTGCATAAAAAAAACATCCAGCTTTCACTTTTGTTATTAAAAACATTTTTTTGAATGACTGAGTAAACGATTAGGAATGACACAGAATAATCATCATACATTTTATTATGGCACAACAGATACATTTTGGCAAAGTTATTTAAGGACACATTTTATGTCAAATAAGAATATTATGAAACTGCTTCATTGTAGGCTCATTTGGAGCATATAGTTCAGGTAAATCATTACGAAAATCACTAACCATGACACAATCATATTATGAATAGTATTAAAAACAACAATAAACTAAGCATAATGTAATTCTACGCTAAAACATACATTTTTTTTAAATAGTTAATGTTTCAGTGACAACGTACTAATATTTTCAGAGTCGCTTTAAAGCTGCAGTAGGGAACTTTTGACGCTCTAGCGGTTAGTAAACAGAACTGCTTGCGTCTTGCGGAAAAACATTGTAGCCGGAGCTACTTCTCTCTGTATATTTCTATGAAGAATCACAAAGGTACTGGGTTACTCCGCCACGGTATCCCCGAAGCAATCTAAAATAGTCCGAATATAAACACTTATTATAGGTGTACCCTAGTGATTCAGGACAAGCTAAAAACACGGTTTGGAAAATGGATTCATGGTGTACTCGCTTATTATGTTCATTTTTCTCACATTTTGAACACAAACAAAGTTACGGACCGCAGTTCTGATTGGTTGTTTTTTTACCGGGAGCGCATGACTTTCTGCAAATGGCAATAGGACCACTGGGAGGAGCCAGAGGAGCTTGATTTTTTTCACAGATTATCTGTCTCATATTCTACTGTCAGGACATAATGACAGGTTTAATAAATATGTAAAAAAAATATTTTTTTACAAAAGTTCCCTACAGCACCTTTAACGCGAAACAGGAAATTCATGAATATTCACGTATGCTCCCGCCCAGCGTCACCGAAAATCTCAGAAACCGAATATTTCACAACACCGGCTTGACGACAGCATTCACACACATATAAAAAGAACAGTGCTGGACAGCTCGGCCACATCATACAGTGCGATAGAAAGTCGCTCTGCTTCACAATTGCGCGTCTACCGTGTGTGTTTTCATGTGTGGTTTCGGTAACTTACAGACAGTGATGGAGAAATGGGTCCTGTGTCATCTGTGTTGGATCCAATTTTTCTCCAGCTCTTAAACGCAGGTATTGTGTTCTACATGTGACTCAAATGCTCTCCTTCATAATATTACTGTTTGTTGGTTAATTAAAATTTGACGGAGAACTTGAGTCTCGATTGGACTTGTTGTGTCAAAAAGTAATAAGACTTCAGTTTTGGACGTCGCCATCTTTAACTGAGGCTATGGTTATTGGTAAGGAACATGGACACAAAAATTGTACCTAAATATAAAGAAAAATATTGCATAATAAATAAAAAAAATAATAAATTGTACGAAAAGTTGTGCTATAGATGATAATGGAATAGAATAGAGTGAGATGCATGGAGGTGGTAACAAATAAATTAAGGAAATTGCAAATTTTTATTGCATAAGTGGGGAACATTTAACTGTTCGTGAGGTAGATTTCCTGGGGGAAGAAACCGAAGAGTTTGGTTCCAAAGGTTTTGATTTTCAAAAATTTATTATAAAATGTTATTATTTTTTCCCCCAAAATGGAATAAATCCATGATAATTTGAATCAATATGAAAGTTATTTTTCATATTGAAACTGATGAAGATACACAAAATGGTAAGTTGATCAACATATGACAGCCTCTGAACTTGGTCAATACTAATCTTATGTACTGGCGCTGAACTAAAAATAAATTAATCAGTCATCGCTTCCAACATGATTTCAATGGGTCATCTTGTTAATGCTATAAATTAATTAAAGCAATAAAATAAAATTTAATCATGAGCAAGAACATGAACAACAGCACATTACCACAGAAATTCCAAAATGACATTTCTTTACATTCTACTTCCGAAAAGTGCATTCATCTTTGCCATGTTACATTCATTTAGTTGTCTAGTGCTATGTGCTGTATTAACATAACATGGCATTAATAAAAACAGTCCAGTGGTGGACAGTAACGGAGTAGCTTTACTTCGTTACTGTACTTAAGTACATTTTTCAAGTATCTGTACTTTACTGGAGTAGTTTTATTTTGAGCAACTTTTACTTTTACTTCACTACATTCCAAAGCATAAAATCGTACTTTTTACTTCACTACATTTCATAAAACATATCGTTACTCCCTATAATATATCACGTGCTCCGACACGCAGAAGCGGTGTCTGATTCATCATGAACGAACTGAGTCTTTTCAAAATAAACTTTTAAATCGGATCGTGAATCGCACCAAATGATTCATTTAGGAATTAGAATGATCCGATGGCAGCTGTTCTGGAGTCGACCGCTCACTGATTCAAATGAACCGTTTAGTGCGAGTCTCCAGAAGTAAGAACCGGGAGATCTTGTGAGCGCGCGCGCGTCTGATGTTGCTAAAAGTAAGTTATTAATGTCGAAATTTAGGATTAATTATTGTAACTGAAAATCATATTTAGGTCAAAATTGTCAGTTGTTTGGGAACTAAATCCGTTGTAAAGAGTGATCTGTTTAAGCCCACTGAAATGCTCGAGTGCAGACGCATCAATTTTAGGTAAAAAAAAAAAAAAAAAAAAACTTTAAATAACACAGATTAAATACAATAACTCATGCACGTTCAAATTCCCCGCTGCCCTAATGTTAAACAGTTTTATTAAAATGTCCTATGTGACGTCTGTTTTTATATTGTTTATCAACAGTAACGTTATACATATGTATATTGTTTGGATTAACTAGAAGAGTAGACAGTAATGTAGTAATGTCCAAATATTTTTATTCAACCACCTATATATATATATATATATATATATATATATATATATATATATATATATATATATATATATATATATATATATATATATGTATATATATATATGTAGATTACACCTGGGTAGAAAAGAAAGGATGTGATGTTCAGAACATGGTAACTACAGTAATTATCAAAGTGGGAAGAGATGCACCCCGTTTGGCCAGGGGTGTTTTTAAACCACAGACAAGGTTTGAGAAAGAAAAAATCATTATGAAAATATAATTATATTTTCCTTAATGTTCTTCCTAACTTCAGGCCTTATTATCATGTCATATATAAAGTTACAGTACAGACCAAAAGTTTGGACACACCTTCTCATTCAAAGAGTTTTCTTTATTTTCATGACTATGAAAATTGTAGATTCACACTGAAGGCATCAAAACTATGAATTAACACATGTGGAATTATATACATAACAAAAAAGTGTGAAACAACTGAAAATATGTCATATTGTAGGTTATTCAAAGTAGCCACCTTTTGCTTTGATTACTGCTTTGCACACTCTTGGCATTCTCTTGATGAGCTTCAAGAGGTAGTCACCTGAAATGGTCTTCAACAGTCTTGAAGGAGTTCCCCGAGAGATGCTTAGCACTTGTTGGTTCTTTTGCCTTCTGTCTGCGGTCCAGCTCACCCCTAAACCATCTGGATTTGGTTCAGGTCCGGTGACTGTGGAGGCCAGGTCATCTGGCGCAGCACCCCATCACTCTCCTTCTTGGTCAGATAGCCCTTGATGCCTTCAGTGTGAATCTACAATTTTCATAGTCATGAAAATAAAGAAACCTCTTTGAATGAGAAGGTGTGTCCAAACTTTTGGTCTGTACTGTAACTTTGATGTTCTGTAAAACAACAAACTTTAAAATACTTTGTTCTTACTGGTGAAAATCAGATGGTCATCTCTGTTTTCTCTCAGGTAAATCACAGTGTAAGCTTCACAGTTAACATCACTCTCATCAGCGTAGTCCATATCAACAACAAAAATATATCTTGACTCCATATAGTGGTTATTTTGGAAAACCCCCCGGGTATTTTGAGCAGTAGGATTATAAAAAAGAATATGTGCTAATATAAAATTAAATTAAGTAGCCTATATAAAATTGCAAACATCTATCTTTCAGTACTTTTTTACTTAAGTACATAAAAAATCGAGTACTTTTGTACTTTCACTTGAGTAAGATAGAAAAAGGAGTACTTTTACTCTTACTGGAGTAATATTTTATTATATGTATCTGTACTTTTACTCAAGTACTTGACTTGTGTACTTCGTCCACCACTGAAAAACACTAACTGACAAGCTACACAATATTTCAATTATGGACGCGATTCATCTAATGAACGCAATATAAAGTAGCTTGTCAGTGATCTACGGCTCTGTGTATTAAATGTTGCTCCATCTGAAAGCACGTGATGTAGATTTACTGGTACTGTTATTCACAGAACCGGCTTCACTGACGAGATGCGGATGACAATCACATGCGATTTATCGTAAAGCCCTTGTTTGTTAATCACAAAGTACAAAGTAGAGGAGTAAAACTAAGATGCGGAGTGTATTTAAAGTTGCACCATTACCGTCTAGAGCAGTGGTTACATTTACATTTATTCATTTATCAGACGCTTTTATCCAAAGCAACCGAACCTCGTTCCTGGAGGCCCCCCGACACTGCACATTTTGCATCTTTGCAACCATTTCAGGTCTTGGAGTCTCTACTAATGACCTGATGATCTGAATCAGTTATGTTTGATTAAGGAGACATTGGGGGATCTCTAGGAAAGTGGTTGTGAACCACTGGTCTAGAGTGCATGGAATGGTGTGCTTTGATTTGTTGTTACAGTCTACAGTGCATGGAATGGTGCACTGTGATTGGTTGAGTGGGTATATCGCATTCTGCAAAAAAAGGGAGACTGGCGCTTTTCACGGTTTGGAAAAAAGGGAGAAAACATGACCTAATAACTCTGCGAATATCCAATTTTGCATCTAGTTAAAAATTTACTTTTCAACATCAACTAGAAGCAATACTAATTTTAGCGGAAACTCCAAAAAAAAAAAAGGTGTTTATCGCATTTTGGAACCAAACTCTGTTCTTGTGCCTGGCCGTCCTGGTGTTTGCGGCTCTGAAGCACTGGCCAGATGGTTCAAAAAGTTCAAAAAGAGGATAACTTGGATGTGAAGGATCCAGAGTGATTTTCTGAGCCCTTTTCCTCACTATGGATGTATACAGTTCTTGAAGGTTGGGCAGGGGAGCACCAATAATCCTTTCAGCAGTCCGAACCATTCTCTGTAGTCTTCTCGTGTCTGATTTTGTAGCTGAACCAAACCAGATAGTTATTAAAGTGCACAGGACAGACTCAATAATGGCTGAGTAGAACTGTTTTAGCAGCTCCTGTGGCAGGTTAAACTTTTTCAGCTGGCGAAGGAAGGACCTTTGTTGGGCCTTTTTAACAGTGGAGTCATTGTGATTGTCCCACTTCAGGTACTGAGAGATTGTTGTTTTCAGGAATCTGAATGGCTCCACTGCTGCCACAGTTATGTCAGTGATGGTGAGTGTGCGGAGTGCGGGGGGTTTCCCCTGAAGTCCACTATAATCTCCACTGTTTTGAGCGTGTTCAGCTCCAGGTTGTTAAGACTGCACCAGACAGCCAGCTGCTCAACCTCTTGTCTGTAAGCACACTTGTCACCATCCTGGATGAGACTGATGACTGTGGTGTCATCTGCAAACTTTGGGAGCTTGACAGAGGGGAATTTAGAGGTGCAGTCATTGGTGTACAGGGAGAAGAGAAGTGGGGATAGAACACATCCGTGAGGGGCACCAGTGTTGGTGGAGCGGCTGTTTGACATGAATTTCCCCAGTCTCAGTAGCTGTTGCCTATCTGTCAGAAAGCTGGTGATTCATCGACAGATAAAGCTAGGAACAGAGAGCTGGGTCGGTTTGTTCTGGAGTGCTGTTGGGATGATGGTGTTGAAAGCCAAACTAAAATCCACAAACAGGATCCTCACATAAGTCCCTGTTTTGTCCAGATGTTGTGGGATGAAGTTTAGTCCTATGTTTACTGCATCATCCATAGACCTGTTTTAACGGTAAGCCAACTGCAGGGGGTCCAGTAAAGGTCCAGTGATGTCCTTCAGATAGGCCAGAACCAGTTTTTCAAATGACTTCATGATGACAGATGTTAGAGCCACAGGTCTGTAGTCGTTAATTCCTGTTATTTTGGGTTTCTTTTGCCGCGTTTCCAGCGAAATTACCTGGAACATTTTCCCCCGATACCTGTTGCTTTCTGCGTTTCCACAGCGGTGTAAAGTACCGGGAAGATTAGACAAAAAGACTGGTGACGTAGATCTGCGCGCGTTTCTCAATACAAAGTACGCTGATTTTGGATGTGTGTCCTCTTCGGTAGTTCAGACTTTGTGCATTCGTCTCGGGAGTATGATGTCTGCGGCGAGCAAGTCCGTTAAATCTGCAAACAGCAGCGTACTTGATAACTTCAGTCAGCTGACCATGGCTACTGCAATTTCCCTCTCTGTATATTTACAATAAAACAAAATAGAATATCAAATACCACTGCCTAATGTACTTAGTTCATGAATGTGTCTGTGTGTGTGTGTGTGTGTGTGTGTGTATATATATATATATATGTATATAAACATAATAATCACTTTAATGTAGCTTGCGATGTACGGAAATCTTTGTTTCTCTCTTTACAAGTCGAACGATCAAAGTCAAACGCAGTTTACAAAAAAAGTGAATATGTGTCATTGAACATACAACAATTTTTGAATGGTCCAAAATACTGTGTAAAAATGAACACTGACAAGACTCTTGACCATTAGAGGGCAGTATTGAAACATAGCTGAGCTTAGACAGGAAAGGTCTCGGGTATTTGTCTAGAAGGGCAACTCGATTCTTTGTGTTTGCAGAAAGTCAATTACTCATTTTAGGAAAGACTGCATGATAATGCTCGTTTATTATTCAATAAAATTATATCTTCTTGCATTCTACATGAAGCATTCACTATTTTTGTCAGCAGGGATGTAGGAACAAAAGCAAGGTCATGTTTTATGCAGAATAAACTGAAGGTCACGTTAATATAATATGTGGAAGTGCATTTCCTTTCTCTAAGATGCTTTCATGAAAAGTTGGTTTGAAGAGCTTTCATAAAGGAGGATGCGCAGCCAACTTGAAATAAGTCATGAATTGTTATGTTGTCAGGAGGTGGCAATGCCAACGAATATGAGACTGGTAAACAAGTCCATCTTGTTTGAGGATTTTAACAAAAATGAAAAAGACAATGTATTCAGTGCAAAACATTGAGTTTGACTTTCCCTAACAGAGCAATAACAAGTGTTATTTGTGCAAATAGGCCAAGAATTGTCAAACACAAAGAGATGATGAATTTCTAATCTTTATTTGACAGGATAAATGTGATCAGTCAGCCAAAGGAGGGAGGTGAGGATAGGAGACGGGCATTTAAGTGCCATAATTGTGAATAAGACGATGCACTCTTATTGGCCGACAGACAGTTATTTTGACACAGAATCTTTGTGACGTCACACTCTGGATTATTGCAGTATTGAATAGGTTGAATTGATCGTGACATGGCATAACATATGTATATAGAGAGCTACACTCCTCCCTTTGTCTCTTCTCTTCATTCAATTTTTCCTTAGATGAATTAGAGAGACAAGCACTTATGGTTATGGAAGCTGATTTGCTTGCTCGCATGGACAGAATGCTTTAATTAATGAACAGAGGCACAACCCTGTGTGGCGAATACTGACTTGTGTCTCATCGTTGATGTCATGCAGTCACTTGGAGCCCAAACTAAGACAAAAGTAATGCATTCATAGTTTGGCTTTCACCCTAATACTGTTATATTTTTAAAAGCTAACGGTCAAGATATATTAATGTAATAGAGCAGCTGTACTATGCAGCTTTGTGGTTTGTAATAGGACTTTTTTTGCAGAGCACTGCTGGTGAAGGAAATATGAGAAGAGAAGAAAGACTGAAAAGGCAAAGCAAAGAGTGTGAGGTCATATGAAGCACTCAGGAAATATAGTTGAGAAACAAAAAACAAAAAAAAAATGATCCATGGGTGAACGTTTGCATAATCTGTTTTCTTATAGATGAGTTTTGAAGATTCCCTGCTTAATAAAGAGTTTTCTTTTAAACTTTACATTTATCAGAGAATCTTAAAAACGTGTATTACGAATTCCACAAAAAAATAAAACTAAGAATCCATTTATAAGCAGAAAAATAAATATTTTTTGAGTACTGAATCAGCATATTAGAAAGATTTCTGAAAGATCATGTGACACTGAAGACTGGAGGAAAGCTGCGAAAAATTCAGCTTTGCCATTACAGCAATGAATAACATTTCAAAATTCAACAAATAATTATATTTAATAAATCTGTAATTCTACAAATAAATCTTAACCATATTTGTCAAAATTCTTAATGAACAAACAAGAAGCATAGACTTTGGAATGACAAGTGTTCAAATTATCCTGAGATCTGCTGATTTGCAAACACTGGTTCACTGACATTTATATCCAGTAAATAATGACTTAAAATCAACAAAGTCCATGAGTCACTGACTAAAGGTGCTTTTGAATATGAAAATGGTCATAACCAATGGTTTATATTTTCATGAGAAGCTATTATGTGTTTCTGAGGAGGCAGTAATGTGGTGTGTGAAGGACTGATGAGAACAGGGGAGATAGATGAGAAGCACAGAAAGACAGACAGAAAGGAGATGAAATGCAAGTCAAGGCTTAATAATAGTGCAGTACTGCTCAGAATTTCATCATGACAACTTTCATGTCAGTTTGGCCTCTCAGTGTCTTAATTTTGAACTCTCAGGTTTTTTAAGATTTGTCTATCAATGCCAGTCTGCCTGACCACTGCAGACCTCTGAGAAGTATTTAGGGGCTAAATGGACTCATTCAGCTCAAAGCTCATCTGTTCAGGGAAAAAGCTCATCTGTTCAGGGAAAAATCGCAAGGCTTGAGACAAGATTTATGGGTGGGAACCCTGTGCTACATCACAGTGGGCCCGCTTTTTGGCAAATTCAACTGACTTTACCATCACACCTTCGGTCTTTATAAACAGTCACTGTTTCATATCTCACCAGGCACCCTCCCTCTTCAAGTTGTGTGTTGTAGTAATACAATTCACACTTTTACTATACCAATAATAATACGATACTGCATCAAAGCTCATTCTGAAGGACCAGACACTCGTTTGTTCACACAGAAAAGAAAATGTTTTTGCAATACAATAGATTATGACAGGCTTCTAGTCCTTGAGAAATAAACAAGAATCTGAAAGAAACAATGTTATAACCGATATTTAAATTCATCCCTGTCTGACTAGCTTGCACGTACAGGTAACAAACAGAAGTCATGTGACTCTTGAGGAAGCAGACTGCTCGTTTCGGAGCTTGTTGGCGGTGGATGGCTTTCTATTTGCAGAGATGAGTGCTGATTGGCTGCTGAGCAAAGTAAACAGGTGTCTCCTTTCTCTCCGATTGGCTTATGTGGTTTTTCACCTAAAAGGAGGGGAAGGTGGACTGGACGAGAGGCCTGAACGAGAATCCTGGACTAAATCCCCACTCTGTGTGATTTTCCAAAAAAGGTTCGTGTAAACCTAATGTTAGTCCAGAGTGACATTTGCCCTCTCCTTCGGCAGACCCCACCTCCTCCCTTTGCCCTCCTGTCGCAACTGATGGTGGGTAGCGTCCATTGGTGTGGTGGTGGATGGTGGTTAGTCAGCCGGGTGTGTTGGTGATAGTTTTGACTGTGTAGTTTTGGAACAGAGGTTGAAGGAACATTCCGATTGTGCCAAAGACACACACAAACACAAAGATCCAGAGAAACAGACGATCGATGACCATGGCCACATACTTCCAGTCCTCACTCACCTGTAAGACAAAAAGAACAACCAATGAGTGATGGTTGGATTGAGACAGGGATGTTATAGACAGCTAGTGGTTAAAATGGGTTCTTCAGTCCATCAATACTGACAAGCCTCGTACACAGTTTAACCGTGTTTTAATCCCTCTGGTCATAAAGCTTTTTAGATAGATGCCGAGGCTTTTTACTGTAGGTCGTGTAGAAATGAACGGTCTCTGACCCAATTCATTTGCTGGATTGTATGGCTGCAAAATGTTCTGTTTTCTGCGAAGTGGCAACCCTTGTAGTCAAAATACTATTGGTTAAACTGGCTGTGGGCGGAATCACACAGACCAAAATGAAACAGACATTCCGACATGGAACACACATTTCAAAGTAGAATAACTGGCTGTAAAAGAGTAAACTTTACATGATTCCTAAATATCTGCAAACATATTATGGTACTTTTATGCTTAAGTACAGTCAGAAAATGACATGCATCACCTTTCAAAAAAACTATTACAAATTGTTTTCATTAATTTAAATAAAACGGAAATAAAATATAAATGTTAGGTGATTTAAATGACAACTAGTTTCACGTAGACCAACCTTCAGACTGACAGCTGTCAGTCTGTCAGGTCTGGAATTCAAAGCAGCTTTCATTGGCCAAGTCCCACCCATGAGGCCGCTTGACCGACATGTCAAACAACCATTTCGTTTTGTTCATCATCACGTTTTGGGGCGTGGGAATGTTGCCACAATAACAGACTGGTGTGTAAAACTCTTGGACGTATTTTAAAGATTCATTGCCACAAACTTTAAATATTTCACAGACTTTTGAAAATCCAGCGTTTAGTGGATCCTGATAAGTGCTCATCGTCACAGTTGTAAATATGGTAGCTTTCTTCTTTAGTGAGGGGATTTGGTGTCATGGCATTTTTGTTTCCAGGCGGAATGTTTAAATAACGCGACACACACGTCTCCTGTATAATTCAATCAATCTGACGACTTCGAAACTCATGAAGAGTTTTTAGACTTTTGTGTGCCATATGCATCAGACGTTTACCCAGCGGTGTGTGGGAAAGATGGCAACTAACAGAAAATTGTTTACACTGAAGTACCTAAAATTATTAAAAAATACATAAAAATGACAAACACAACAAAATTTATAAAATCTAAATTGAAATTAGAACTTAAAATATAAAAGTTAAAGATAAGTCAAAATTTTAATAAATTCTATAATAGTATATATATAAATAATTTAAAATAACAATGGTGTGCCATTATGTGTTTAAGTAGAACAGAGGACAAAGAGAAAGAGAACAAGGAACGGGGTGAAATACATTTTCCCCAAAATTCTGTAATTATTTTTATCTGTGATTATTCCAAACCTGTGTACTGATATTTCCATAACTATGGGAATGGGAAAGCAATTTAACCTAATTAACAGTGGGAAAAAAAAGTAGAATTGTCAAGACAAACTTAATGTTGGCTTGAAAGTTTTAGAGTCTAAAGTTCAAAGATTTTATAGGTGTTCAAAAAAAAAAATTCTCAGTTTGCCAGAATTCCTGTTATAATGTTTGTCACATAACTTCATCCATAAATGGCAGTACAAATTGTGACTGACTCTTGTTCATGTCCAGTCCAGCTCTTCCTGTCTAAGTGCGCAGTTCTTGACTAAAATATACTGTAGTTTGGGCAGACCTTATGACGTTTAGTCTCTGATGACTATAAATGACCATATGTTGTAATGTTAGACCTGGGCCACATATGCCATATTTGATTTGAGAACCTCAGTAGAGAGGAATGAATAACAATAAACGAATCAGCAAAGAAAAGTGTCCTTTTTTGTAACTTGACAGATGTGCTCACTATGAAGCCATTACAGCTGCATGACTCTTCAAAATTTTCCTTTTGTGTGAAAAGATAGCAACAAATGGGTTAAGAACCACTGAGAACGAGTATTTTCATTTTTGGGTGAACCATCCCTTTAAAAATTCGTAATGTCAAAAAGAGATGAAGATGTCAGATGTAAAAGGGAGACAGGACATAGATGAGTCACACATAAAATGTGGGGGTGGGGTAAAAAAGAAAGAATGAGAGGTAAACATAAAATGGGAAATTGGATGTGAATGTGTGGGAGTGAGTGAGAGAAGGGAAAAGGGTGAAGGAAAAGGTTAATGTGAACCGAGACTTCATTCCACCACAGTGCTCTGATGAGGTGAGACACAGGGGACCTGAACCGTAAGTACGGCAAAGGCTGCAAGGGAGTTGGCATGGAGATGCCTTGTTACCATGGGAATGAAACTGTGTGCAGGTCGAGATGATTGACAGAATTACTGAGTGCTGTTAATTTTACCCCATGTTGACTGTGTTCCTGCTCTTAAGAAGAAACCAACTGCTCAAGTTCACTTTAAAATATTGCCAAGCTTTAAAATATATTGCTGACTGTTCTAACTAAACAATATCATCCAAATAATGTGAAAAGATAAAGAAAATCTCACTATAAATCTATTATAGCACTTAAAACGGACCCCTTTTAAAGATAAAATAGCAATTTAAAGGATTGTATGATTCATAAAAAAATCTTTTTTATTTCTAAAATAAAATAATATATATATTAAAAAAAAATCATTAAGAATATATTACTGATTTAGAAATTTATTTGGTATTATTACAAATATTATGTGTGCCGTAATATTTTAATTTAATTGAACCTACGCAAAAACCCTTCGATTTAATTGAACCTACGCAAAAACCCTTCGTTACTGTAGCTATGTCGACTCTATGTCTACTGAAGTCATGCCACTCTTACGCCACACGTTCTCACGCAGTGAAAAATACATTGCGGAGCTAGAAAGTAATAATAACGAAAAATGGTATGAAACAAAGTCTCCGCTTTCAAATTTTGTTATTTTTGAGAAATTCAAACAAATACCATTTTGTGGTGACAGGTTGCTGTAGCGCCTCAGTTCAAGCAGCATGTGAACCAATCATCTTATCAATTTTACTTAAAGCACAAAATAAACACGAATGAACATCAACAGTATCTTGTTTCAACTGCAGAGAGACATCAATACACCCCATTTTTCAAGTTCAAGTCCACCAGCCTTAATCTCTGGGCTGGTTTGTTTGTCAAAAATGGCAGATTCTGCGATATGATTGGTCAGATCGGCTATCAATCAAACTCCCTGCAAGTGGTCAGTTGAATATATCTATATTAATATATCTGTTCATTACTTAATCACCTCAACTCTCTAGAAATAGATCAGTTGGCATCTATCACTTGGCTTGTAAAATCTCTGTGAATCACCTCCAGTATCTTTCAGCACGACTGCTACTCTCATACTGAGTAATGCTGAGACGCACACAGTGTTTGACAGAATGGGACTGTAAGCCATTCTAATGCCAACAGTGAGTGTAGTGCTGATGTGTAGCTGTGCTTTGGCTAAAGACCACATCTCTTTTTTAATGCTTCAGGGCTTGCCTGTCAAAGCCTCCACATCACATATTATTTAACCACGTGTGGAGCTGCATATTGATCTGTGTGTGTGTGGGTGTAAGCTTTCACTGAGCTCATAATGGATGTCAGGTATTGAGTCAGTCCTAGATGATCTAATAAACACTCTAACAGTTTTAGTGTTATTTCTGACTTTTAGATGTAGCTGCCAAAAAAAAAAAAAAAAAAAAAAAATTTACATTATAATATAATTTAGCAATTAGTGAATAGAACTCTTTGGATTGCTTCAGTTCTGCTCATCTTATATCAGTGTAACACTAGTAAACCAACCCTTCTTTTCCAGTTACCGAGTAAGCATAAAAGAAGTTGAATTTGGACACTGGTGTTACAGCTACAGTATATGTCCAATTTAAAAGGGCTGTAGGTGATAGGCCTACATGTTGTCTGGGTAGAGTTGCCCCCTTCAGCAAGGCAAAATAAGGAATGCACACTCATGACAACCCCCCCCCCCCCCAAAAAAAAAACCCAAGGAAACAAATAATCAGTGAGGAACTCATAGCTCAACAGTAAACCATGGAAAAATATGCACAAGTAGGCTATTTAAACTTGTAACAGAACACATTAATATTGTTATTTTACATTTGATTGTTTATAATTATTAAGTATTAGTCTTTTTTGACTGGTCTACAGCTGTTACCAGGATGGGGATTATTATTATTATTTTTTTTATTAATTTGCTTAAATTCGGACTAAATTATTATGTAATTATTTGTCCCATTTTTATCTAAATAATTTGCTAAATTAATAAATAGGGTATAACATATCATAGGCCTATAATCTATTAATTAATCTGGCTAATAATACCTAAAAATATAAGTATGTCTACTAAGCTCTGATAATGTATGAAATATTATTACAGGTTTGTAACATCTTGTGGGTGTGTAAACGATGGCAAAATTTCATTTTTGGGTGAACTATTTCTTTAAGTCAGACAGTCCATCGTGAGCAAGCTTCTCTGTAAACTGCGCGTTCATCATTAGTTACTGAACAGATCCACTGATAACTTTCCCATACAGCACTATCTGGAGAGCCTTGAGTTCAAAGGGCGGATGTGAGCTCTAGATCTTTTAAACCGTGCAGGTTTACCACATGCTTTGGTCACATGAAAGGACTTTAACGGCATGTGTTTCCGGAGATACATTCGCTACGGAAACAAAGACAACAAAATGCAGTCATGTAAAAATTTACTTCTCTAATAATTCTTAAGAAATTAATTTCATTATAATTGCTATTAGGATTATAAACAGTGCACACATTTGTTGATTCAACTATGTGTTGGCCTTTCTAAAATATGGAACAAATTGCATCCCGTATTGATTTGATCCAGGATGCATCATTTTACCTTTAAAGGCCCCCTGAAGTGCCTTGAAACACACAGTGTTATGGTGACGTAATTTCAACTGAAAAAGGAAGACAGGGTGGGACATATCGAGCAGCCTGGACCCCTTTTTTAAAATAGCAATAGTGTTATGTTTATATCTTTTCGGGCCAGATCCCTTGAGATCAGTGAAGCCCATTCGACAGCCAGGCTAGATCAGGCTGGATCAGACTGTGCGCACTGCCGCGGTTCGCATGACACAACGTGAAACCAGACCTCAGTTGCCCCAGTCGAAAGCATATTCACACTGTATGAATCATTCAATATCGCCTGCATTGTGCACTACGTTCCATTTACCATACAGAAAATACTAACACTGAACAAGTGACGACCTTAGCCGCAGCTTGAGTATTAACTATTTATAGTGTAGGGGGCGGGTGCTTCAGAAAAGTATTCTCATTGCTTCATAATGTTATGGTTGAACCAGTGATGGCAGATGGACTATTCTGATGATGTCTTTCATACATTTCCAGACCTTGACAGAGTAACTTACTTGGAAGTCTATGTGATAGTCTCAAGTCTCCTGGTTATCATCCAAAATATCTTAAATTGTGCTCCGAAGACAAATGCAGCTTAAAGTACATACATTACAATGAAAAAAATATATAATTTCATACAGTATTGTCTCTTTTAATTTTCATTTTACCATATTAATAGATTAATAGAACAATAGAATTAAGACCATAGATTACCAGTTAGATTTAACCAAAATTAATTATATCTTATGTTTAACCACCACAGAGACATCAGAGCCAGTGGCAAATGTCAGAAGGACTAGCTGATTTGAGGCTGCTTTAGTCAGGATACATTAGCACTGAGCGCCCGCTGATCATGTGGAGCTCACGTGCCCAAAATTGGTGAAGCACATTTTCAAAAAGGCGCTGTCCTTATAAATAAACCCCAAATTGGAGTTTTAAACAACTACATTCTCGCCTGAAATCATTTAAAAACTACATTTCATGACACAGTAACAGTACTATAAAAAATGTATGGTTGTTGAAACACATTGCTGCTTGAACTCAAGTCCCACCCCAAAAGTTCCGGACCTTTGGAAAAGTACTACCTCACGAAAAGGGACTTTTGGAGGGGTACATTTTTACCTGGAACTCTATTTAGATCCTGGTTTCTGCATTGGAAACAGACAGAGTACTGGCCCAAAGTCCCTAGTTCCCGGGGAAAGTTCCCGTGGTGTGAACGGGGCTTATGACTGCTATGAATGATAGCATGCTATTGTTCTTAATGTGAAAAAAAAATTAATCTGCACATTCAGATATGTGATTATGAAACATAATGACTCACACTACGGTCGTCATCCTCACTCTTCATGTGGTTTGCAATGAAGCGGACTCCGCCTACAGCCTCCTCGAACCCTGGGCAGGCCTGGGCCAGCAGAGCCTGGGTGAGGATTGTAGGGGGCTGCTGCTTCCCCTGAGGTAGAGCAGAGCTTTGCAATGGATTTGAACCTCCTTCCCTGGACTCTCTCCCACCTTCCCTTATCCCGTTTAGTCCATCTGTTGACCCCCCTCCGCCACCCA
Organism: Carassius gibelio; assembly: GCF_023724105.1. Classification (NCBI taxonomy): domain Eukaryota; kingdom Metazoa; phylum Chordata; class Actinopteri; order Cypriniformes; family Cyprinidae; genus Carassius; species Carassius gibelio. Next base: position 16,894,731 of record NC_068411.1, on the reverse strand, counting down.
ACTCTGCCCCAAACTGTTTAACTGAGGCCCGGTTCACATAGCACGTGCATGCCTCATTGTTCTCTTTGCTCCCTGATGAAGAGCTGCCCAGGCCCAAACCCGCCATGAGCCCATCAGCCAGACCTGCTCGCCCGCCTTCCTGCTGTTCGTTGGCACGCCGGCGTTGGCGCAAACGCTGACGCTCGCTGCTGTTGCGTGGCTGACGCATGAAAAGCAAAGCAGGTAACTTGTTGAGGAACACTAGCTTCACCCATGGAGGCATGGTGTGTGTGGTGGGTGACCGGTGATGCACGTTCAGCACGCACACACTTGTCACAATGGAGAACGTGACCAGCACCATGGTGAACATCAGATACTTCCCGACCAGAGGGACGTCTAGAGATGTGGGCGGCACAATTTTGGAGATCAGCAGCAGGAACACAGTGAGGGCCAGTAGCACTGAGATACAGAGTGTCATCTTCTCCCCGCAGTCTGATGGAAGGTAGAAGACCAAGATGGCCAGAGAGGTGATGAGGATGCAAGGAATGATGAGGTTGATGGTGTAGAAGAGGGGTTTGCGCCGGATGATGAAGTCATAGGTGATGTCTACGTAGGTTGGGTCAGAGGGGTTCTCATTGCGCCGGCCAGGCAGAGCAATGATGTCCCATTCGCCGCTGGGCGTAAAATCGTCCATGCTAGCCACGTCTGCACGCAGAACCAGGTCCACTTCTGTGCGGTCATAGGTCCACGAGCGGAAGCTCAACGTGCAGTTCTGCTGGTCGAAGGGAAAGTGCTTCACCTCAATTTTACAGGCACTCTTATAGATCGCTGGTGGAAGCCAGAAGACACTTCCATCGTGGGAGATGACAGCATTGGAGTAGAAAGACACCTCATACATGCCGTCAGCACTGATGGGGAAGGAGACAGAGAGGTTATGAGATAGTTTATACTTCAAAGTAAACTTTATCAATAGCATTTGTGGCTTAATGTCAACTATTATATAAAATAATTTAGGATTTATTATCTGGACCAGAGTTGATTAATCCTCCACCCCCCTGCTGGACTAGGTTCGAACTGTGTTTTTGATTCAGAGCCACAGTACATCAGGGTTTTCTGCAGGTCCTTAAAATGGTAAAGTTTTAATCAGGCCATACATTGTCTTAAATGGTACAAGAAAGTCTTAATTATGATTTCAAGAGTTCTTAAATTTGTGTACGGAGAGACAAGAATTGTGATTTAGCTGAACGTGACAAACTTCAAAAGTCTATAATTTGATTAAAGTGGTCATATGATGCTTTTATAACTATAATTATTTTGTGTGTTTGGTGTAACAGAATATGTTGACATGTTGACATTTTTCAAATACTATACATTATTGTATGTCCTCTATGCCCCGCCTCTCTCAAACATGTCATTTTCTACAAAGTCCCTCCTTCTGACAAGGCGCAGTCTGCTCTGATTGGCCAACTCACTCTGTGCCTTTTGATTGGATGAACACCACAAGCACTCATCAGAAATGTAACGCCCTTTCCATAATTGCGAAAGGGGAACCATTGGCGTGACAAACACAGTGATTGAGGATTGTATGTTTTTGCAGTGCACAAGCCATGGACGGTTAAGACAGCTGACTACACTGTGATTTGAGTGCACATATATGCGATGTCTGAACAGTCGATAGCAAATTCTTAGTAGCTGATTCAGAAGAGCCAAATTGTTGTGGCAAAGTCAGAATTACCTCCTCTCCTAGGTTCATGGTTGTCCATAAAATGCATTGCTGTTCTGTTGTAAGTAATCTTAAAGATTACTAAATACATCTACTTTCGGAAGGCCAAAAAAGTATTTCTGCTTTCGCCTATAAGCACACAGCATCTCCCTGACATGGCTGAAACCACGCCTTTCTTTGCGTGAACATTTGGGCAGCATTACTCAAATATTTCCACATAGTGACGTAGACATGTGGGGGTGTGTTTGAATGAGTCATTTTAGGAGGGTGTGGGAGAGTCTTAACGTTGATAAAGAATATCTATTTGGTTTTAAGACTTTAGTCTTTGCAACTTTACAGATCTTCTTCATGCACCAAGAGCTTGTAACACTCCAAAGAGAAAGGAAAAATTGAAATCGCATCATATGACCCCTTTAAATAAAAATGAACACTTTTGTTTCAAAGTCAGGTGCTGCGCCGCTTTTTGAATTGGGAAAACTGCTACATTTCTGCCATTCAGAAAGCGCCACCTGCTGGCAGAGAATGAATGTGCATTTTCAATAAGTCCATCTGCTGAAAATCTATGGTATATAGATAGGTCAATAATAATAATGAACGAAACTTTATAAAACTGGACGTAACTTTTTCCAATATGCGCGCCACAGAGTGGCGACTGTACTTCCGGGTCAGAAAGCACCTGCCCATCAAAAGCTCACTATCCAATCAGAGTAGATCACTGTTAAGCCCGCCCCCAAAAGAAGTTTGTGTCAAAACACCAAACGAAAAACTGTGAAGCAAAAGCGAAATCTGTGGCAATGCATTCAGAATCCACAATTAGCGAAAACAAATCTTTGAAAAACATTAACAAAGAATTGAGCATATTTGAAGAGCCTGTTAAATTTGTGCGACTGAGTTCGTTTTTTTTTTTTTCGTTTTCATTGTGTTTTTCTTCTTTTTTAATGGCATATTTTTGATAGTTTCTGAAAAAGTTACGTTCAGTTTTATAGTTTCGTTCATTATTATTGAACCAAATGTAATTCCATAAAAATCAACCCAGTGCTGCAGTTATACATTTGAACTGGTGGATAGATAAATAGATATTGCATCATAAAAATCTAAACAATAAAGACAGTAAAATATAGGATAAGAATTCAATGGATTGATAACAATTGTTTAAATTAATTTAATAAATGGATCTTTTTTGCCCATCCATTTTCTTAATGGCTTAAAGGCTTGAATGTGAAGTTTATCATTATATAAAACTTTTTGTTTTTATTAAAAACCTGTATCTGAACTGTAAATAATGCTTTTTATAGTCATTTTACAGTTTAACAGGTTACAATAGACATTGCCCTACCCTGCTCGCATTGGATTAATTTTATTTGTGCAGGTCTTAAAAGTAAATTTTAGTTTAAAAATCCTGGAGATACCCTGGCGTGTTTGTGTCACCATAGTAGCAGCTATTTACAGCTTCTGCTAAGAAATGACTAAGCAGAAGAAGATGGCAAAATTAATGGACAGCCTACAGTTGATTGCTCACTTCACTTTTGTGCTTTGGATTTTTAAAAATTGGTTTTGTTTCTAAAGCACAACACATAATGGCTCATCGCAAATGTAATGCAAAGGTTAAAAAAATGCGGAAGTCAATTTCTGCTGAAGGTGAGTGGTAATGAGATATAAATTCACTGTGCTTGGAACACTTCAGTTAAGTTTGTCAGGAAAGTGAGACAACACATAATACACAGTTTGACCAATTCAAACAGGTATTTCATCAATAGTGGTTCACTTCTGTTATTTAAAACAATTCACATCAGAAATTAACTGCACCAAAGTTTGCATGTACTGCACCCCAGACTGTCCCTTGGACAGACACGTGTATGGTTCAAAAGATCAAAAAACAGCAATCACATTATCCAAATGAACTGAACTCTGATGTCAAATGAAACCAGGTGCACACCAAAAGTGCTAGTGTGAAAGCCTGCTTAGACTCATCAGTCATTATTTTTTAATTGCACAAATTAATACATTAACATAAAAAGCAAGCACATTTATTTACTTATTTATTTTTCTTTATAATTTGTAGATGGAGATTGCTTCATGCAAGCAGTGCTTTACAACCCTACAGTTTTGTAACTTCAGTTTGTGGTATAATTGCACATGCAGTATTGTGTGAATGTTTGCAAGTTTACATAATCATGACGACAGACATTTAATCTTGTACATTTTGCAGATGGCAACTTTATCAGCTTGTTCATTTGCTACAGCATGAATCAAACCCATTACCTTGAAAGACTGGATATTGTAACTTTTAAGCAACGTTACCCAGACAAACGAAAGCACACAAGTCACATTCATTACTTCTTTTGGCTATAGTTTTAATACAGTGTATTTTAATATTGACTGCCTGGCCCTGTTTATTTCAAATGTAAGTGCCTTATGTAACTGTTTAGTTCAGGCATTTGGTGCAGACACATCACATTTGCTAGGTACATAATCCAAAAAATATCATAACAGTAGAAAATGGAACTTGAATACTGAAAGCATTTGGGGTTTGTTTGTGAGTTTATCAATGATACATAAAGACAAACAAAGGAGGGAGGCTGGTGTTAATTAGATTGAATCTAAAACCTCCTCCACTGACAGTGAGTGAGGAGGAACATGCTTTTTTTTATATAGTGAGGTCATGTAATGTGACACGAGAACACAGCTAATGAGACAAAGATTGAAAAGCAGGGGTGTTATCTACTCTCTAATGACAGACGAAAGTTAAGGGTAATGGAAAGAAAGGATCAGATATGATAAAGATAGTGATAAACTAACTAGATAAGTACTGTAAATACACAGTATCTTGAGACTTACTTGTTATAAAGAACAACATCAGGTAACCAAATATGTTTGGAGGGAAGACGGACCTTCTTCATGCCATCAAACTCATCTGGGTTCCATGTTAGCCGGTAGTCCTGCCACTCCTGAGGATAGAGTGAAAATAAATAACCATGCTGGACTCGAGGCTGTGATCCCTGGAGAAAGCAATCCATTAGGCTTTCCTTTCATCTCAATGGCGGAATAAACAGATTCTTTTGAATGGCTGTCAATGGAGAAAGATGTGTTTTGCAGCCAGATAATGTAGTTACAACACCTACTAGCACAAGTTTATGGCAAAACCATGACCCTTTGGATAAAAGTAAAATACGTTATTAATTTATGTTCTTTCCCCCCACATTTTCCTCCTCATGTTATGAAATTGTAACTTCTCTTTATCCTGTGAACAGGAGGTGTAACCAATTTCATATGCTGCTAAGATCATGTTCATCTGTCACACACACCACTGCTCTCAGTGTCAATTAGCAGTATATTTAGTATACGTATAAATGATCTGTCGCTTTTCATTACTAAGAGAAATGTCCTAATAAACTAGATTAGAAGATTAGAAATAATTACTTGAGGCCATAAATGCTGACAGAGTAAACAGACTGCAAATGAGAGTTGTCATAGCCTAGCTAATGGTAGTCATATTAATACACATAAAAGAGTGATAGATGTCTAATGATGGTCATTTAATACACTTCCTGTTGGGTTTGACCAGATAGTGACCACTAATGCAATTATACTACATCTTTTTTACTCGGACACACCAATCATATACACATACACTCTGGCTAGGAAAGACACACACAGTGGTAAAGTTTTATGGGTAAACTGTAGTGACAGCGGCAATAACTCCTGCCAACTGACATCTATGGTCATAGTGACCATGAGCAGATGATTCAGAGAGGGAGTGACAGAAAGATGAAGAACGAGAGAGAAAAAGAGAGATGTGTAAGAGAGTACTGTATCTGTACAAACAGATTTTCATGGGTTGTTTTGTATGAGATAACAGTTTGTGAGATACTGATGATGTAAACAAGCTCAAATTTATATTTCATTTCAAACTTGCATATTCACACTCTTATCCACATGTTTGTTTTTTAATTATGGCTGGAGATTTTGAATTATTGGTACCTGTTGATGTTAGGTATTTAATTGTGAATGCACACTTAAAGTTAATCTTAAAAATATATATACATTTAATAATAGTTTTAAGTTTTAATAGAAAACAGTGGAACATAAACAGCAGTGACAGAAAAACAAACGTGTCTGTGAAAACAATAAAATGAGGCATAAATAATGCAAGTATTGACTGACCTGTGTAAGCCAGACATTGGTGGTCATGATCTGTTCTCTCTCATGCTGTGAAAAGAAAAAAACAGATAGAGAAATGTTAAAAAGTTGATACAATTTAATAACAATAATTTTTATTTATTTCAGCATTAATTAACATTTATTAATTATATGATTATTATTATAGTAAACATGATATAATATAATAATAATAATAATAATACCAAGCTGAAAGAGAAAAATAAAAATAAAGCATTTAATGCATTTATTAAAATGTATTAAATATATAATATAATATAATACCAAGTACAGTATTCATCATGGTTCATCATTTCATGGTTTAATATCTCTTTTTATTAACTTTAAGGCTACATTCTTGAGCATATTGGGGGTTTTTTTATGGATCAAGGACGTTGAGAAGCCCTGCCTGCTCTCCAGTGATTAATAACACAAGAATGACAGTGCTTTCCTCCAGCTTTCAGCCCAGGTAAGTGAGCTGTTGATTTACAGTGCATTACAAGCATGAAGGAAGTATGTAATCGGCTGACAGCTGAGCGGTTAGCATAGAGCGATGAGTGGTCAGTAAGCATGGCTAATTTGCTGCACCTGCGGGAACAGAGATGGCCATTTCCTGTTGTCCATACTAGCTTCTTACAGCACACTGACATCATTTTACTTCAAAAATCATGCTAATACAGAAGCCTCTAAGCCTAACTGCATTATGTCACAGCTCCATTTTAGGCCTAAGTAGGCTTACTGAGCTAAGATACATAATACCACACTGAAAACCGACCAAATTTTAAAACAGAAGAGATGTTAAATAGACAAGAGGGTTTCATTTAATGCTCTGGCTCTGTCACGGATGACATATTTGGTCGAAACCTTCTGAAAGGAACTAGTTTTATGATTAAGTGAAGTACAATTCATGAGCAGGCACAGCATGCCCAAAAAACTAGATCAGTTTAGTGAAACATTTATTCATATGCACATTGTATGTAAATATGAGAGCACAATATGTAAACATGTTCACTGACCACACTGATGAGCTGAGCCAGCGAGACCATTAGCTGCACTGTCACCAGTTCTGAGCCATTAGTCGCTGGTCGGATCAGTTTGTTGTAGTGGGCTGGATTTAGAAGATGCTCCACCAGTCTCTCTTCTGTATCTGCCCCATCACTGCCTGTAAGAGATATACAGCACCATAGATCAATACACATCCCAAATTTAAAAAAGATTCCCATTTTTGGAAGTGGCATCTGCTGTTTAGATTTGTTTAAACCTGAGACACAGCTGCAAAACAGAAAACCTCTTGAGAACAGATTGGATTTATGAAACAGAAATCTTTTATATTAAAAAATCATGCAACTTTTCATTGAAACTACATATTAGAGGGAAGAGAGTTATAAAAAAATTATTATACTGTATATATATAAAATTTCAATTAATGTTTATTTCAAGTAACAAAAATGTGTTTTTATGCCTTTAGTTTTAGTTAACTATGATAAAAGGTGCTGCACTTAAGTGAACAGAAGCTTTCAGCCTTTGGCAGGATAGCAGAAAAACATTGCTTCAAATCTCTTTTAATTTTGCGATTGACAGGCAAACACCCATCATTGCGTGCTTATAAAACCTTTGACGCATGCTTGCTTCATGCAATTGACTAATAGCACCTACAGCTCAATCCACTGGCTTTATTCATCAAATCAAGTAAAAGCTGTTTTCCCCTCTTGAGTCAATTAGTTACATAGGGCACATTCCTTTGTATGCTAATCTTCACTACCACCACAACACAGAATGTACAATTTGTAATCTTTACTAGGTACAATATAAAATGCCTTTGTATATTATCTTTCATATTTCACTGAGAGATGGTGTTTGGTCTCTACCCATCTTCCTGTTTTCTCCTTCCTCAGGGTCAGCATGTCTGTCTCTGTCTCTCTCACTAACTACTCATCCATCCTGTCGTCCGTCTCTGTCTCCCTCTCTTATTGGCTTGTTGTTGCCGCTCTTGTTGTGTTCAGTGGACAGGAAAGATGTTTCTATGGCACAGATCAATGAAGACTCCAATCGCACACCATAAACTCTCTCTTTCTCCTCCGTGATCTCCACCTGCACATACAGTCCTCTAAATCTCTCTGCCTGTTTAAATGCAGTATACCTTTTCTGCTCCGTTTCCCTTCTTTTATTGTTCCTGTCTTAAAGAGGTCATGATTTGAGCAATCAAATTTACCTTAATTTTTTTTTATAGGTGTAAGATCTTCTTTGTACTATTAAAGTATAAAAGTAAAAACTTCTGCCCTTAATTACTCACCCTCGTGTCGTTTCAAACACATAAGGCCTTTGTTTATTTTCGGAACACAAATCAACATGTTTTTGCCATGTTCCCTGCATAGACAGAAATGGGCCTTGAATCAGTTAGTTCTGTTGCAGTTTATCGAGGGTCAGAAAGCTCTCTCTTGTGTTCCTTGTGTTCTGAGTAATGACAAAACTTTCATTTTTGTTAAAATAAGTTTAATAAAATCTCCTCATTATAACGGCATTTATTTAACCAAGCTCCAGAAATGGCTATTGGGATCTGTGACATCACATGCATAAATATATTTGCATATTAAAAATTTAAATCACTTATGCTTTCTACACTAGATACAGTATGCAAGTTCACATTTTGACAGATTTCTCCTTGTGAAGTCTTGTCAACAACAGGATAAATGGAAGAGTAAAAGAATATTGAAAAAAATTGGGGGACCTTTAGTTTATCAAAGAATCCTGAAAACAAAATGCATCACAGTTTCCACAAAAATAAGAACCAAATCAGAATTATTTCTGATTCAATTCTGAAGGATCATATGTCACTGAAGACTGGAGTAATGATGATGAAAATTCTGCTTTGCCATCGCATGAATAAATTTCATCTGATATATATATATATATATATATATATATATATATATATATATATATATATACATATTTATATACATAAAAGCACTGAAAAATCCTACCTACTCCAAAAAAATTCAGCAGTAGTGTGCAAAAGAGTCAAATTTTACACAGATTCCCAAAAGTATGTGGACACCACCTTTCTGTTTTTTTTTTTTTCAGCTTCTCCTGCTACTGAAGGGTACATAAAATCAATCCTACAGCCATTCAGTCTCCTAAAACAAACATTTTAGTAGAACTGGGCATATTTGTCCTGCTCCATAATCATAATACACAAAGCAAGACTCACACAGAAAAGGTTGACTGAGTCTGGTGTGGAAGATCTCGATTTGCCTTCACAAAGCCTGAACAGATCACAACTGCATTTAAATAGGAACATCAATGTTCCTTCATCAAATATGAAGCCTTCCCTTAGGACTAAGCCATATTAAAACAGCAAAAATAACACCAACCCCTTATTTATGTCCATGAAATGACTTAACATTCAGCAATTGCTGCAGTGACTATACTCTTTTCTTTCTCTCTCTCTTTCCTCTTGTCATCCTCCGTCCTCTTTCTCTCAGTCCATCCATCCTTTCCTCTTTCTCTCTCCTCTTTAAGACAATGTTGTGTGGGGATGTGTTGAGGCAGAAGGTATTTTAATAAATCAGCATGTTTTCTCTTCTTCTTTGATCCTCTCTCTGTGTGTTTGCTGTGCTATATAAAGCCAAGCAGTGGGATGCTGTCTTCTCCAGCTCTCTCTATAAGAGCTTATGTTTCCTTGCGCTTCGGCTTGCGTAGAGAAAAATATTGCAGGGGGAGACCAGGGGCAATTCTGACATGTTTTATATTTTCTTCATTAACTCACAGAATACAAATTTACATGTCATCTCTTGGTATGCGAAACGTGCCCAAAGCGACAATACCATATATATATTAGTGGTGGGCATTGATTAATTTTTTTTTAAATCTAGATTAATCTCACTGTGATTTTGAAATTATCTAGATTAATCTAGATTAAAATGGCTCATTCGAATTCTGCCGAAGGCATTCAGAATATGTGTTAACCAAATAAAATTAACAAACAGTAAGTCTTTGAAAAGGGGTTTATCAAGCTAAGTGGTGCATTAGAAAAGGGGTTCATCTCCTGTTTCCAAAATGCATCACAAAGTGCTTGAAAAAGTGGGCCCTGTTTGAAATTGTTTAATTTGTATGTTCGATTATTTTTATTTATTTGTGCAATTTACACAATGTTTAAGTTTTTTTCAAGTTTGTAGGTGTCAAGGTACAGAAACCAAATAATTAAATGTAAAATAGCACTGGATAGTCTTCAATGTAAAAATGAAATATACAATCAAACCTACATTTATTCAGTCACCTTCAACATTTCACACATTATTACAGTTTTGCTATATATATAAAAAATTATATCTGGTGTCTGAATAATTTTTGGTTTGACAGTTAAAACTACAAAGTAATTCATTCAAGAGCAGTGAGTGATTTTCTTTCATTTTCTTGGATTAACATTACAGCAGCCAGTAGCTAAATTAGGCGCTGTCACTTTAAGAGACGATGAACACATCCAATATAATACACATCCCATTTATTTCCTCAACTGTTTACTTTCATTTAAGAAATAACTGACAGTTTTTTCGAACATAATTTCCAAGGTGGATATTTTGACACATTTTGTATGTATTTGTCGGCACAAGAGCAAAAATAAGTAAATTCGGTGTTCAAGTGTTTTGAGACGCCTTTCTCTGCGTGCACCCTGAACACCAGAACACCGCGCGAGTACTGAATTGGGCTCTTTCATATCTTTTTGTTTGTTCAAACTGCGATTTGTATTTGTTTATTCAGGTGCAGGAGGGACTTCGAGTAGAACTTCGCAGAAGAGAGCTCAGTTCAGTGTCGCTGTCCGTGATACGCGGCTCTCTCTCTCTCTCTCTCTCTCTCTCTCTCTCTCTCCGCACCAAACATAGCACGCGAGTAACCAGCTGCTCTGTTCAGCTTTTTCATATAAAAAATATTACAGGTATCAAACAGGACCTTTCTTTTAAATTCTTCACAAAATAAAAAGATAACTTTTCAGTTATGTTTTCTTTCAAGAAATAAGTCACAATGACACTAAATGGGAGCCAAAATGGTTTGGTTAACAGCTTTCTACCAGTTTTTTTTTTTTTTTTTGACAGGAAAAAAAAAACATATCTAGGTTACGTATGTAACCCTAGTTCCTCGAGGGAACGAGACGCTGAGTCAATGCGCTTTAGGGAACGCGCCCAGCGTGCGCGACTCTGAATATCGTGTGAAATCAGACCAATGGAAGAGCATGACGTCACCGGCGGAGTGACGTAAGCGACCAGGAAGCTATAAAAGCACGTGCCACGCAGCTGGCGTCAGCTTCGAGTACCAGCAAGCACCGGCAGGGCTGCCTAGTGTGTATTAGAAGAGCACAGCTTAGGTCAGGAGGACTGAAGCGCCTGGAGTGACTGGCATGTCTAGGCCATAGAATTTAACAAACGTGGAGGGCGTGGACCATCCCACAGCATTGCAGATGTCCAGCATGGATACACCTGCTAAGAAGGCCTTGGAGGCCGCCATACCCCGAGTAGAGTGAGCCTTGGCTCCCGACAGCAGGGGACGACCAGAGGACTCATAGGAAGCGTTGATAGCCTCGACTATTCAGTGACTAATAGTCTGCTTAGAAGCAGGAGAACCCCTCTTGGGGGGACCGTAGCATACAAGCAATTGATCGGTCTTTCTCCACAGGGCAGCTCTGTGGACGTATGCGTCCAGCGCTCGAACTGGACACATACAATTTAGCTTCGCCTGGTCGGGCTCCCGAAAGGGAGGAGGACAGAAGGCCTGCAGCACTACAGGTTGTGGTGTAACAGAGGGAACCTTAGGAACATGTCCCGCTCGAGGGTATTTGAGCGCTTTAGTCATGCCTGGTGCAAACTCAAGATAAGTAGGGGCCACAGAGAGGGCCTGAAGGTCTCCTACTCTCCGCAGAGAGGTGATAGCCAACAGGAGGAGGTTTTAAGTGTGAGATGTCTGTCTGAGATATCTTGAATAGGTTCAAATGGGGGTTTGCACATTGCTTCTAACACCACAACCAAGTCCCACGGGGGAATACGGGACCGTACTGGAGGTTTCAACCTCAGCGCACCGCGGAGGAAACGTGTAACTAGGGGGTGTCTTCCCAAAGACTGGCCATCGAGAAGGGCGTGGTAGGCCGCAATAGCCGCCACGTAGACCTTCAACGTTGAGTGGGTCAACTCTGCAGAGAGCCTAGCTTGTAGAAACTCCAGTCTAACTGGCAGTCTCTGCACCATGAGGTGAAGAGTTTCCACCTCAGGGCGTACAGTTTCCTCGTTGAGGGAGCTCTGGATTGGAGAAGGGTCTCAACAACCTTGGTTGAGAGACCGGCTGCTAACAGTTGTGCCCCCTCAGGGGCCACACCCACAGCTTCCACAACTCCGGGCGAGGGTGAATTATCGTACCCTGTGCCTGCGAGAGTAGGTCTGTCCTGATTGGTATCTCCCACGGAGAGCCGTCGAGGAGCGAGACTAGATCTGAGAACCACACTTGGCCTGGACAGAACGGGGCTACTAACAACAGACGGACCCCGTCCTGGTGCACTCTCGCCAGAACTCCCGGGAGCAGATTAATAGGGGGAAATGCGTACAGATGAAGCCTCGGCCAGGTCTGTACCATAGCGTCCAGTCCCAGAGGAGCTGGATGAACTAGAGAGAACCAAAGGGGGCATTGTGACGTCTCTTGAGATGCAAATAGGTCTACTTGAGCCCTGCCAAATACTCTCCATATCTGCTTCACTACTTCTGGGTGAAGTCTCCATTGCCCGGGCCTCGGCCCCTGCCTCGACAGTATGTCTGCTCCCATATTTTGTTTCCCAGGAATATATACTGCTCTTAATGAGAGGAGTTTGCTCTGGGACTACACAAGGATCTGGTGCGCCAGCTTGTACAAAGGGCGCGAACGCAGACCTCCCTGGTGGTTGATATAAGAGACCACCGATGTGTTGTCCGTGCGCACCAACACATGGTGACCCCTTAGGTCTGGGAGGAAGTGCTTCAGTGCATGAAAAACTGCTAGCATTTCTAGACAATTGATATGCCATGTTAGATGGTGATCGCTCCACAGACCACGGGCAGGGTGGCCACTCATGACTGCACCCCAGCCGGTGAGGGATGCGTCCGTTGCTAGTGTTACACGGTGACAAGGAGCTCCCAGCACCGGGCCCTGTTTCTAGAACAAAGGTTTCTTCCACATGTCTAAGGCACGGAGGCAGCGCCACGTGACCTTGATAGTGCGACGCAGCTGCCATCAGACCTAACAATCTCTGAAATTGTTTGACAGTGAGTGACTGGCCTTCTTTGACTCTCTCGACTGAGATGCGGATCGACTAGATACGAGCAGGGGACAATCGTGCCTGCATCGCGTCGAATCCCATACTACGCCTAGATAGGTGGTTCTCTGAACCTGAGAAAGCACACTCTTCTTGGCATTCAGTCTCAAACCCAGCTCCCCCATATGTGCGAGGACGACATCTCGATGCCGAACCGCAACCTGCTCTGACTGAGCTAAGATCAACCAATCGTCGATATAGTTGAGAACGCGGATGCCCTGCATGCGCAGGGGGACCAGAGCCGCGTCTACACATTTTGTGAACGTGCGGGGTGAGAGTGCAAGGCCAAAGGGAAGTACTCGATATTGGTAAGCTTCGCCCCCGAAAGCGAACCTCAGAAACGTCCTGTGTTGTGGAAGGATGGATATGTGAAAATATGCGTCTTTGAGATCTATTGTGACAAACCAGTCCTTGGACCTGATCTGCGCTACAACATGCTTGATTGTGAGAATTCTGAATTTTAGTCTCATAACTGAACAATTTAAGACCCTCAAGTCTATAATCGGACACAGCCCCCCATCTTTCTTTGGAACTATGAAATACCGGCTGTAAAATCCGGACTCCCTGTCCTGAGGAGGGACCACCTCGATGGCCTCCTTCTCTAATAGGGTTTTCACTTCCTGTTCCATAACCAGACCCTGCCTGAGGCCGACTATTGTCTGAACGACCCCGTTGAATACTGGCGGCAAGGAGCCAAACTGAATGCGGTAGCCTTTTTCTACTATGTGCAGGACCCATCGAGATACATTTGGCAGTAGTTTCCACGCTGCTAAATAATCTACTAAGGAAATCAGTCTCTCGAGACTGATCTCTGGTGTAAGAGGCCCCCGCAGGGGCGGCGAGCGTCTCAGCCCCGCTACGCGCACGGGCGGAAGATACTGAGAGCGATGCTCGCTGGGACCTGCTGCTCCCTGGAACACTGGCAGGGTTGGCAGACCGGCCCCCAGAGGGCGCTGAGGTGAGACGGGCACCGTGTACTGCGGTGTGTACCGCTCTACCCCAGCAGAGGCTGCCCTCTGAAACCCTGGGCTCTTGGCATCAGGGTTTCTTGGCCGAGGACTTCTTAGCTTTGATAACTGCCCTAAGATCTTGTTTGGGCTGGGAAGTCCTCGGCCGAGGGCGTCGTCGAGACTCTCGTTCCCGACGCGGAGGAGCACGAGAGGCGAAGCTCTGCTTTTGGGCCTCGCGGTACGAGGAGCTAGGGTGCGGCTGGGGCATCTCCCACCCAGATGCCCCAAGGGAGCGATGAGGGATGAACTTATAGAACGCCACCACTTGTTTGCGGGCCTCCTGAAACCTGTCGACGACAGAATTGACTGTGTCGCCGAACAGGCCAGTCGGCTGGATCGGGGCGTCCATGAGGCAGACCCTATCCCGCTCTTTCATATCAGACAGGGTAAACCATAAGTGCCTCTCCGCGGCCACCATAGCTGCCATGGACCGCCCAATCACTCGAGCGGTCTCCTTGGTGGCGCGGAGGGAGAGATCAGCGGTCCTTCTTAGCTCTGATATATCGTGGGACTTGATCTAACACTCTCCCATCCCCACTACATTCCCATAGTAGTCTGACGAGGGGATGTAGAGACGGGCCGAGAATGGACGCTTCCACGACCTGGCGATCTCTTCATGCAGGTCAGGAAATAATGGCAGGCCCCAGCTGGGAGGTGGCTGACTCGCGCGCAGGAAGCGTTCATCAAGCTTGCTTCTCTGCGGTTCAGCTGTTTTCTCAGCGGGCCAATCGATGTTTAATTTGGCCACCGCGTGAGTAACCACCTCCAAGAGCTCCTCATACTGCGGCGAGTGGGGTGGCGAATCCCTGTCGATCGACTCCACGTCAGCCTCCTCGGAGGAAGACAGGCGGAGCATCGACCCCTCTCCCTGAGTGGAAGGAACCGCTGAGCGTGCTTCCGACTCTAGGGATTGGGTGCCGGATCTGGCAGAAGTGGAAGGAGATAGGGACTGGCCCGTCTCCATTCCCTCCACCAGATCCACTTGCAAACCCCACAAATGCAGCCGCCGTTCTGCCTCAGCAGAATCGGGACCAGCACCGTGGGGAACGCTGGCGAAGGCCCCCTCCTCGAAGAGGGCCCTCCGGGAACGAAGCAGCCACACCGACATACGCTCACAGTGCGAGCAGTGTGGGCCCCCTCGAGAGCCGACTCAGCGTGCTTCGAACCCAGGCAAACCACGCAAAGGCTGTGTGTATCCCCACCCGTTATATATCTCGGGCAGGGAGGAACACACAACCTATAGCACGATTTGGAATCGCCATCAGTGTGTTTGACTTTCGCCTTGCTCTTTGGCATGTCTAGGAGCTCTTAAACTGGACAGACAACAGTAAATAAGACTCACAGACAAACAGTTTGACATTCTCACACAGAGCGCTTGCTGAAAGACGCGAAGCCGACGCCAGCTGCGTGGCACGTGCTTTTATAGCTTCCTGGTCGCTTACATCACTCCGTCGGTGACGTCACGCTCTTCCATTGGTCTGATTTCACACGATATTCAGAGTCGGGCACGCTGGGCGCGTTCCCTAAAGCGCATTGCCAACATACAAAAAATCTCAAATGCCTGTGGCACATTCATACAATACATTCAGCTGTGAACAGTTGATAGCCCTAAATATCCCCTGCACAAAATAAGTCTCTACATTCTGACTATTATATACATATTGTGCTATATTTATTTGCTGCATTTATGCAGTAAATGCATTCAGAGAAGAAGAAATAGAGAAGTGGATTCAGGGGGAATAGGACGATGTGTTTTAGACAGATGCTTAGAGCTGATGGTATTGATCTGAGCATCTAAAGCACACTCATAACGGTGAAAGCTTCCAAAGACAGGCCAAACAAATTGCTGGCCACAGAAAGCTATTGTGTTACCGCACATCGCATTGCATCACACATACCGCATCCATTCCACAAGGACACGAGGGGAGTCGGCTGACATTGTCTCCTTTACAGGATAATCCTGCCTGACAATATGTCCCCAAATTCTAACTCTCAAAATATGGTTTTGATGCCACTTTTTCTGTTTACCAGCAGAATTAGAAATTGCTAAAATCATATTGTTATTTCAGAATTTCATTTTATGTCATAAGAATCGTTACATACGTAAACTTTTTATTTTTTCATTCTGTGCAATAAAACCACATCTGCATTGCTGTATGATGCATGAAACATTGTAATCACAGCATTTGTGCTCATCACTATATTCTAAAGGCTGAAGCATTTTACGCCTTTAAGCAATTCAACAACACTCTTATTCAGCTTTGAATACAAAGTGTCCTCTTTAAATGTGATGTAAAAGGATCGATATACTCTGAAATAGTTTTTATTGTTATGCTTCCCTTTATACATTGTGTGCTGTTTCTGGATCTGACTTTGTTCTTTACCATCACTATATGCTCCATAGACACAAAAAAATCTGAAAATTGAGTGTTTACAATTGTTCC
This sequence comes from Carassius gibelio, assembly GCF_023724105.1. Classification (NCBI taxonomy): domain Eukaryota; kingdom Metazoa; phylum Chordata; class Actinopteri; order Cypriniformes; family Cyprinidae; genus Carassius; species Carassius gibelio. The sequence continues at coordinate 16,878,087 of NC_068411.1, read as the reverse complement.
AGCTTGTGTTGGCAGGTTTATGTCTGGGTGATTTGTAATGGCTTGTCTGAGCTTGTTTGCTATCATCTGATATGAACATTGGCTTGGCAACACATGTGCACATGTGGATTAAACAAATCAGTAGCTCATCAGAAATGAATACTCATGACCATTGAGTCCCTGTTGTCCTTGAGTGTTGTTGAAATATTTCAAGTAATGAATGCATTCATTATTAAAACGTGTTGATCACATAAAAAAAATATATATTTATGTTTATTTGATTCTATTAACTTCTTTCAAAAATGTATTAATCTATAGCTGTTTTTAAGTTGTCCTTGTAAAATAAATGATAAAGCACCACTGTTAGTAAAAGCCTCCAAAGGTTATAAAACCTCTTTTTCTCTCCACATTACTTGCTTGTTTTGTCTTTCTGTCCCCCAGGAAAACTCTTGACATCTCAAGAACATCATAGTCCATCTTTCTCTACAAATTATCTGGCCATGTGTTTCGCCTGATGACAGAATATAATGAACAAAAGGTCAACCCAGAATAAATAAGGTAACGAGATATTAATATTCATAAGGGCTTTGCTGAATCATAGTTCTGTGCTTTTTACCTCACATAACACATATGGCAATTCATGTTTTTTTTCTTAATCATATAAAAGTGTTAAACAAAAATACTATATTGCATTAATGTCAACTGAAAACTAAAGAAGCTAAATATAACATATAGTACTGTATACTATACAAGTATGATATATATGCATGTCCATGGTTATTTTCATGGCTTTGCAATGAAAGTGTGTAATACTGTTTGTATGTAAATACATTAATATGCTACCATAATCATTGTCATGCAGCCATCTTAAAAATGCATCTCTCTGTCTTTCTCTGTGTTTAAGGGGACCATGGCATGAAAAGCTTTTTTGACAGATATTCCAACCACTGTAGAAGATTAGCATGTGAAACATGCTGGTTGGATATCTGTGTGAACTTGGAAAAGCTCAGTATCATTTGTTGGCTGTAGACATGGTCTGTGGATCAGAGATATGAGAGCAGACCAGAGTGTCACATCTGCCTTATCTAGATGGGTTAAAGTGTTGAGCCAGCACACATGACCTACAGATCAGATGACAAGAGTGCAATGTAAGCATGTTATATGCACATATAAGCCACAATCTACATGAAACAGCAAAGAGAGAGAGAGAGAGAGAGAGAGAGAGAAAAAAAGTGAGAGAGAGAGAAAAGAGAACATCAGGGGGGAAAAAAATAGGGTCTGTGTGTTGAATGTACACTACGGTTCTAATGTTTGAGGCCAGTAAGATTTTTGTATTGTTTCTGCATTCATTAGCTCAAAAACACAGTAGAAACAGTCAAATTGTGTAATATTTTTATAATAATAATAATAATAATAAAATGAACATAATTTTGATTGTATATTTTTGATTGTATATCATTTATTGCTGTGATGGCAAAAGCTGGATTTTCACCAGTCATTACTCCATTCTGTAGTGTTACATAGATAGATTGATATTCAAGAAACATTTTATATTATTAATATATTATTTTATATTAGAAGACAGTTGTGCTAACCATGATGTGGCAACCACAATGCTTTTCTGAGCATTCTTATCTGAACATAAAGTTCATTAACACAGTTAATCAGTTTTACGCAACCTTGCTGGATTCTTATCTGAACATAAAGTATGCAGCAAGTATACATTTCTTTAAACCAAAAAAAAAGAAAGAAACTGACACCAAATTTTTGAATGGTATTGTAGATTTATAAAAGACAAGTTATCATTAAGATATGTGATATACTTGATATGTGATACTTTTACATGCAATTACAATGAATAGGATATGCACAGCTTCAAAAATTATGCAAATTTCACAACAAAAGTAGCATAAAAGTAGTCCATGTAGCTTACAATGCATTTATTCCAAGTCTTCTTCCTAGCACTCCTACTGGTGTTCATGAAAGAAGTGATGTTTGGTGAACGAATTGTTCTTCTGAGTAATATATTTTCAACTAATCGGTTGATTCAATTCTCAAACCCTCTCTGATCTATCTCTAGATGACTCTGTCAATTCTTGGGTTAACAGCTCTCAGAATATTATCATGAAATGATTTTAATTTGATCTATTTCTGAACCACAGGTATTGTATGGATTCAAACAGAGCACAAGTGTATGGATCATCTTCACAAACCTTTGTGCTCATTTTTGTAGCTTTAAAGCTACATATTCATTGTGTGGTAATTGGATGGAAAATAATCTCCTTATTGTGTTCCACATAAGAAAATAAGCCATACAGGTTTGGAACGACATGAGGGTGAGTAAATGATGACAGAACCTAAATTTTTGAGTGAACAGTTCATTTAAACTAGATGGAGAAGTTTCATTTGTGTAAACACTGAGAGGTAAGGTGGGGTTTGTGATTGGTTTATGTACTGAAAGAAGATGCCAGAACGTCCTTCAAAGTCCTTTGAGAGTCAGTATGTTTCACCGAAAGTAAGGGAGAGAGACAGACTCTGTGAAGAGGAGTGTGTGTGCTGAGGTGTGAATAATAAATGCTAAAAATAGACCACGAGGTGAACCTCCCATCCGCACCTACACTCACTGCTATTTATTGACCCCTCAAAATGCACTTCTCTTTATGCGTGTGTGCAAATGGGAAAGATGGTGATACACGCATGGGCAAGTTTGCATACATGTAATTTGATTAGTATGCAAGCCTGCAGCTTTGAGATCTGTCTCGTTCTTGAAGAAACACACCGAACGCTGTCCACTGATTCTTGCCTGACTATTCCATGTCAAAGTCTGCCTCCTGTTCCACTGTCCGCTGCCAGTCAGTGTGCTCTGTTTGAAAACATCCATCCATCCATCCATCTCATCTTTGGCTTATGTAGCGGTATGTTGTAAAGTCTGTTTCCTGGGTGTGAGTTTGTAGCAGAGCTATAATGCAGGAGGTGGAGAGGGCTTGACCTTCTGTTTCTCCACCATCGATCAGCCGGTAGATAAAGGTGGGCCATAAGTCACTCCACAACAGGTTTTGTCTGTGTTTACAGCTCCCTCAAGGCCGAAGCTGTATTTAGTCCAAATCACTGCCAAATCTGCTCCTCTTTGATAAAGGGAGGCCGAGCAGAAAGACGTTCAGCAAAGCAGAGCCAGGACTGACTTGCTGACATTAATTACAGTTAATGTGTGGGCAGAATGGACGAGGTGAGAGGAATTGAATATTGATTCTCCATATATTTTGGCTGGGTGGGTGCCTATGAATACTGTGCCTTCCTATACTACTAATATACGCCTGTACAGCACTGTATCTATCTATCTATCTATCTATCTATCTACCTACCTACCTACCTACCTTTTATTTAATATTCCTGACTCGAACGGATTACATTATTATGTCAAATGCGTTGGAAGTAGTGCTATTAAGGGATAGTTCACCAAAAAATGTAAATTCTGATGATGAATGAACATCTACTCACCCTGCTGTTGTTCCTAACACATAAAACGTCTATTCTTTTTTTCATTCATCGACACAAATGAAGATATTTTTAATTAAACCTGAGCCACTGCATTACGGGCATTCTGAGTTCAAATGCTGACTGGAGGACCTTTACCAAACTCTGCCCAATTATCTCTCTCCCACTGGCTTCTTGCCAGGTCTGATCTTAAAAAAAAAAAGACAGAGACATTTTTGTCCCTCAATTTAAAATCCACTGCACCAAACTTTGATGCATCAAAACATTTCAAAATGCATTTAGAAAAGAAATCCATATGAATTGAGCAGTTTAATCCAAGTTTTCTGAAGAGTCACAGTCGCTTTATTTGGTCAATAGATTTACTTTAGGTTTTTATTCAAATATAAACATTGTTTCTCTTCAGAAGACAATCTTGTAAGTAGGCATAAATGAGCCCGTGATTTACTCACCCTCAAGCCATTCAAGGTGTATATGACTATATATATGACACCCTAGGTGTACAGTACAGTCCACTGCATGGTACGCCACAGTACGGTTCACTTTTGGGGGGTTTTCCACTGGGTACAGTGTCTGGTACCTGGTACTTTTTTTAGTACCACCTCTGTTGAGGTTCCAAGTGAGCCATACCGTTACCAAAACATGACGTGTAAACTCTGCTGATAATGGATTGGCCAGATAGAATCGTCACTACCTGCGTCACACAACACAGAACACAAACACAAAAGAACCACTAGATTTAAATCAGCACAGCCAGCAAAGGATCGAACGCAGTTGTTTTGAACAAGCACACCATTTTTTCATTTTCAACTAAAAAGCTCTGATGTCTGTTGCGGAAGTTCAGACTTTCCTCTCGTTGATAGCAGAAGAGCGGAACCAGCGAGAGCTTGATGGAGCAACGCAGAATGAAAATGTTTTTTTTTTTAGGAGTTGCGGCAGTAGAGGGGGTGCAACTATAATGACATATGAATAATCCCATCCACTCTAAAGTGATACTAAACTGCAGTGGAAATGCAAACCATGCCGAGCCAAGCCGAGCCGAGCCATGCCATACCGTACTAAGCCGTGCCGTGCCGAGTTGTACCACGCAGTGGAAAAGAAGTGTGGAGCACTTTTATGATTGAAGGATGTGCATTTATGGGCTTTGACATTTTTACCCCATTCACTGCCGTTATAAAGACATTTATCATATAAACTCTGATTGTATTCATCTGATGTCATTCAAATTCAAAGACTCATCTTTTTTATCATCATCATAATTTACATTTTTTTGGTTGAACTTTCCCTTTTAAATTCCATCTGCAATGTTTGACTTCAGTTGAACTAACATAATCTAAAATATTATTTCTCAAAACATGAACTCAAAAGTAAAGAGTGTTGGGTTTTAGCTGAATTAAAGCTAAACATGTAATACAGGTCAGTGCTTCTGACTAGATGTCACTTAATGAGAGAACAGGCCACTGCTATACTCCTTATGTGTGTATTACATAACCCTCACAACACTGGATGCATGTCTGTTCATCACCATAACAACATTTTTAGTCCTCTTCAGTTAATGGTTGTCTAACATGATTGGGTGGGTAACTACATTAACGGTATAGTGAATCTAATACACTAATACTATATATATCCTTATGAAGAGAATCTGAAAATGCTTATACTGTACCAAGAAGAAAAGAGGGCTATGGGCTTGAAGGATGTGGGATGGTGTGTGAGTGAGGTCCCTCCTCTTTTTTGACCCTAACAAACCCTTTCACCACACATCTGACGGTCATTCGTTCTTTTACTCATTTGCTTGAAGTCAGAGTTAATTAACTGAATTAGCCTTCTGGGGTCTGACACTTAGAAAGGAGGACCTAAGCCGATTTCCACCAGCCTGCAATGTGTGTGTATGTGTGCAAACATATTTATTTATTTTTTTCTCTCATGCTAAGCTTGTTCAATTATAATTCTTGTTCAATCAGTGTGTTTCCAACAGGAAAATTGCAACGGTTACATCATACAGAGGATTCCACCTCATAAAAGAGATAAGAAGCTGTTGCAAAGGAAGGCTTTCTGGATCTTTGAACTTAAATCTTTATTTCCTGAGGGTATGAATGAGGACTAGAACTCTCTTGTTTATTGTAAAAAAATGTATTGTTGTTACTGATTTATCTTATTTCTCTTCTGCTGTGTTTGTCGTATTTGTAATGTTTGGTCATTCTTTGAAGTTGTATACTTATAACATTCTGCTATATACAGTATATGTGAATGATCAAACTTAACTGGAATTCTGTTTGTGATAACTGAGGTTTACCTGAGATAATTGAATTCAGCTGACTGTTTTTAATTGCTGACTTACTTAAAAAGTGTGAATGTTGTTTAAGTGAGCACTGAAGATAGCAATGTGCTGAAATGTTTGCTTGCTTGCTTGTGTCCATCTGTTTTTAATTCACATGCACTTTGCAACTTTTGGACTATGCAATTTATACAATAAAAAAATATGTTTTTGTAGACTTTTCCAGTCTTAATTGGATCAGTGTGAAGTTAGCCACCCTCTTGTTCATTTTCAAGTATCCTGGCTCTACACACCTGCAGTACAAGGACCGATTTTTTTCCTGTTTAGAGCGCTACAATTTTCTCAAGTTCTACATAAGTAACCATAACATCAACGAAATGTTTTAAACTGTAGTAAGATCTAATGATCTTGTTTTAAATGAAACATTAGACTATATTAGATTACACCAACAGAAGATCCTCAGGTAACTTTTTACAGCAAATTACAATAATTATTCTTACAACATATTCTAATGTTCTTACACAAATACATGTTTTCACTTTGCAAGACCTTGACTGATGGACTGGATTATTGTGATGTTTTTATCAGCTGTTTCGACTCATTTTGATGGCACCCATTCACTGTAGAGGATCCACTGTTGAGCAATTGATGTAATGCCAAATTTCTCATCTACAAATGATCAACAAATGGTAATTTTCATAAATCACTTTAGAATACAACCCTTAATTCATGATGACAGATGAGTCACATCTGGGTTGGAACCATTGCATTCTTGTTTTGACGTGAAGAGAAAACATTCAACTTTCTTTTTCCGTGGTCATTTAATAATGCATGCAACAGGGGGTTAAAGACCCATGCCTTCTGCTTTCCACACGCACACTTCAAGCCAGTTCTGCAACCTCGCCTTGTGAACATGACAATTTAACACAAGCTTTGCAACCATCCAAACCATTTCTGCGAGGCAATGCTGAGTGATAAACACAAATTAAATGTTATCTCCGTAAAGAGGCGACCCCAGAGAGACTCTAAAAATCACATCTTAGCAGTTGTGGCGGTTGCGGCTCATTGCAATAATGATGTGTATTATCATTCAGGCTTATAGTGCCATAACCGCTGCTCAGCATTTCTGCGCACAATGAGAAAAAGCCAACATGCCGCCGCCGTGATTCTATATTAATGCGCTACAGCACGCGCTGTGCGCAATTTACAGGAACATATGGATAAAATATATCCTTTAACAATCAGGTCACACATGAAATATTATTATATAACCAGGGTGATTGTATAGATTCATAGTCCACCGCCAAGCATCGCTCCATCTCCAAAAGAGCTACGGTTTGCTTCCATACATCTATGACAATATCATATACATAGCCTACATGACAGTGCTCGCGCAGCAACTTGCATTACGTAGTCTATGACTTTTTCGCGAATAAAAGCCTCAGCCTAACGTTTCCCCTGCTTTGACCAGATAACTTACTTTTCACAATGGTGAGGATGCAGAAGAGCGTCCACAGAGCCATCATCTCAGCGAGGACGTGGAAGCATCTGCCGCGCGTGAACTGCTCTCCCGTGCGCGCGTTTGGTCGTGCGTATCGTAGCGTGACTTTGTCGAGGTGGACGCGCGCGAGGGTTAAATATATATGTTCTTTCTTCTCGACGTTATTCGGTACCTGGCATCGTTACGTCAGCGATTGTAGGTCGCTGAACGCGTGGTTTTCCCCAGCGATGGAAATGGAACAGTTTTATTAGCAGCCAGGTAGACGAAGGACAACTCGCGGTGCGCGAGAGGAGATGAGAGGAGATGCGACGAGATGACAGAAACAGCGAAGGGGAGGGGGGCGGGGGAGGCAGGCATACCTCAGATTCCCCTTCTCTACATCCGGTTACATAGAATGTGTTTTTTCACAGGACACTTTCCATTTCCTTTACAAGGTCATTTGGTCCACCTGAAGACTCGCAGTGCCTCTCAGAATTAAGAGGCTTTTCAGTGACTGCAGATTCTGTAAAAAAAATTTTTTAAAACAGTTTATCTGTCTAGGAACTATGACTTCAAAAGTAATTAGAATATTTGAGATAACTATTACATTTTTCAGAAAAAAAAAAAAAACCTTGAAAGGTGTAACTCATTCAGCTGTAGATCTACTTCCATCAATTGCAAGCAATCACAGAATTCTGTTTCACAGACAGTTCTTTTCATTGCACAAATCGTCCTTACTGTGTACTATATAAGCACAGAAACAAACTTTTTGTCTAGATATAACAGGAACTTAATAGAAATCTGGACCTGCACTCCCAAAATACACTGCAAGCACTGTAGCGGTGATTATTTTAACTGACCTTGAATATTCAAGAATGTGTGATGAATCTGTTCAGTATTTGAATGAGAGTTTTGTTTTTTGTTTAGTAAACAGTTCTTAAAAAATACTTTTTCTTAGTGCAAAATATTAATAATAATAATAAAAATCTACTGATTTATAAAACAGCCCTAAAGTTGTATTGGATATGTAGCCTACATAAAGTCTGTTATTACAGTGATAATCAACATTTAGCATGTGATTTTTTTGTCCCTCATAATCATGTAGAACTGCTCTTTACCTTCACACATCACATACACATTTTGCTGTCAACCATTCAGCTGTTTCTAGACAGCATCACACTACTCCAACAGCTGGAAGTGAAGTTCGCTCTGTATGGAGACTAATGCTTCATTTGTTTTGCCCCAGGGGAGCGGGTGACTGGATGTGAGTTTTTCAAGGAGATGAGTATCGTCTCTCCATCAGTCAGCATCGGTAACATCACCGTATGACTGAGTCCTGTCCCCACATCACAACCGCTCTTGTCTGCGTGTCAGTAACTTCTGGCCTTTCAACCAGTGGTTCAGTAGTTGTCGTCTGTCAAAACTCAGTGATCAGCGTTCCAGAAATAACCGTTGCTTCCAGGGAGATGATGGGGTCTCCCAAGCTCTCCCCATCTCCTAGTTCACTCTCTCTGCAGCTCATGGCACTCACAATGTTTATGGCTCTCTCTGTCTTCCATTACACATTCACTTACACCCTTTGGCCAAAATGTCTATTTTTGCATTTTCTCCTGGGGGATCCCTACAGATGACCTGGGCTTTAGATCCCTGAAGACACTAGTGGGAGGAGGAGGATGGACAGAAGGATGTGGAAACTTTACAAGAAAGGGGAAGAGAAGAGAGAATGGATTAATGGAGAGAAAGAGATGAAAGAGAGAGCAGGGAGGTGGAATTAATGTGCAGGAAAGCAAAAGCTTGGTCACTGGTGACTCACTGGTTGACTATTACGTAGGTATTCATGTCCTATTCACACCATAGTGTACAGAAATGCTCTTTATGAGCAGTGAGTCACATAGAGCTGAGGATATCTCAAGCTTCTTGGCATATGTCTTCCATATTCTGATTTACTACAAAGTATTGGGAAAATGTTGTAAATGGAGAGATCATAGGAAGCAACTGTGAAAAAGATCTTTATATAATAATATATTTGTCAACATCAACATCAGGGCAAAAAGCATCCTCCACCGTGTTTGACCTTACCATATGATGTTTTTGCATATTTATGTAATGTATATTTAAATGGGCTGTATGTCAGCAACTTATTGCTCATGTCCTCGCCCATGCATAATGTACAGTACAAGAGACTGAACATGATTTGGTACCCCAAAATTCTCATGGTGAAGTTCTTTTTCATTCTTTGCTTAGAAGTAAAAAGAAGTTGGAAATACCTTTGTAGTGACATACATATCAACGTCCACAATGCTGAGAGGGACGTAATTATGAATATGTTAATATGTGCTGTGCACATTCCTCTCAATAATGAAAAAAACACACCACACAAATGACAGCAGTGAGAAAGCAGCCCTTAAGAAAGACCTTAAAGCTCTGATCATAGCAATGTGGATACGTCTGTACCAACTCTGCCGTTCAGTTGTAATTATGTAATAAAAATGATGCTGGTATGATAATATGAATATAAAATAGCCTATATTTGAGACTATACTGATCTGGCTAGGAGAAACTATAGTTTGAATTAATACATTTTCATTGTATTACACAATGACATTACAGGACAGAGATACACACACTAGTAGATGCAACAAAATTTATATATGATAGATTTAGATAATATATTTAATAACATATGTAATACTATATATATATATATATATATATATATATATAGCTATAGATAGATAGATAGATAGATAGATAGATAGATAGATAGATAGATAGATAGATAGATAGATAGATAGATAGATAGATAGATAGATAGATATTTTGAGAGAACAAAAACATATTTTCATCTATATTGAACCACATACATTTTTACCTGCTTACCATTCTCTTTTTTCACCATCATTCACCACCTCTAAATAGTCTTTCCTGCTGATATTTTTGTCATTCTCTTAAACTTCCGCACTCTCCTCCATATCTCCCTCTACTGTTTCCCTTACAGCCTTCCACTCTTTCCCTTCGTTGTTCTCTGTCTTTCCTTCTGATTTCATAATCTGTGTGCATCTTTGTACTCTCTCTCTCTCTCTCTCTCGTATACTACTTTCTGCCTCCCTCTCTCTATCTCTGCAGAGTTGAGCAGACAGGGAAACTTCAGTGCTCCAAGTGCTTGGAGTCTCTTGCTGAATTATTTACAGACTGGGACCCCTGAGTGCTTATGTCACCCCTCCCTCCCCTTTACCCCTCCCTCTCTCCTTCCCTCTCTGTCTCCTGCCATTTGCTGCTGGCAGCTTTCTCTAACTTACGTGATTTTGACACACTGACTGACTTCAGCTGTCACAAAGAACATTATTTAGCCCTGGATTTGACTGATTAGGTTTTTCCTGTTAGTTCTAAATGCAATGTGAAGGAATAGGGAATTCTATGGTCTCAGTCAACAATTAGGAAATTGCGAAAAGATATTCATACATACACAAAGACAATATATTACCGTGCTCAATCTGATCAGATGAGTACATACATACATTTACAACTGTTCAAATGGGAGATGTTTTTCTCAGAGCTGACATACAGTGCATTCCAGGTTTATATTTTAGTATGGGGGATCGCTGGGAAAAGGCATGGCTAGCACTATGCTCTGTCAGTTCAGCTCTTAAAACATATTCCATTTGCTATTTTACTTATGCATTAGTCCTATTATTTTATTTATTTAATATTATTATTTATAATTTATGTGTTTTTTTCCCTTGAATTTGAGATGCCTTGGCAATGTTTAATAAATGTTTAGTGTGTAATATCATAAGATCCTTGCAACAATGATGCACACTACTGTTCAAAGTTTGAGGTTAGTAAGTCTCTTATGCTTACAAATATCACATTTATTTACCAAAAAAAAGAAACAGTAAAACAGTAATTAAATCAATTTTAAATAACAGTTCTCTATTTTAATATTATAAAATGTAATTCAATCATATGATGTAATGCTGCCATTAATCCAGTCTTCAGTGTCACATGATCTTTCAGAAATCATTCTAATATGTTGATTTGTTGAGTTGATTTCATCCATCCTGTTAAATATGATTATGAAACATCTGAAGGGACCAAAAACCCATATTAGACTTCTTTTTGTAGATTTTGTAGATCATCCCCAATGTTTTAATAAAGAAATTAATTTCAGAGTTTAAATTAGATTATAAGATAGTGGGGTGGTTATTAGATTTTTCTAAGTGAAAGAAGGCAGAGGGTGTAAATAGCACATTTTCAGATGCCCTTATAACATCTACAGGTTCTCCACAGGGATGTGTTCTCTCACCCCTGCTTTACATTTCGTACACTAATGACTGTGTAAGTAAACTCACAGACAGGCTCATTTTAAAATTTGTGGATGACACCGTTATTGTCAGTCTCCTGAGGAAGGCTGAGAACTGTCATGGTCCAGTAGTGAATGATTTTATAACATGGTGTGATAGTTCCTTTTTGAATGTCAATATAAAGAAGACAAGACATATGGCTATTGACGTTAGATCTAGTCATTCATCATCAACTCAGGCAACTATAGTTAAAAGTCAAATGGTGGAATGGGCTAGTACTTATAAGTATCTTGGGCTTATTATTGACAACAAACTGCGTTTTGATTTTCATGAAAAAAAAAAAAAATGCAAAAAAGGCCAGCAACGGTTGTACTGTCTTCGGAGGCTTTCTACTTTTAATATTAGCAGGACTCTTATGGCCATGTATTACAGATCTTATATTGAATCTGTACTTTGTTTCTCTATGTGTTGTTGGTATGCTAATCTAAACGTGAAGCATCGGAACTCATTGAATGGCATTGTTAACCAAGGAAGTAAGATTATTGGTTTTAAGCAGACTGGGTTATCAAATAAATTTTGAGCGGTTTGTCTTACAGAAAGCCAAAACTATTCTTGTAGATCATACTCATCCGCTGTTTCATGAGTTTAAAATGCTTCCTTCTGGGTCATGTTATTGTATGCCTAAACTTAAGAGTAACCGGTGGGGATTTTCTTTTATTCCTACTGCTGTTAGACTCTTAAACATGTGAAAGTGTTGTTAGTATTGTTTATGGATTGTTTTCAGTATGATGTTGTGTGTTGTTTACAGATTTTATGCTGCATCAAAAATTACCCCTTGGGCTTACAATAAACTTGAACCTTGGTTATCGAGAGACATTTCTGCATAAAAATAAAGTGAGTAATATGTATATATATATATAGAGAGAGAGAGAGAGAGAGAGAAAGCATTATGTGTGAATGTGAAAGACACTGAGAAATGTAACAAATTTGCTTTATTTCAGGCTTTGCACAGTCTTACATTGTACAAAGGCAAAATCTTCAGTGAACATGCATTTTCCCCATCACATTTCTCTCATATAGATTAAACAAGAATCAAATTTAGCATCCTTTAAGATTAAAATGGAACCTGTTACCTTTAAAAAAACAACAACATACATTTAAACATAACTTCCCATCACAAAGACAGTGATGCCACATTCGGTACGCCATGAATCCGAGTATGACTGCATGGTCAGTAAATCCATTCAACATCCAAACTCAAACCAATCAATAGAAAGTTTTATCACATACAGACAAGAACATTAGCCAATCAACGGCAATGACTCATTTATCTGATGAAGGAGCTAGCTTCAATTTGCTGTATTGATCCAAACTAATGATCTAACCGAACTGCCAATGTGTGGCGAAGTGTTTTTTTTTTTTTTTTTTTCTCAGAAGTAAAAATAATATGAGAATTCAGCTACAATTCAAAACTAAAATCTACACTTAGGATCCTAAAAATATCAACTGTGCAGATTCGGGCCACTTAAACGCAATGTTGAAGGGAGTAAACTGTTTCTCTTCAGGGAAAGTAACACAATGGAGTGATACTGCTGCAGTTTACCGCTGCTGCCAGCAGGAAGAGTCAAGATGTGAGTCACTCCTTCAGGCACAAAATTAGATCAGTAAAAAAATGATTGGGAATGAATTTATGAGGCCACAGTCCCAACCCACTCAAACAAGGGATGAGGAAATAACAAAACACAAGTGTGCAACAGATACGCATTGCGTAAACTGTTGCGCTTAAACTACAGTTTCTTTGAAATAAATTTCCTCCTTTCTAGTGTCGTATTTGAGGAAAACCCTGTTTTCAAATGAGCTAAAACACAAGTTCCACTTGTTCACTTATTCCTTTCCATGCGCACATCTACATACATACAGTAAGACAAGGAGTTTTAAGCTGTGCTTTGCTGGCATTTGATTGGCAGGCTCCATGGTATTGTACATTCACATCTTTGCACCCGAGACCGCTGTGAATATGTATAAGTTCAGCATGTGTTTGTGTGTGTTTTTAGTGTGTGCGTGGCACGGGGTGCTGCAGGGTCATGTGTTCTGCCCCGGTGAAAGGAAGGCGCTGGGTGCAGTAGTGGTGCACCACTTCTGGGATGCTTGGGAACACACAGCTGCTCTTTTCCAGTGTGTAGCCACAGTCTTTAGTCTGCGCTACGATGATGTGCACACACCCTTGACTCGTCCTGTCGAGAGAGGGATCTTATATCATCTACGTCAGCTTTTCAGGACTGCTAACTCATTTCTTGTTCTCTTGATTTCAGAGATACACAAGCATCCACTTACTTGAGGGCGATGGAGTATTTGCTGGTAGCTGATTCGCTGTCTCGCACCAGGAAGCTGGCTTCCCTACAGTGCTGCAGCTGAGCCTCTGCCTCCTGACGACTCACACTGCCATGATACCAACTGAGGAGAGAGACAGAGAGGGCAGAAAGGGGCAGGAGATTCTTATTTCTACACAGTTTGATTATGTAATATGATAAGAGAAGGTACAGAATGTATAAAAAGAGAATTAAGAGGCACTGAGAAAGATGGCAAACTGTGTAATGGATACACATTTTAAGTGTTAAAGCAACATTTTTAAACTGAAACACAAAATTCAAATGACATTGTATGACCTTCTTTCTTCTGTGGAACACAACAGAAGACATTTGGGAAAAAAGTCTAAGTGTTTTTGTTAATAAAGTGAAGTCAGTGGTGTTCAGTGTTGTTGATGACCCCACTGACTTTCACTGAATGGACAAAAACATTTTTAAAAATATCTATATTTTATATTTTATCTGTGTTTCACAGAAGAAATAAAGTCATGTGTTTGAAATGACATGAGGGTTAGAAAAGTATGATAAAATGTTCACTTTTTTGCAATATGCAGCCGTGCTATATTGTTAATATAGTTAAGTTACATTCACTTTTTGAGGCATGTAATAGCCTTAATAATAATAATAATTTATAATAAACTTAATAGTAAAATTGACAGCACCCATCATGTTTTTATTTTGTTTTATTTTGTGCACAAAAATTTGAATAATTGAAAAATGGTAATGTTTTTGAAAGAATTATCTTATGATCACCAAGGCTGCTTTTATTTTATAAGAAATATAATAAAAAACTCTAATGTTGTAAATTATTATTACAAGTTGAATATATTTTGAAATTTAATTTTTTTCTGTAATGGACTGCAGTCTTCAGTGTCACATGTTTTTTCAGAAATATTTCAAAAACATAATTAATTATTTCAAATGTTATACATAAAGTAGCATTTTTAAATATAGATTACAAAATAAATACATTAAGAGTGCAAACTTTCATTAGAACAATTAGAAGTGATGACATTAAGTGATAACATTCTTCTTGATATTGTCCCTGACATGTAAACTGTTAAGTTTGCCTCTATTGTAAGTGCTAATATAAACAGTAGCTAGGTGATCGTGTTTTTCATGTCATTGCAGTTAATATACTGTACATTTCTGTACACATATTCTCATTACAATTTTATTTTCATCATTTCATTCTTTGAGTTTCAGGTAATCCAGAAAAAATCACCACATTTTAATATACAAATACTCACCTCTGTTTCTCCAAAGGCAGGGTGGGATCAACAATTGGTGTCTCAGTGTCTGGGGTGGTGCTGGGAGATGAAGGGGAAGTCGGGGATGGGGGATTCGGTCGAAGGGTTTTAGGGGTCCAGCTCTTATGTCTCAGTGTCTGCTGTTTTACAGTAGGAGAACCTGATTCTTCCTTCGACATGCGGTCTATTCCATCAAACTGAGCTGTATAATGAAAGAAACATCAACCAACACAGTGTTTATTATGGCATCTGGTAATAATGACCCCCACCCTGCTATCCCAAATGTTTTGAGCAACTGCTACACTATAAGTACCTCAATAACATGAACTGACTTCTAAATGACTGTTTAATAATTTTCCTCATTAAACTGTGTCTATGCATCAGTAATGTTAAATAAAGAAGCTGCTTCTAATATGAATGTGAGGATTGTTACCTGACAGCGCTCTAATAATCTGCTCCTTCTTCCATTCCCAGGGCAGCTCATACTCTGCCGGTGGTCTGGGGTCAGACTCAGGTCGGGTCAAGGGGATTCCCTCCAGAACCTCCTCATATGGGACATCATAGATCTGAGGGGGTCCAGAGCCTTCGCTTTCTCCTCCATTCAACACCACACACACTTTCAGCAAGTCCTTCGAGCCTCGTCGGCGAATCTCTGTGTAAAGGCACAAATTAGCATGCAGGATCAGAACTCCTTCCAGAAGATTTCACTGGATAGGAACATTAATAAAAGGTTATTTGTGAAACATTGCCCAAGTAAACTATTTGTTCTTGGGCTGTAATTACAGTGTGGTCACATTAGCAAAATCAAATCTCAATTGCCAGTAGTGTAGAGACGTATGAAGGAAAAATCACATAGAAGTTATTTTCAAAATAAGCAGAATTCTTTTGGTCAGTACAAATTTGCATTTGCGTGGGGAGAAATTTCAGCCTTGTGTAATTGCAAATCATGTAGATTCCTATTGCCTAGATTTTGTGAAAAATTTGCAGAACAAAAGTAAATGTGACTGAACCTTTAGGCTCACATTTATCAAGCTTCCACATATTATCATACCTACAAACCATAATGATATAACACATTCTGTTATGGACCTTGCATGTGAGGAGCCAATCACTGCCCACTTTTCAAATTTTATCATTAAACATTATATTTACATTTATGCATTTGGCAGACGCTTTTATCTAAAGTGACTTACAGTGCATTCAGGCTATAAATTTTTTTTAAATCAGTATGTGTGTTCCCTGGGAACAGAACCCACAACCTTTTGCTCTGCCAACACAATGCTCTACCACTAAGGCACAGGAACACTGAGTAAAGTAAAACGGGACTGAATTAATTGCTCTGTTTCACTGAAAGTGATGGCCTTATGTGTCCCTAGATATCACTACTTAATATGCATATCCATATGCTTCATTTAGTAAATAGCTTATGCGCTAAATATGCAGAACAAGGTGTCAACATTAGTGAGTTCCCTCTCTTTCTCTCTCTGTATCTCACCTTTTCTATCCAATGTGTTACATATTGCAATAATTGTTAAAACTGAAATAGTAATGACACTGAACAGATTTTAAAGCGAATGACACTGTTGTCAGTCACATCACACACCAACTGATTTTTTCCCCTACATATACATCCCTAAAAAAACACTCTATAACTGGTGAAAGAGCAGCTAGGTAGAAGTTTATTCTATGAAGCAACTTTTTTTGAGCTCATCTTACAAGTGTGAGAAACTACAGGAAATTATGATTAGTCAAAGATAAATCTGTAGTATACTAACAAATACCAAGATAAATCACAAGTCTTTGTAAGCACACGCAACAAGCAGCAGAACAAAAAACAGGACTCATTTTCCACAACAAAACGGAATCAAGATGAAATCAAGGCTATTTTGAGGCACTTGCATTAGGGCTGTTTTTTTCTAGCAGCAATGTGAAGTTAACATTTTATCATTTAAACATTTACATCAACTTTTCGGTTAAAACTTAATCTCATGAGTTTCTGTAATCACTTGCCTTTGTGTGTTGGCTAACTATTTGGTTTAGTTTAGATTTTACATTTAGACTGAATATTTCAATGTCTTTAACCTATAAATAATTTAGGTACACATTAAAATATGAAAAAGGGATAAACTAAACCTTAATACATGATGCAAACCTATCTTATATATAGTACAGTATATAAAATACTTTTTCTGTAAGGAAAAGACACAAATATAGCATTTTATATTATTCTCAAACATTAGTATATAACACTTTCAGTTTAGCGCATTTAACTTTCATCTCAAACTACATGTACTCATGCACCTATTCATTCCTTAAGATTTAAAGTTCAGAGTCAACAAAGCATTGCCTGGAGCTCCATCGTTCTCCCTTCACTCACTGTTTCTTTGCTGTCACTTTGTGTCTGGCCCATTGTGTGAGAAAACAATGGTCATACCAGGGGAAAGTCAGGCCGAGTCTGTGATTGGCTGGCTTAGCTGGCCACTTCCTGAGTTCTGGGAAGTGATTGGGGGGAGTGAGGAGTGTTGGGGGGGTCTTTCTCACATAGCCAGGCATACTAGGGGGAC
Source organism: Carassius gibelio (assembly GCF_023724105.1). NCBI lineage: Eukaryota > Metazoa > Chordata > Actinopteri > Cypriniformes > Cyprinidae > Carassius > Carassius gibelio. The sequence continues at coordinate 16,860,374 of NC_068411.1, read as the reverse complement.
GGCAGGGGTCAACTTCCTGTCCATAGAATGGGGCAAAGGAAACACAGACAGGAAACAGGAAGCAGAAAGAGGAAACTGCACCCATTGTCCCAGCACAACACTGTCACCGTGGAAACCACCAAAGAGGGGAGAGAGAGGGAGCCGTGATTTTTCATACCCTTCGAATGCCTGAAAATCTACTTGTTATACCTACAAATACTTTAGACGAATAAACGATTATAAGAAAGAGAAGTAAAGAAGTGGTGATGTACCTGTAATAATGAGCTGGGCATCATATGGTTCCATGTAACCATCATTCTCTCCTTCTCTTTCAGCCTCTCTCTGTTCCCTCGTTTTCTCAGCATCAAATGGGTCAGCATAGTCCTCCAGGATGATCTATTACGAGTCCGAGGAAAAGAAGAATAGGAAGGGATATCTATGATTTTTGTTCATGTCTACAAAAAAAGATACACCTTCAAAAGTAAAGAAATATTCAGAGTTTAGATTAAGTTCGGCTTAGTCAAAAGCATTTGTGGCATAATGTTGATTGCAACAAAAAAATTATTTTGACTCATGCCTCATTTCTTAAAAAAAAAAAAAACAGAAATCAAGATTACAGTGTGGCCCTTACAATTTAAGTAAGTTGTGCCCATTGCTGGAGAAATGTGAAGCTTAAAATATTTGTGAAAACACTTGTGTTAATTCTTCTGTTAAAACCTAGGTATTATTTGAGCTGTAAATTTGTTCTCTTCATTTGTATGGTTGTTTTAGGGTTTAAGCATTGCATTGTCATGGTAATGAACTTTAAAATGGGATATTACTACACAGAAAAGGTTAGTAAACGATGTTTCCCACTAAAATAATGTTAACTTGATTGAGACTATACTATTGAAACAGTGAGTATAAGTATTTATTAATATTTTAAAGTTTTGGATCTGCCCAATTCCATTTGTAAATGTCTCACAGTAACCCTGATTTTATTTATTTTATTTTTGTTTTAAAGAAAATAAGGAAAATGTGTAAACTAATTTGTTCTTTCTGATCCTTATCTTTCTTTCAGTGTTGCCAAGTTTACTGGGTAAAGTTTATACAGTTGCCACGTTTGTTTGTTTGTTTTTTTGTTTTGTTTTTTCAGGTTAAAGTGATGTCCCTCAGGAAATTACTTTAATAGTCAATTTCTCCTGCAACCCAGTTGGTCTAGTTTTGAGTACCATTGGGTGGTTTTGTTATGTAGACCTGGCAACCCTACTTTCTTTACATATCAATGTAACATTGTGAATTACATAGCAAATGAATCAATATAATGCAAAAAGTGCTAATGATTGCACTTAAGTTTACAGGAACTTACAATATTCTGTAAATACTATGATACAACGTGTCACTAGTGGACGTGCTACAATCATCTACTTCAGAAATAATGCAAACCCAGCTAAAAAAAAAAAAAAAAGGCCATTTCGTCAAGACCTGGAGTTAAATTACATCTGATTGGGTGGAATTCTTTGTTACAACTCATAGATGAAGAATCAGTGCTTCTTTAGCTGAAGAGCTTATGCTTATTCTCCAGCCCATCTTTCCCCTTTCTTTCTCTGATTCTCCCTCTGGACCCTTATTTTTTGTGTGTGTGACCTCATGGGATTCTGATTTCTGTGCTATTATGTTCAAAGTGTAGCTGGAGGGGATGTCCGTAAATGGGAGAGGATACAGTCTATGTATCAAGTGACATAATTCTTCAAACACTGCCTTCACCAGGGACTGGAAGAATGGGATGGAGCTATTGTGCTATGTATGCATTGTATTCTTTGCGTATTTGTGAGCAAGGGTGTGTGTGTATACGAGCACAAAAGTGTGTTTCCCACAAAGACAGAGTGAAGAGTGTGTGCATGACTAGGAAAAGAGACAGGAAGAGAGGCAAGGAAAGGGTTTTCATTGTGTTTGTTGCTTTTCAGCTCCACTGTGTCTGCTTATAATACAGCAGTTCAATGAAAATAACATATAGTGAGAAAAAGAGAGAGCAAGGAGGGAGGAAAGAAAGATATGAATAAGAAAAGAGGGGGCTGAGGGAGGGGAGAAGATATTACTTAAACAAAGAACTGGAAGAGAGATACTGATCTCAATTTTCTAAACAAAGACATTTGTTTGGTTCTCACAGTCAACAGGGTGACTGGGAAAATTGGAGTATGTCATGGACTAAAAAGAACATCCTCTCTGAGGCCTACTTTATCACTCAGATCAGGGCTATTCTTCCTTTATCCCTGCTAAAACACGTACTAAAACCAGCAAGGGATGCTGGTCCCAGTTGGTTTGAGCTGGTCTTATTTCAGTTCATCAGTAGCCTAGCATGAAAGTGCATAATACCCCCAAACTAGCTAAAGAACAGTGATGCCATACAATTTTTGGTGCCCCAAAGAACTTTTCAGTGAGCAGTTCTTAAAAGAGCCATTTTTAATCTAAAAGAGTGAAGAACATTTTAAAAAGTCTGTTTACCAGTATAAAGAATATTTTGTAAAACTGAAAGGTTCCATTAATGTTCAAGGTTCTTTGTGGAACCATAAATGGTTATAACACACATATAAACACTTATTTGTAAGAGTATATGAGGTTTGCTTTTTGTCCAGAGATGACTTTAAACGTGTTCTTAAAAATAAAAAAAATAAAAAAATACATGATATAATTATGATTATGATTATTCATTGCTTGTTTAGTGGTGTTGCCTCAGTCTTTAACTTACCGTTTCTGTTCTGATTGGCGACTTGGCCCTCTCGCTGTCTGGAGATGATCCTCCTGCACTGGATTTTGGATCATTAACCTTGATCATTCTGCTCATGTACGCGTCAGCGAGACTGGTGGTCCGCAGAGTGCGATGGTCTTCAAACCCCTCCATTTTGGTGTGTTTCTTACTTTTCCCAGGGATCAGAATTTCCCATATCTTCCCGTCTTTTATCGAGCCAGTGCTGGAGTGGTTCCGTCCCAGCTCGATGGCCGAATTTTTACGATTTCTCCCGTGAAGAAGCGAACCAACACCACCACCACCACTGCCACCGTTTTCCGCTCCAGAATTTTTACGCAGACTCCCTTTCGAACCAGTACCGACAGTCAGAACCGGTTTGGGTCGGGACTGAGTTCCCGATTCCGAAGCAGAACGGATGCGGTCGGATCCAGTCTTCAAACTAGTTGGGAAATCTTTAAACCACTTCGCCATGGTGAATACGCACAGGTGTCCGCGCCTGTCTCCATACACAAGCGCAACCCCTTTTTAATAATAATCGGCTTCTACAATATCACTATGGCCCTATAATTATGTTTTGTCTAAATTAACAACACTTTAACGCACAGTTCAGGTTCGGCTGTTCAGTGCAAGGTTGTTTGTTTAGCTTTAAAAAAAAATATTTTGAATTTATTTAAGCTAATTTGGAAAATCTGTAAAATTGATTTAGGGAAAGGTTCCGAATATTAAAATTCCTTTTATGCTATGCAATCTTGTTTACAGAATTTATCCCATTCGTATTTCTTTTCAGGAAACTTCTTACACTCACACCTATACTACGATTCTTCACATTGGAATACAATGTCTTGTTTTTGTTTGCTCCCAATTATTCCCGCAAGATAAAGAGGAGTCTCTGAAGGGCATAAACGCGGAAAAATTGAAAGTTTTTCTTAGCTCTCGGTGAAGATCCCATTCCCGGTATATCCACTCTAAGCGACAGTCTAAATGAAGTGAAGGGGATGTACGTGTACGCGCGTTTGTGCTGCAGCTGTGGGTGGGGGTGGTTTCTGTGCCTCTGCTGGCAGCTACTCTTCCCCTAAATGGGAACTTTTCATTTGCTAGGCGCTACCCACCTGTAGAAGCAAACCTACTTACTCTGGTGCTCAGTAACTACATTTTCAGTTTTTATCATGTGTTTCCATTTACATGACACAATCTTTACTCCAGTATAGGCTATTTTACTCAATTGAAGGTCAATTTCTGGTAAAGGCAAATAAATAAATAAATACATTTACATTTATATCGTTGTCTTCAATGCTAATCCAGAGGTCCATTTATAGTTAAGCAAGTAAATCTGTAACTACTAAAATAAACAACTATTTAACATTTTCACCGTCGTTGGCCACGAAATAAAGATAATCGATCACATGTTGCCCTAATAGCAGGGCATCACATCTGTAAATAATAGGCCTCGAATTTTTAGCTTAATTTAAACAGTAACTAAACGTGAAATAAAATTAGTAAAAAATATATATACAAAATATATATAGCCTGTACAAAAACAAGTTAAATATAACAAATATTTAAATATGATCTGAGTGATAAATATTTTTTTATAAACATCTAAATGCTGCAAAATTAGGTCTATTGTGCAAGACACTACCACAGAGGGGCAGCAGTTTACACCGGGTAACTGAAAAGGGCAATTTAAAGTTATACTGCCTCCATCTAGTGGCTGATTAAAAAAAAACATCCATAATTCATTGATAAGACGTAAACAATAATTATTTAATTAATTATTTAATTTAATTCATTAGACTCAACACACCTGTCGGCTTGAAAACTATATATTTTTTGCAAAGTTTAAAAATTTATCTAATTGGGATCGACTTTACTTACTTTGGCTACCTGTATATGGTTATACACACATTTCTATTTTTTGCATTGTTTTGATAAGATAAGTGACTCCAAATACTGGAAGCTGAATAGGCCTTGATACTCTGCGCATGCGTGGTGGTTACCACGGTGAAGGGTAACAGTATTTACAAAAGTTTGTGAACATTCAGTCATCTTAGTTCATCGAACGTCTCGTAACATATATTGAAAAGCATCTGAACCTGTTTTTCTAGTTATTGAAAAAAGATCAAAGGAAACTGAAATCCAGATGCTACATGATTACAAGACAGTACGTTACACACGGGACATTTACACTCATCGACGAACAACTACCTAGTAGAACCGGTTCCACTCAGAATCTGCACTATTTTTGATTGTAGGCTACTTTGTATTGATGCACATTTCTCCATTCTTATTATAAAGCATTTTATTTACAGAACCAGATTTTCTCATAATACATCCAAACCCTGTTTTGCAACGGAATTTCTCGATATATCAGATTTGATCCTATCTATAGTCTATCTTCAAGACCACGTCAGTATAAACAACATTCACTTTCCACTCTAAATGGATACACAGGGCCTATCGAATTGCGCAACAAGCAGTTACATGAACGTGCACGTAGAAGTTTAAGCCCACTGTATCAACTTAGCGACAAAAACGAAACTTTCCTGTCTTTAAATCATATCATTATATTTACGTTTCACTGATCCACAAACAAACTAGTTCCAGAGTTAATTGTGATTTGACACACAAGCTCACGAAACAGAAATGGTTTGACGCGTTCCACCCACGACGCCACTATCAGCCAATGAGATTATCCTCACGCGCAAAGTGGGCGGTGCATATGGTATCGGTCTGAAAGTGAACAGGTTGTCTTTAGCAAATGTTTTCCCTTGGGTGTTAGAGTTGTCAGATTTAAAAGTTACCTTCTTAACTTTAAGCTATTAGTTCTCATGCAGGAGAAACACAGGAGGAAACAGAGGAACATTCAGCAGAGAGAAATATAAACTTTGCCTTAACATCAGGTATGTTAAATGTTATTTTTTTGTCTTGCTAAACCTGTTAGCCTGTGACTAGAAATTGATTTTAATATGTTTGTCGAGCAGATGCTCCAGCTCATTCTCGAGCTCAGCTTTCTTCCTCTGGGAGTGACACTTGTTTCGTGAGGTATGCTATAGCCTAGTTGTATTTTGTGTTTTTCTTAAGTGGTCTTCTCTGAAGATGGATTAAAGTCTGCCCAGAGGATTATTGTGTAGCCCGCGTAATGACAGTATTTTTCATTAGTTTCCGCTGAAAATGAGCGCTTCGTCCCTAGAGACTTCAGAACCCATTGAGTTTCGCAAATAGCGCAGGTGCATCGCCAGGTGTACACCTGCGCTTCTCGCTTTGGGAACAAACTCATGAGAGAAAAGCTTGGCGTGGCAAACAATCCCGCTTTAACAGTGTTGCGATTGTTTACCTCCTCACCACAGCCCCGAAAGTCCGCTAAACCTTTAAAGTCTTGTCTGAATAGCTCAATTTTCATTCAAATGGAGAACTAGTTTGTGTCAAACATGCCGTGAGCGATCAGGTTACTGTGTCAGGTAGGCTGTCAAACGTGTGTTTATGTTTAAAGGGGCTATTAAATTAAACAACAGTCAACTTTTAAGTAAATTAAAGTGTTATATTTGATACATAGCTCGTTTGGTAACTCCGTGGTCGTGTTATCCAGACGCCAGGATCTGTTGAGATTTGAAACCGGTGACTCAGTGCAGAAGAATTTTATAGGCCTGGGTTGAACAGTGGTACTTAAACTTTACAATATTACTCATTCTCAAACATTTAAATAATTGCATCACGACCTGTTTTTGTTTTATGTATCCCCAGAACTCCATTGATAAGGCTCAATATGAAATGTGTTATTTTTATCTAATGTTGGCTAAATTCAGTATAATGATAATTTATATTATTAAAGTGATCATAACCTTATAATGATTTAAGGTTAAGATGAAGTGAATATTCACCCTATTTTCTAAATGTATGTTATTGGACCCTTTACACAGACTTTGACAAGCTTCCACTATTATTAACTTCGGAAAAATCTAGCAAAGTTTATATATAAACTTTCCAACTAGTTGACGCTGCTCCATGAGTGTTTCTAATACAGTAGCTGAGGGCAAATTTGACATCTTTCTATCATTTGATCACCGTTATACATTTCAGAATTTTTTCCCCTCATAGAAATGCTAAAATTTAAATGCTACAATAAAAATGTTTTTTGCTTTTTCTTCTTGGGAATGCAATGGGAATGCAAAATATATACAATAAAAATAAATACAATAAAAATAATTTACTATAGTGTCTGTCCACCACTGTAAAAATGTTCCCGACTATGACTGCTTCCGCTTCTGAGAACCCTTGAAAATGTAAGCAGTGTCTATTTAGAAGAGTACATTTGTGTTTTCGTCATCTTTTCTTTCTTTTTTTTTTTTTTGATGTCATATATAATTTTTTTTTTTTTTTAATTTGATCTCTAAACTTTGTGAAATTACAGATTTCTCTATAGTAACTTATACTGGACAGCTCCAATCATTGTAATGATTGACAAATACAAAGTTTGTTATAGTTTCTTTTCACCACTGTTAAAGTTTACCCAACTTTGACAAATTCCACTTCTGAGAACCTTGAAAATATTGAAGTGTCTATTAAAGGGATAGTTCACCCAAAAAGGAAAATTCTGTTATTAATTATTCACCCTCATTTCATTCCAAAACCGTAAGACCTCCGTTCATCTTCGGAGTACAAATTAAGATATTTTTGATGCATCCCGTGAGCTCTCTGACCCTCTCAGACAGCAAGTGTCCTCACACAATCAGTGCCAAGAAACCTTTTCATTTTTCTGTGAACTATCCCTTTAAGAGTACATTTGTTTTCATCATCTTTAAACCATATTTTTAGTGAATTTGATCTCTTAAACTTGAAATAGTTAAACTCACCTTTACTAACTAAAATTGACTGCCAGCTCGAATTCAGATCTGCCTCCCATCCAATCAGCTGCTGAACTGAACCAAGCCTGCCCTGCTTTTTTTTTTCCTTTTCAATATTTCGTTTCACTCAGATGCACATCACATAGAGGTGAACACATCTGTCACTACTTTCACTGCCATTTCATTGCAACCATGAAAAACAGTTCTGTGTGCGAAAAATTTGCTAAGTAGCTTTTCCCTAATGATACACATGAGCTTTTGATTTGAACAATTCTGGTTAGAATTATGGAGATATTTTTATTTATTTATTTTTATTTTAATATTATCATAAAGAAATATACTCCTATTTTTCATACAATCTTGGTGAATTGGTAGATATCTCTTTCTAGGAATATATGCCGGACTCCAGTCATTTAATTAGCTTAAACCCTGGACTGGTACTGTAACTGGAAAAACAATCAGTACAGTGGGTGAAAAACCTACTTACCATAAGTAGCTTCCCCTAATGATACACATGAGCTTTTGAATTTCGTATGTTTTAATGATTCTGGCTGCAAATATGGAGTAATTTCCCAGAGAAATACCTAATAGACAATTTATTAATTTGAAATCCAATAAAGTAGTAATTTATGTTTTATAGGGTTTAAGTAAAATCTTTCCAACTACCCCCTTGAACCCACTAACGTATACTCCGTGGTGCACATATCCTGGTTTGGGAATCTTTGGAATTAATTAAAAGCTTACTTTTCATTTAAATCATTGTTTGCACATTTTAGATTATAAAACCAAAATGTATTGTTCTTGAATCTCCCGTATCAAGCTGGCATCTTGGTTATTGACCTATGACTACTTTGTGCTGAGACACAGACAAACATAACTTATTACCTTTTTATGAGACGCTAATCCTCTAGTGTGATTAAAAGTTAAGAGTCATATCATGCTTCAGTTTTTCCAAGCTGAAAAACTTGGAGTCATGAACACATCACATGCAGGTTTTAGATAAGATTACTTTGTATATTATTGTGTGGGTTTCTGAAAGTACGATTTGTGTTTGGCAACAATGAAGCGTGTTTTAGTCATGCGGGTGAGATCCATTAGACACACAGAAGAAGAAATTCTTGTTTGTCTACGATTGAAACAAGAAGAGCGACTGAAGCTCAGAAAGGGAGGGGAGCAAGAAAGGAAAGAGAAGACTGAGAGGAAGTTTGGCAGGAGACAAAGAATGTAAAGGGGAGTCAAACACTATTGAATGGATACCAAGAAAGCTTACGATAGGCTACATTTTCTCAGATGCTTTCTCACAGCAACTTGAGTGCTTAATTTGTAGAGTAATCTAGATGAACTCTATATCTCGCCTCTGTCAGGTAAATCACCCCAGAGCGAATTTCAGTGATTGGTTTATCCTTCTCAAATTAATGGAAACTCTCAGAGATTCAGGTTGTGTTTCCCACCAGACTGTTTGTCATACTTGTAATATACACCGCCGATGATTTCAAAAGTGTTTCTGAAGTATGCTGAAAGATTGTGAAGGAATATGGGAATGCTGAGCATGCTTGTTTTTCTACTTCCTGTGTTAAGTGAATTTTGACCTGAAAAAAAGGTGTCAGAATTCATATTTTATATTGATATGAAGTCTGATTCAATGCATGTCTGAGCAAAATGAAACATCCTCTGATGCACTGATTGTAGTCGCATTGATTTGGTTTGTAATAGTCAGCAGACACAATACAAACTATACTGACCTCACAGACTTCTGCTGAATCCTACTGCCTCAGTTTCCTGCTAATTTATTTAGATGTTCCACATCTGAGAGCACAGCAGTCCTGATTCAATTTAAGATCAGAGAATTCAGTTTGATGGGAGAACAGGAGGTTGCAGACTCTGAGCTGTGGACAGGTGTACCTGGAGGGTCCGGTGTGAGGAGGTTTCATTTTTTTAAGAAACGTGGTTCATTAGGACTAGATAATTGGACTGTTTGTGGTTGCATCATCTCCCTGAGCTGGTGAAAAGAGACATGGAAAGTACAGTATGTGTCTGTCCTAATGTGTAAGTGGATAATATTCTGTTATTTAGAAACACTTCTAGATTTGAGTTAGATTTGATTTATATCTAGTTATATTTATTTATTTATTTTTGGATCGAGACAAATACTTGCTAATTATTTGAAGACAGACACTTTTGAGTTGGTAAATGATCATATTATTCAAGGCTCCAGACTGCATCAAAATGCTCTCATTTTGTGACCTGTTTTTCTGCCAGTGAAACTAATATTGTGAGAGGTCGCACTGGCGCAACCATTGCATGTGCAATTTCTGTTACATACAGTATGAGAAACATCAAACCTCAAATTAAACAAAAGCTTAATAAAATCTCGCTACACATTTGAGATGCTAAGTGCATACTGTTTATCAGTGTGCTGCTTGGTTCTGAGGTAAAGCTGTTCAGTGCTCGGACAAGTTTGTTTGCATCGCGGTCCGAGCACTGAACAGGAACCAAGCAGCACAGCGCTGAGAGCTCCAGTGAAAAGCATTTGAATTTGCAGAAGAGTGAATAAAGATTGTTGTGAGATCTGGGGATCATTTTATCCAACTGTTTCCAGCAATTGAAAGCTCCAAAATTATCCAATTTGCATGTAATTTTTAATGGGATGACCAAAATATTCTGTGGTGAACAAACACTTATGTAAAATGTGTTGTTAACGCTGTGGTTGTGTGTGGATTATTCTCAGAAATTATAACGATTACTAAAACTTTATATGTTATAATGTGTAGAGCACCTCTTTGATAGTACACAAAAAAAAGTTGTAGTGCGTATAAAATCTTTTATGTGGATATTGGAACACAAGTGAAGTGCAAATCTTAAATAATAGGCATGCAACCAAATGTAACTTTGCAAATATGAAACCATTTGTATTCACCCTTCACCTTTCTGTCTGTCTCTGCTTTTGTCCATCAGAGTGAAAGTAGTAAACCGGTACTGTACGGCTGCTTTTTTAAATACAGAATCTGCGGATCATCTGTTAATCTCCTGTTATTCAACACCGTTGGTAATTAAGTGGTGCAGATATACTGTAGATTAGCCTATGTATTTATTATTATAATAATTAATATTGTTTAGATCAGCTACAGCACATGAGAATGCAGTTGCTTGTCCATTTTTAAAAACAGAAGTAATATTATACTTTCAAATGTTTATACTTTCAAATGTTCAAATTGTTCAACATTTTCAGTGGATTTCCTAATGTGTGAAAGCTGAAAAGGACTGAAAAAAAGGTGAAAGTTTTTGCAACTTTACACAATCCATGAATGTTTAATGAGACAAGCATTGTTATGATTATCTCTCAGCTGCTACACAACTCGCTGTGACCTTTCACACCATTGTTTCACATTGTACCTTTTTGTCATTGCTTTTCACTGGCATTGCAGCAGGCGTAAAACATAGAATACGGCAAAATAATTAAATCAATTAAAATACAAAAATACAATAAGAGGAAAGACATGGGAAACATTCCTTCATTCATAGTTAAAAGTGGAATTAACTATGGTTAAATCTGGTGTTAAAATCATTTAAGATTGGCAGACATCATCATGAAATAATCATAAGAGCAAATGATATAGCAGATATAATTAACAGTGCTTTATTGTGAAGAGAGAAAAAGCAGTGGGTTGATTCATGTTGTTTTGCCCTTAAAGCCCAAATACTTGCTCCTAGAGGGGCTGAAATCAAGTGTTTGTTTGGGATAAGTAAACCCTTGCATACCGTAGGCTATTGCCTATGAAGGGAACAGTGACATCTCTGATTTGGATCTGTGTGTGAGCAGGAGAGAGCAAGTGTGATAGAGAAGCCAGTGTTCTCAGCATAGCTGCCCTTGTTTTCTGCCCCACTTCACTGTAATAATGGGAAGAGGGTCTTCATACACCCCCTCCATCCCACTCACGGCCTCCCTCCATTCAGCCTATCAGATGCCGTACTGAGCGGCTAAATGGTGCCTCTGTTAGTCTGCCTACTGACACACTGACACAGAGGAAATGGATCGCCATAGACCGTGACCGGATTTTGGCTGTTTGTTTGACCAGATCACTGTTAGAATAAATAATCTGACAGTCATCGTGTGGAAAATCATAAATGAGGAGAGTTAAAGGGATAGTTCACCCCAAAATGAGAATTCTGTCATTAATTACTCACCCCAATGTTGTTCCAAACCCATAAGAACTTTGCAAATTAAGATATAAAAAAAATAAAAAAAAATGCTGTTTGGTATTTGTGTGTGAATTTGAGCAACAAACAAACAAACAAACAAACAATAAAAGCACAATTGCTTTGTTGATTGCCAGATTTTATTCAGGAGATTTTGGTCTTTTCCTCTTTGAGCAGATTGGAGCATAACTGAAAGTAACTGCATAGACTTGGCTTGCCTCAAAGGAACTTTGATCAAAGTGCCAGCATTACTACAGTAGTTGGTTCAAAATGCAACATCTTTAAATTATGGAGAAAATTGAAAGATACTTTGAGATTTGTTGCCTTATTACAACTGGCTGCTGCACAAATTGTTGACAGCTTTGGTCTAGGCCCTCAGGATAAATGTTCATCATATTCAACATAACAATGTCCCCCTGCCATAAAGAAGCACGTCCAGATTTATAGTTCTTTTATGATGTCCAAAGTCTGTTGTCAGGACCAAAACTCCACCTATCTGGAATTTAATCATGGTCCAAGTGCATAAATACTGCTGCAGCTGCAATAAACCCAGATGAAGAATGATCAGTGAAGTGCTTCTTCTGCTTTCTCGCTACACCTGTATAGCCATCCACCTGTCTTTCCGTCTTTCTTCAGTCTCCTTTTAGTCATTGACAAGGACACGTCAGCCGCCTCAGACAGCTTTCTGGTGACAAAACACATAAAACGCCCTTTCATTGTGTTCACCTTGCAGTACTAGTCATGATGGCTCCTTTATATGTCACACAGTAATTCTGTTTCTCAACACGGTCTTGCTCATCTCAAGCTGAGTGTTTGTTTTAACCGGACATTTGGTCACTTTAACAAAATCTGCAGGTTTATTGTGAACAGGATTTGCTTCTTCATCAACTGTGCAATAGTAGCAAAACTGATTATACTGAATGTGTTTGTAGTTTCCAGTCTGTTTAGTGTATTGCAGAGCTGTTTTTTTTACAGAAGACGACTTATGTGTGAGTGACTGACAGAAAGAGAAACGATAAAGATGTACCAATGTCTGAGAATGCACTTTGTTCCCCTGTCACACCCTTCATACTAATCTGTTCCTTATTGAGAGATTTCCATTCCATCTCACCAGACACACCTTCATTTTTTTTCTACTCCATTACGTCACGAGTAATGAGCTTCCCTGGGTTTTGTTGAGAAATCTTCTCAGTGAAAAGGTTGTTTAGGATGGAAAGTCAATGGAATCTGTAAAAAAAAAAAAAAAAAAGTGTGAGTTTGTTTAGGTTAATGAATAATGAAGGTCTTCTGTGCCAGGAGTCAGAGGTGAAGGGCATCATGGAGTAGTGTGTGTAATTCAATCCTGCCTCGTTCGACTGTGTCTGTGTCTGTCTGTATCTCAGTAGAGCACAACAGTAGGGTTCTGCTTGTAAAAATCCCATTCAAATTCTCCTACATTTCAACACAGACCAGCATTGTCTACAAGAATGTTGAAGTCAATAGGAAATCGAACCCAATGTGTGTTCCTTATCTTACGTATCTTGAAGGATTCATAAGTGTACATTTATAACAAAGAAAAAAATGTGTCTTTTATTAATATGTAATAACTTGCTCCACCTCTATTATGGCTGTTCCTTTTCATGGCTTCATTTTGGAGAGCAACACCAGGATTTTCATCGGATAGGTTATGACAAATTACATTTAAAAATGTTTTTTAAAAACGTATTCTAGTTTAGTAAAAAGTCATTTATATAAACATACAAAAAATACTTCTAGCATTTAAGTACAATTATTTAGGCCAGAAGGATTTAATATCATGAAGGTCATGGTAAATAAAAGCTTGTTTAATTGTCAAATAAGTCAAGTAGGACACTGCGCCCAAATCTGGCACAATATCCAACCATAAGAAAAAAGGAATTCACCATTGTGTCTTGTTGAAGTAAAGTGGTTTTTTTGGAGAAGAGAGCAGTGTCCGTAGAGGGAGAAGTGACAGATCAGGTTGTGCAGTGAAGTGTAATCTGAAAGGCATCGTATTGCTTCTGTCAGGGCCAATTTGAAGGAAAGGACATTGAGGGCTGTGAAGAATAGAAAGAATAAAAAAACTGTTTCTCTGTGCTGTTGTGAACTTCTGAGCTGGTTGGTTTGGTTGAAGGGTTGGAACTTTTTATTGAAGATTTTTCTGAAACTGAAGAGATAAAATAGTTCTGGAACTATATATATATTAAATATATAAACTTTTTCTTTGTTTGTCTCTCTTTATCTACCCTCTAGGATGTCTGATCCTGTCTCAGGTAGGAAGACCCCCGTGGATTATGGCGTACAGATTCGCTTTATAAATGACCTGCAGGACACTGGAGGGGGAGTGAGTGGCCAGCCTCGGAAAGAGCCGTCAAAAAAGCCACCGAAAAAGCCACCTCCTCGCTATGGAGTGGCAGTGAGGGTGCAGGGCATCGGTGGACAGTCCTATGTTGTACTGAAAGAGGGAGAAAAAGGAGATTCATTTGGAGTACAGCTGAGAACCCAACCACCTGCTTACAGCAGCCTGCCTAGGTATGCTCCTATATATTTTTAAATACTGTAATATACTTTACTGTATATATATATAATCTGTATGTAATGGCATCTTTTTACCAAGTAATCAGTCATTAATGAAAGTCAGAATCATTGATACCAATATTGCTATCGATATCTTTGTCTTTATTAAATGCGTTTTCCTCAATTTTAGCAATAAATTATAGCCATTTGACATATACAGTTTAACTGAAAGCCATTAATTTTAACATTTAAAAATAGTGAACTTAAAATCTTCATAAACCATAAATTGTATATGCAAAAACTATAAATTGAGTATAGGTTAGACTTAATTTAAGATGGAAAACAATACTTAATCTGTATCTTGAATTTTTTTAATTCTCTAATTGTATCTGTTTATTTGTTAGGAGGAGAGAGGATGGGGTAATCCAGGGGCCATATTTCTCGTCTGGAGAGAACACCCCCCTGCGTAGGGCTCAATCTCATGGCTCCCTGTTGGATAGAGAAAACGGCAGCGAAGACTTCACAGATCAACTCCGACGTCCGCTTGGAGATGGACGCTCTGGTAGCTACGGAAACCTGGATGTAGGTATTGGTATGGGAGTAGACCGGGAACTGCCCAGAGAAAGGATGGAGAGAAATCAGTGGGGTGGATCCTACCAGACAGGGCTGAATGGCACTTTAGGAAGAGGGAGAGCTGGTGGCAGTCCCTACACCTCTTCAGAATCAGTCGAAGTATCTCCATACAACCAGCACACTCACAGCCAATCAGCTCCCAAGACCATCCATCAGACGCCTGCCCACAGACTCGCCGACAGGTTTGAAGGGAGCTCTGCAGCACAGGCGGGTAACACTGGGACCAACAAAAAGGGGCGCTTTCCCATCCCAAATTCAGACGACAGACCCACCTCAACCTCACCATTACCCACTCCATCTCTCATCCTAAACACATCCTCTTCACCGCGGTCTTCCTCACCTGCTTCTGCCTACAGCAGCCTGGGCCGTGGCTCAAGTTCTGTCGCCAAGGTCACGGCTATCTCTACATCTGCTTCAGTTGATGGACATGTGAGTGATGGTTAAATAAAGAGGTTTGCAGTATTACAAGTATGCACTACTCTTAGTGTTTAACATTCACTTAGAAATTAATAACAAGTACTGAACCTGGTGGGGAATAAATCATTTCTCTTCTTTTAGACCTCCATTCCATGTACAGTATTCTTTACAGTCTCTTAAATGCAGGTTTGTTTTCATAGAAATATTGTCTGGGGCAATTTTCTGTTTCTGGATAGTTCTGCATTCACATAAAATGTCCTTAGCTTTGCCTCATCTATCATGTGTTCACTGGCTTTGTTTACATGTAACCAGATAATCATTCGAAGAAAGACTGATTAATTGAACACCACAATCTTTCATCATCTAATCAATCCACTGTAGGTCTTACGAATGTTTATTTTTGTCTTTCATGGTTAGTGGAACAAAATGAATATTTACTAAATATTTACCAAAAAACTTTTCTGATAGACTTAGATTCTTTTGCGTTATGTTATTAGAGTAAAAACTACCATTGTGCTTGTGGTAGCATCAGTAACGTTATGTTTCTGGTCTCTTGACTGCAGCACTGGGCACTATGAGCTTAAATTTTGTACTGAATGCCTGTAGTGTACATGTAAATGAGTATGCCAATCCACAAAGTTGCTAACTTTCAGAATCTGAAATCGGATTGGAATTATTCCAATTGATGTAAATTACTGCATTAGGGATACAAAGATCCCTTCTGAGGCATTGCTCTGAAATCTAGTGAACTGCTTTGCTGTCAGTAGGCTGCTGTCTTAAAAGGCAGCATCCTAAATGATGAAGAACATCATTACGATCGTATTTAGACTGCGTTCCTCTGATGAACAAGTTGAGGCTCAACTCCCAGTTGATTCCAATAGATTTTGGTGTTAGCAAATTAACATTATGTTTCTCTAAGGATAAAACAATATAATAAAGAAATGTTGTGTAAAATAGTATTTTTTTTTTAAGTAAATAGAAAACCAATTTAATAAAATTTTTAAATGAAATCATTAAATTATGTTAATGTTATTCATGTAGCTCAAACAATAAACTGCATGTGTGCATGTATGTATTTATATTAGTGATGTCAAACGATTAATCGCGATTCATTTGAACATGGTAGTTGCATTGAAATCTAAATGCATTCCTTCAAAATGCTGTCAGAGTTTTGGAGGAGTGTAATTTGAGAAGGTTACAGTATTCATCAACCCGATACTCTATTCTCTCTGGCATTTAATGTCATTAAGCTTGATTTAGCTTGTTGGTGTCAGCTGACAGAGTACACACTTATATTACTACTCCGATGTATCAGTTGTAGCCCACTCTTCAGACTGAAATGTTACTTTGTTGTTTTGAACATATTCTATATGGGTTGTGTTTGATTCTTAATAAACTGTTATCTCCATTTAGGTAACTCCTGACCTTTTGATGGACCAAGGTCAAAGTTCAGGGTCAGAGTTCTCAACTGAAGATCAGTTACAGCAGATAATCTACGATGTTCTACGTCAGGGGTAAACCATTGATCTGATGCGTAACAGCAATACATACAGAGTAACAGTTAGTAACCTTTTGTTTCTCCTAATTCTGCAGGAGTAAAGAGGGAGATGCTATCATTAAGCACAGAGTTCGAGTCATCTGTAATAAAGTTCAAGGACTGAAGGTACAGACTGTTACATTTCGAAGCATTGCTATTTCTTCATTTACATCTTTGAACATAAAACAAATGTCAACACCTGATCATGTAACAAAATCTTAAATAATTTCACCAGAAGGACACAACCAGTTCCAAGCACAGTAGATGACTGTACAAGCAAAAAAGACATAGTGTTCTGTTCAGGCTTTGATATTAAATGATAAATAATTATGAAAGGTGTTTTAAGTGTACTAAATCAGAGACCGTTATTGTGTAATGTCTTGCCCTTCAGTAATAAATACAAGTGAGTGTTTTTGATAGAATTGCTTGTTTTTAGAATATTGCTTGTTTGTTTACTTTTAAAATGCCCTTTTAGTGTGCATTAAACTCAAAATATAACATAGAATTTCTGATTTCATAGGGGATTTGAGCTGTTATTGAGGCATAATCTTGACAGGTAGTTTAGAATATTGCCATCATTCCTTATTCAAGTACATAAAATATTTCCATGTATTATCTGCTTAGAAAAGTACTGCCCGGGGTGTTACCAAGATAGCCACAGAGTGATCTGTCTTTGACTAAACCCAGCTGCAAATAAATCTGCCATTTTTAAAAAGCTGTTATAAACAAGTGTCCGCAGTGCGAGATGATTTACTCTAGTGATAAAATCACCCAGTCTAGCTCTGGAGGAAGCTCTGTTGGCACTATATTTAGTGCGCAGACAGGCCTTGCTAAAATGGGCATTATATTTGATGGCTTTTTAGGTTTTGGCATCTCTTGCTAAGCTATAATGAATTGGCAGTGGATCCCACCTCACTTACAACAGCTGAGCCCATTTTAGAGCGAAAGGAGGAAGGAGTGTTTACCTCCACCACTCAAAACCTCATTAATTATACAATATAAAAAAGATCCAGTATAGATCATTCTATAGTAATAAAATGATCTAAAATTATAAATGCTAATAAGTGACCATCAGAAAAATAAAATGTAAACAGGCAATGAAAAATTGAAATTTATACATTATCTGAAAGACGAATAAATAAGCTTTCCATTGATGTTTGGTTTGTTAGGATAGGACTATAGGAATAATTGACTGAGATACAACTATCTGAAAATCTGGTATCTAAATGAGGTGCAAAAAAACCTAAATACTGAGAAAATTGTCCTTTAAAATTGTCCAAATGAAGTTCTTAGCAATGCATATTATTAATCAAAAAATAGGTTTTTATATATTTATATACTTTTTTTTTTTTTTTTTTGGCATAAAAAATGATGATTTTGACCCAAACAAAGGGTTTTATTTATTTTTTTATTTTTTATTTTTTACTATTGCTAGAAAATATACCCCAGCAACTTAAGACTGGTTTTGTGGTCCAGGGTCACAAATGTAAAGCTGAAGACTGGAGAAATGACTAATGACAGCTTTGTCATCACAGGAATAACTTGCATTGTAAAATATATATAACTTTATTTTAAAATCTGATTCACAATATTACAGTTGTAAGTTTTTTTATTTTTTATTATAACCATTCTTTGTCTTCAGGGCTGAGCTTTTGAGAATTATTTAAAACTCTCATAGGTGCTTTCTTGTTTGCTTTATAGGTAAGGACTGTATTGTCTCTTTCTGAGAACAATTACTTAGTAGACAGGATTAAATCCTCAAGCCTATTACAGTATGTCCCAGCATGGGCAGCAAACCACTAATTACTACTCTGTTTTCTAAATACTATCATAGAGGTGGACTTGGATTATAGTGTTTTGAGCTTATTGGAGCATGATCTGGTAATGCCTTGTTTACATGAAAACCTGTTTGATGTCATATACAGTGAAGCTCTTCTCATACGTTTACCGCAAGATGTTTCTATTTAGTACTGTCCTAATGAAGTAATAATTTGTATTGTATTTTTAATTTTATATTTTATTCTAACTATTATAAAAAGCAACCATTTAGCAATTAAAGTAACAATTATAAAGTTATAATTTAGTACTGTCAATATAATTTACACAAACTTTCCTGTTAAAAAAATTACATCCATTTATTTATTTATTTTAAATCCAGCGTGCCCTGCATATTTGAGTTCTTCCCCATAGTAACTTTCACAACTGACTGCAACAGTTGATGCTTGTGGGAACACATGATACAATGTGAAACACAAAAGCAACCACAATGGGTATGTATACTTAAGAGCATGGGTGAATAACCATTGTCCCTTGGATTTCAGGTGAACATAGCTGATGACTCCTTGAAGGAGGAACTTGAGAAGTGTTTGGATGAAAATGTACATCTGCAGGAACAGCTGGGACGGAAGAATACAGAGCTGCACCAAACCCACTCAGAGTAAGACAAACCCAAATACCAACATGGACATTAACACATCTGTGGTGAGAATTGTATAAAATCTACAAAGTAAAGTATAGTAAAACTAATTTTATCTGTTTGCTTATCTTTCTCCCAGGCTAACACAGTTACGAATGGACAGAGAGAATGCTGAATCTCATGTAAGACAGCTGGAGGATCAGCTGGTAGGACTACAGGAGGAACTGAGGAGAGAGACAGACAACAAAGCTCAGGCTGACACTATGCACATGGTGATCACACACAGACCCATATGCTTGAACACACACAAACACACACTTGTTTGTTTTTTTTTAAATGTGGGGACATCCCATAGGCGTAATGGTTTTTATACTGTACAAACTGTGTATTCTATGGCCCTACACCAACCCTACACCTAACCCTAACCAACTTTATGCAGTTTTACTTTCTCAAAAAAAAAAAAAAAACTAATTCTGTATGATATATAAGCGTTTTGAAAAATGGGGACATGGGTTATGTCCTCATAAGTCAACCTCTCCTTGTAATACCTGTGTCATACCCATGTCATTATACAAAGTTGTGTCCTTATATGTCCCAAAAACACGAGCACACACACTAGACTGAGATGAAAAAGATCACAAATGCAACAAATGAATTTGTAATGAGAAATCAGCACCTTAGTTGAAAGTGGTTTTAAACCTGTGAAAACCCTTAAAATATTTCATTCATGCATACTGTACTGCACACATTAGACTGCAGGAAAAAAACTGCAAATTACTAGTGGTAGAAATATATTGCTGTTCTGGTATTGAGATTATTAAAAATAATTATGATTTGTTTGTGTACAGGAGTTGAGGGCAGTGAGAGGTGAGTTGGCCGAAGCTGCATCGCTGTGTCGGAAGCAGGAGGACATTCTGAGGCAGAGAGAGAGGGAGCTGACTGCTCTAAAGGGGGCACTGAAAGATGAGGTCTCAACACATGACAAGGAGGTAGAGGCTCTCAGAGAGCAATACAGCCAAGACATGGAGAGACTACGAGCAAGCATGGAGCAGGTTTCACAGGTACACACCCAATGTTGTACAGGAAATTAAATGGGACCCAAGACAGAACCCTGTTGAACACCTGTTATAATGCAGTTTAGAAAGAAGTAATTAAACTCACAGCACATATGCACAACATGATTATCTCTCTGTGCCTCAGTCTCAGTCAAGTATTGAAGCCGAGCGTCAGCGTATAAACTCTACGGTAAGGTCTCTTCAGCAGCAATTGGAGGAGAGCAGAGATGAGGGAAACCACTGGAGAGAGCAGTTTCAGTCCAGCAGAGAAGAGCTACGCAACACCAAACAAGAGTAAGTCACATTTGCACAAGTTAGTTTAGGTATATGGTTTAATTATTTTTGCATTACACCTAGTATTGTGTTTTTGGTTATTGTGTATTTGTCTCTTCTTTTTTTGGTGTATGCATTTTATTGGGGCAGTGGACAACGGGTTCAACCCAAAGCAGAGTGAGAAATGCTCTCAGATTATCTGAGAGAAAATAGATTTAAATATAGATGTGTGATTGAACCAATTGGTATTTGTAAGTCTGATTTGTCTATAATCCCACAACTATAACTTTAAAGAAATGATTTGATGATTTAATAATAAATTATTTAATGCTTTGTGTACTAAATCAAAATTTTGAAATACAATATCCTTACTCAATTTAAAGGAACTAGTTTTAACATTACTAAACATTACATAAAATCGTGATACTTTCTGTATGACAACTCTAATTACCACACAACTAGTTCATCATCACAAAATACAATTGTGCTGCTAGATTTTATTTTATTTTTTTCTAGAAAAAATTCTGCTAATTTACAAACTTAAAGGGGGGGGTGAAATGCTATTTCATGCATACTGAGTTTTTTACACTGTTAAAGAGTTGGATTCCCTAGCTAAACATGGACAAAGTTTCAAAAATTAAGTTGTACGTTTGAAGGAGTATTTCTGTTCCAAAAATACTCCTTCCGGTTTGTCACAAGTTTCGGAAAGTTTTTTTCGAGTATGGTTCTGTGTGACGTTAGATGGAGCAGAATTTCCTTATATGGGTCCTGAGGGCACGTCTGCCGGAAGAGCGCGCGCTCCCGTATAGCAGAGCAATGAGAGGCTGAGCACAGGCATCAGAGCGAGAGCGTCGCGAAATGTCACAAAAGGAGTGTGTTTTTGGTTGCCAGGGCAAGACAACCCTGCACAGATTACCAAAGAAAAAACAGCATTAAGGGACCAGTGGATGGAGTTTATTTTTACAGAGCATCAACGGAGTTGTGCAAGTGTTTGTGTTTGTTCCCTGCATTTCGAAAATGCTTGTTTTACAAACAAGGCCCAGTTTGACAATGGATTTTCGTATCGTTTATTTCTTAAGGATGATGCAATCCCAACGAAAAAGTGTCAGGATTGTGTTTTGGAACCACAGGCGGTGAGTAAAACTGCTTAAAATATATCTGCCTCCTTGTTAGTGCGTCCGCCTCCCATCGGAGACCCGGGTTCGAGCCCCGCTCGGAGCGAGTCGTTGCTGTTGCTCTCGTTCAGTTTCATCCTCGGGATCTGATTCTGGATCATAAATAAACGGCTGAATCTGACTGTTAGCCATGGTTTGTTTTGGTTGGTTTTGTCCTCACGGTGCCACAGCTTCCAAAAGCTCTCAACGCAAAAGCTTACTGGCGCTCGTGATTCTTTAGCTCCGCGCACACGTCACGCCTCCAGCCGGTCGTGTTTTTCTGGGAAAAATCGGTACAGACTATCTTTCTCTTATGAATATAATAAAACTAAAGACTTTTTGGAGTTATGAAGGATGCAGTACTACTCTATAGGTACTCAAGATTAACAGGATATTGAGTGAAAACGAGAATTTCACCCCCCCTTTAAATACACCAAACTAATTTTTCCATCTCTAAATGGCATCTTAATTGAGACAAAGTCCAATAAAAACAGATAAGCAACATCATTTCACATTATGGATCTTGGATCTGGACTCTAAATCAATAGTTTGTCCTTACCCTAAATTAACATCATCAGGAAATATTAGGAGTTCAGTCTGATTACAATAAATACTCACATTTTAAAACACTTACGGTTTAGCTATTTTTTTGTTTTGCATATGGTGTTCTTCTTTGTATTATGTGTCTATATATGTGTGTGTTAGGTTACTCCAGGCTCGTATGGAGAAAGAGGAGTTTGAGGAGGAGCTGAAAGATCTGCAGGAGAAAATCAACACAATGAAACAGCAGATACCAGATCCCAAACAGACCCAGACAGTCGGCCAGGTATATACACACTCTTTTGCTTATGAATGTTAAGGTAATAGAAGTTTTCAAGACTTAAAATACTCATTGTATTTTTATAGGAACTTGAGCGTTGTCGTGCTGACCTACAGAAGGCCCAGGCAGATATGGATAAATTAAGAACAGATCTTGACAAGAAGACAATGGAAATTGTGTTATTAAAGAAGAGCAAACAGGAGCTTGAAGCAGAGCAGAAATATGAGATTGACAGATTGAGGGACCAGTCACGCAGAGATAAAGAAGAGCTGACTAAAGTTCATGAGAGGGCCAAACAGGTACCATACAGTTTACATCTTCAAAGCATGTAACATCCATTTGTGTTTTACTTACAATTTTTATTTGCCTCTGGCAGCTAGCAGAACCTTCGTTAGTGGAGGCATTGCGTAAGGAGTTGAGTGACATGCAAGAAGAGGTGGGACGACTGCGTAGTCAGCTGCTCTCAACTGAAGAAGAGCTGCAGGCGGAGAGAGACAAACTCAGCTCTGCTCAGACCCAAGCAAACAATCTGACACATGAGCACAAGGAATTCGAGGAAACCAATGCACGTATGAAGGAAAGAATCATACGCCTGGAGGTTAGGATGCAGATTTACATAGTTATATAATGATGCACCTTATTTTCCCTCTTATTAAACTACAATAAATGTGTGTGTAATTGCATTGGTTTGAGAGTGTGGGGTGGTTAAGTGCTTTTGGTCAGCTGCATTTTAAAAGATGTGATGGTCTGGAGTTTTGGGGGCTCAGGTGGAGATTGGCAGCACGTTACACAAGACGGGAACAGAGAGGGTGAAAGTTTTGGAAAGTGACTTATTGCCATCTTATGAAGGAAGAAAACGATGGCTCTCAGTGATCTTAAAAGATTATTTCACTTCCAGAAAAAAAAAAACAATTCTGATAATTTACTCACACCCATGTCATCCAAGATGTTTGTGTCTTTCTTTCTTCAGTTGAAAATAAATCAAGGTTTTTGAGGAAAACATTGCAGAATATTTCTCCATATAGTGGACTTCAATGGGACTATATATTTATAACCACAAATTCTTGTCTTGCACTAGCTCAATTCATGCAAAGTTGCCACTACCTTTTTGAACTGAAGTACACAGACAAAGAACTAATCATTAGAGACCTTTCCAACGTTATTTTGTAATGTGTGATGTGCATCTGCATTGGAGAGCTAGTGTAAAACAAGCATTTGTGGTTAAACCGTATATAAATCTGTATTTTCTGACTGATAGTTTCACTAGATATGACCTTTATTCCTCGGGTGAGATCATGTAGAGCCCTTTGAAGCTGCATTGGAACTGCAATTTGGACCTTCAGCCCGGTGGCTCCCATTGAAGTCCACTATATGGAGAAAAATCCTGGAATGTTTTCTTCAACGGTTTTCTGTTTGTTCTCTCTTTTTCTCTGACGTGTTATCTGTGTGTCTGTAGTCTCAGCTGCAGGAGCGCATGTCTCAGAGTATTGAGGCTGAACAGGAGCAGCAGGAGGAGACCAGGAAACTGAGACAGCAGCTGGAGGAGTCCAGACGTGAGCACTCCAGACTGGGTGTAGAGCGGGACGAGCTGGCTCGTAATCTTGAAGAAAAGGAGAAGGACAGAGATGCTGTCCGCAAGGAGAACACCCAGCTCGAGGACCAGAAGAGGCAGCAGGAGAGAGCACTAGACAAACTCAATAAAGAGGTACAGTATTTGTTTATTGACAGACATTTGAATCATTTTACTTTCTGTCAGTCTTTTTCTCTCTCTTGCTTCCTCACACCCCTTTTTCTCTGTTTCTCCATGTCAGATGGAGCGCTTGTCTGCAGCATCCCGTGAGGAGGTGCGGCTCCTGCAGGCTCAGCTGGACGAACAGAAAGAGAAATGGAGGAAAGAGCAGCAGGATTCACATAAAAACACCAAAGAGAAGCTCAGTGAGCTGGAGAGAGCACAGAGCACCATCCAATCCCTACAGGAAGAGGTGCAACTCTGGCCTCATTAAAAATCCAAACCTTTTTAATCTTGTCTTCAATTTGTGGTCATACAGTTTTGCTTGTTTCTAGTTGGCCCGTCTAAAGAAGGAGCTGTTCTCAAGTTATGAGGATCGAGATAATGCTTTATTAGATAAAGAGATGCTCACCAACCGCCTCAAACATATGGAGAGTGAGATCGAGACACAGCGTACCGCACAAAACGACCGCTCGCGAGAGATCCGCAGCTTGGAGGTGTGTTTCACCTTCACATATGTTTTTTTTTAGTGAAATGGTGTGATGGAGCTAGTCTTCACTCTATGTCTCCACCTGCAGGACAAAATCAAGCACCTGGAGCTCGAGTTAGACGAGGAAAAGAACACTGCAGAGATGCTGACAGAAAGAATCACCAGGAGCCGAGATCAGGTGATTTTTTTAATTCTTAATTAAAATATGTCACTTATTCCTGTGATGGCAAAGCTGAATTTCAGCAGTCATTACTTTATTCTTCAACATCACACGATCCTTCAATAATTATACTAATATGATGATTTAGTGCCCAAGAAACATTTCTTCTCATTATTATTATTATTATAAATGTTTTTATTTTTAATGTTTTACTATTTTTAAATTTTTTTTTTTTTTTTGTCAATTAGTCAATATTATTTAAAATCAGTCAATATTAATCAATAAAGCTAGATTAGGGAACATTATTCACTTTTAACTATTAACATATTGGATGTTCATGAGTACTTATAAAGCACATATCAATGGCTTATTCTGAAAGACCACATTTTAGATCCCTTACCCCCAATACTTAAAGAAAACTGGTACAAGACTACCTTACTTACAGTCAATAAGCAGCAAATTAGGAGTTTATTGAGGAAAAACTCTTAGTTAATAGTGAAAATGTGTTCCATGATGTAAAGTGTTACCAAAAAAAAAAATCTTACTTGCCTCAAACTTCTGAAAAGCAGTGTACACACAGCTGTAATGCTGCCTTTGTTTACTAAATGCAGTTAAATAAAATATTAATTAAAAAATAAGAATAAAGATACAGAAAGAAATATGAAAATATATGTACCATAATATGACTAGATAGTATGGTAGCAAAGAGCTTAAATTATACCTAATTCTATACATATTTATTAATAAATTATTGGCGAGATGTTAAATGTTGACAAGAATTATCATTTAGGAATTTACAAGTAATGTTATTAGAATTTTGTATTTTGTAGTGCCCATAATTAATAGTCGATTAAAGTTACTTCCATTTTCTTTGTGCCTCTACAAGACATTCAGGTCTGTGATCTGCTGAATGCTTTAATCAGAATGTGGTGGGAATTCTACTCTCTTTGTAGATTGAACAGCTGCGTGGAGAGCTCATGCAAGAACGATCCTCCAAACAAGACCTGGAGCTGGACAAAAACGCTCTGGAGAGACAGGTATGCCACATGACTATTGAACACTACGACAGATCTATAGTCAAACTGTGCGCTGCATTGTCTGAGTTTCTGTGAAAACAAACATGATAAAAGTCTTTCTTTTTTAACCGTACAATGCTTTCATTCAAATTGGCCACAGGGTTTCATCTAATCTGCATCTCTTTCAGATAAAGGATTATAAATCTCGTGTAGCTGAGATGGAGGGCCAGTCACGTTCCTCTACTGGTGTGTCTCAGCTGGAGAGCAAAATTCAGGACCTCGAGGAACGACTGCGTGCCGAGGAGAGGTAAATAAAAAAAAAGAGGTCCTAATGAATTGCGGTTCTAAAACTGCCACTACCATGAAGTGGCAGAAACAATTACATTACCCACAAAGCACTACAGAATGCTTGAGAAAAGCACTCTTCTTTAATTGAAAGCACTTTATGTTGCTAGAAAACACACAGACTGTAGAAAATGCAGGCCATAAAGCGCTTTGCAAAAACTACTGCTTTTACTTCAGAACTACTACTAATTTCTGATGCTGAGTATTTTATAAAATAACGCCTGGGGAAACATCAGTAGATTTATTTGCCTGATTAGAATTTAATTTGCTCTACCAATATTTTCACTGGCTTTCCAAAAAGTTTCACATTTTATTCCAGCTATGTATTTGTATATGTACCAGACTAAATAATTTCATTAAATGAAAAAAAATAAAATTAAAATCGCTGCATCACCTAAGCACTAAGAAAAATTTCAATACATGCCAAGTTTAGGAAGTCCTGAGGTTCAAGCATAGTTGTGTGCTTTTACAGAGAGAAGAACTCTGTGGTGTCCTCTCAGAGGCGTTTGGAGAGGAAACTAAAGGAGCTGAACATCACCCTGGATGAGGAGAGACATCAGCACACAGAGCAGAGAGACCAGGTGAATAATACACACGTCACAGAACATGTGTGTGAGAGACCCGCGAGTGTTCGTGTGTTTAATGCATGTGTGTTTCTTCAGCTGACTCTGCGTGTGAAGGCTCTGAAGAGGCAGGTGGATGAAGGAGAGGCCGAGGCCGAGCGGCTGGAGGGATTGAGGAGGAAAGCCATCAGAGACATGGAGGAGATGCAGGAACAGAAGGAGGCGCTGCAGTCCAAAGTCACGGCTCTAGAGAATGAACTCAAGTATGTGTGTTTGACTGAGAGTAGAAAATGATGGAGAATTTCCTTTTTCTTTCTTATAAATACGCTTTTTGTCAGTTATGGCTGTTTTGTTCAGTGTGAAGTGGCCAAAAAAACAAACCAAAACTGCGTTAAGAAAGCTATTCCTAGTATTTTCATATTAATACTATTAATAATAATATATTTATTAAAAAATATTTTCATCTTGTGGCCCACTTGGAAGTTGGCTCGAGGCCCCCTAGTGTGCTACAGCCCACTGGTTGAGACCACTCTTCCAAATAATAGTATTAAAATAAAATAATGGAAAGGCTAATAAACTGCATGTATAATAGGGGCATAATGGTACACAAACATGACAGTTTTGATGTCATGGTGTGGTGTAGTTTCGGTACAGCATTAAAAAACTAAACTTAAATATAAATATATATTTTTAATTAAACAATGGTTTACTGAACAAATGACTATTTCTTTAAATTTAATTAAATTAAATTATAATTAAAATAAAAATCTACCTTATGGTCTCTAAACTATAGTGAATCATTTTACTTTACTATAAGGTTACAGTAACCAACAGAGCCCGAACTTAAATTAAATTACCATTTAGATTAAACTATAATAATCAACACTAAAAAAAAAAGTATGTAAACATGCAAATTGCTCATAATGCAGTTCTACATTATACAAAATTTTAGTTTGTTGTCAAAACATAATAATTTACAGTGGCTTCCATAACTTGTTTCATAAAATATTTCTTTAAACATACATTAAACAAGACAACACTAACAGGTAAAGTGAAATCGAAGTCTAATGTTTAGCAAAATGCTCTTCACTAGACTTCATTTCTCTAGCAAATAATGAGCTATAAACACTGCTGACTTGCCTGAAGTAAATGAAATGCTACATTGCATTTTGTTTACAGACTTTTAATGACGTTACATGAGCGATTACATGAAGGGTGAGATTCATGTTTACTTCGCTTTACAACTAGTAATAAAGAGGAAGGGATAATCACGCTCACTGGCGTCCTGTGCTGCCGTTAGAACTGAGGCGATTATACAGCTTTCACACAACTGTTGCGAACTTCACGGAGCACCAAAATGGCAATTATTGTCTGAATTTCCTGAAAAAAAAAAATGATTTGTTCAATACACATGCGTACCGAACCAAACCTGAAAAAAAATTATTTGTTCAATACACATGCGTACCGAACCAAAACCTGAAAAAAATGATTTGTTCAATACACATGCGTACCGAACCGAAAGACCTGTATCGAAAATATTTGGTATGAATATGTGTTTTGTTTTTTCCCCTCAGGAGAAAGATCCAGCAGGCCCGACAGTCAGCTCTGGAGTCAGTGCTCAGCTCTGATGATGATGATGATGATGATGGATTGTATGATCATTCCAATATAACCTCCATCCTCACTGAGAGCAACCTACAGACCAGTTCCTGCTGAAGACCAAGAGAGGAATCTGGAATTCCTCATCACTGAAGCTTCATTTCTGGACACATAACAAGTGCTGCTCTAAAATTCCCACTTATGCTATAACTGCTACACCACGGCACAATAATTATAAGTCAGACTATACAGCCTGAGGTTAAAGCATCTATAAAACAGGACGACAGCTTTTCACACACTTTAAGACAGACATCTGATATCTTCACTTTCAGTGAGTCAAATAGATTTCAGACATTGCTTTATTTATGTAGACATTAGTTCCAACTTAGAGACTTTTAATGGAAAAGCCTTAATGATCCCTTAAGTATATTTTAGAGTAGATCAGTTCAGAGTTGAAGCCGTTTAGATGGCTCAAATTAGCAAAGACAATTTGAGTTTTTTTTTTTTTTTTTTTTTTTTTTTTTAAGTAATTATGGGTTAATAAAAGAAATCGGAACTTTTGAATAAAATGAATTAACAGAGATGGAGGGAAAGAAACAGGATTTAATTTTGTCTTAAGGGTCCTGTGACCGATTGTGAGCACTGCTGATTTCATTAGAAGTGTGTTAAAAGAGGCTGATGGGAGTTGAAGGATATCAGGGCATTAGAAGAAATGAACACGGCAGAGAACATTTCTCCAGAAATCCAGTTATCAGAAAGAGAGAGAGAGAAATAGAGCAGTCATCAGAACGGGGGAAGAAAAGAATAAAAAGTATATGTCACTGTAATGTAGTATAATTTAAAGTATAGCAATACAAAGAAAAATAGAGTTAATAGTGCAAAACACAGATCCAAGTGAATAGAAAAGAAATTGGAAATTCAAGTTTTAGTGTTTGGAGAAAGATTATATTTCATTCTCTGTTTAGACTCCAGCTCTTATTTCCTTATGTTTACAGTAAGTTCCAGGTACGAGTGAATCAGCACAACACAGAAGCATCAGTGATGCTAAAATACAATTTATAACAACATAATCACAATCAAGACATTTACATTTCAGCCATATTTACATTACTTCTATTTCCACACAAATCCTGAACTTAAAGAGTGCTGATGAACCATGTAATACAGCATTGTAAAACAGCAGAGCGTTTCTAAATCAACTGCACTGTGAAAGTCTTTTCTGTTATGAAATTACTGTATATTTTTTAGGTAAAAGCACAACTAGTGTTCCTGTTTCCACAAAACTTGTTAACTATTAACCGACAGGCTTAAAGACAAATCAGTGTTTGTTCATTCCTGGTGGTGAAACTATGAAAATTATTAATTTTATTTTGTTAGTTTACCAGCACATGATCTACTGTTTTTACTTCAGTGTATAATATTGAAGCAAATCTTATATAAAAGAACTACAATAACAGATATTTTCTACAATAGTCGCCTCTTAATCGTCTAGCAGACACATTAACTCTTTTGTTTTTTTGATACCAAGCTGCCTGTTCTGTTCTATATCTATAGGATTTTATCTATACACACAACATCTGATTCATGTGAATGGTACACCATTACAATGCCTTGTAAATCTAATAATTATTTGTTTGTAATTGTTCTTGTTCCAAAGTAAATGAGAATGATTTATGTACATGTATTTTGTATTTATTCTTAATAGAATTTGTATTAAGCACTGATCAAATCAAAGGTTTGTATTTTTCTGTAAGCAAAACCTTTTCTATCAGAAATAAACTCAGTACTTTAGTAGCTCCTCTCCATTGTGTTTTTATAGTGTGCTTATGGTGTACTTGTATTTTGGACATATTGTAGCTGTCATGGACATATGGCACAGACAACTGGTGCAACAGTAAATGGCAAACATTTTTTAAACTTTCCGGCCAAGTTAATATCTTTAATCATGTTGAGTATATTATATTGTTTTGTATAATAAAATTAAGTAGCTAGTTGATGTGGTGATTTGAAATGCGTGCAAAATTGTATGTCTGCATTTTACCCAGATCACAAATAGCTGTGTGAATGTAAAATGTAAAACAGCTGAATATGTAAAAAGTTCATATTCAGCTGTTTTGGAGTGAGTGATATTTTTAATGTCATGTGATGTATGTGTCTTCAGTCTTCATATGTCCATCTTCTAAATATTATAATAGCAGCTTTCTAATATAATATAACAACTCTCTGAAACTAATGTGTCCTGTGCTCAAATAGAGTTGAGCTGTGAACATCTGCATATGATGAGTTTTCAGTCTTCATATTTCTTACTACTTTCTCTTCTAATAGCAGCTTTATTTGAATGCAAAGGTAAGTGTCAATGTTATGAAATCAAATTAATATACCAACATACAAACTAATAAGGGTGTATAAATGTGGCATGGACTTCAAAGAAGTATTATAGAAACAATGCAGTAATTATTATTCAGATAGATTATACAGTGGATGCAGACCCTGAAAACAAAAATAACTACTTCAACAATGTCTTCTCTTCTGTGTCAGCCTTTTGACGTGTGTCCATGTGTCATTTGTGTTGCCGTCTGTGGGAGGGTCAGAAAGCTCTTGGATTTCATTAAAAATATCTTAATTTGTGTTTTTTTTTGGCTGCATTAACCCTTTAAAGTCCCTACCTTAAACTATAGTTTGCTTTAAAACTTTTATGAAAATGTCTCTTGTAAGTGGCGTAACCACTTTATATGATGAGCAGATTTACTTCAAGCTTTTAATTATATACAAACATTGATCAACACATATCCATTAAATATACTGTAGTCAACTAAAGCTTAACCACATCTGGTTAATGCGTGAGAACAAACCTCATGGGTCAAATCTGCAAGGACTTTAACGGAAGGACAGACATTTCAGGTTTCGTACAAAATATTTCATTTGTTTTGAAGATGAACAAAAGTATTATGGGTTTAGAACAATAATAGATTGATTTTTTTTTCAGCATGCCTTTAAATTTAATGGTATAATTGGCACTTGTTTCGATTATCAAAGCATGCCATGATCATACTGCAAAATGACTTATTCAATGAAATGTGCAGGACTTATAACATTTTAGCTTCTTAGCAATGAAGTTATTTCATTTGAAAAAATGGAAATTCATCTCATATTTCTAGTTTGAGTCATCAAGCTGGTTGTCAGTGGCACTACTCATTTAAGACACACCAATGAACAGGAAGTATTATTTACACAAAAGGTGGTTTTCCACCGCAATTACCTGGAACAATTTGTCCCTGGAACTTTTTTTCCCAGGAACTCTTTCCCCCCAGACCTGTTGCTGACTGCGCAGTCTAAATTTTGGAGAATATTAGGCAAATGGTCTAATGATGAAGGTAGGTCTGTGCCAGTTTCTCAATACCAAGTATGCAAATTTCGCACTTGCATCCTTGGTAGTTCCCAAGTTCGACTCTGGAGTGTGAACTCCTGGGGACGGGATGACGAAAATCCAGTAATTCTGCAAATTGAACAGCAGCGTACTTGATAACATCAGTCAGCTCGCCATGGCTACTGCAATATTCCTCACTGTACTTTCTTTTAAACATATGAATAGCCACAGAAATGTAGGCCTCTTCAGGGAACGTACATATATATATTATACATGTTAAATATTATATCATACAGTATTGCCTCTTTTCATTTTTGTTTTACCATATTAAATAATAATAGAATTAAGACCAAAGTTTACCTGTTAGATTTACCCAAATTGAATGATATCTTATGTTTAACCACCACAGAGACATCAGAGCCAGCGGAACATGTCAGAAGGACTAGCTGATTCAAGGCTGCTTTAGTCGGGATACATTAGCTCTGAGCACCCGCTGATCGTGTGGAAATCAGCAAAGCACATTTTGAAAAAGGCGCTGTCTTAATAAATAAACCACAGATTTGAGTTTCAAACAACTACATTCTCGCCTGAAATAATTTAAAAACTACATTTCATGACACAGTAACAGTAATATATATAACACAGTGCTGCTTGAACTCAACCAATCAGCATGTTCAGCACCCAAGTCCCATCCAAAAAGTTCCGGACCTTTGAAAAAGTACTACCTCAGGAAAAGGGACTTTTGGAGGGGCAAGTTTTTACCTGGAACTCTATTTAGATCCTGGTTTCTGCATTGGAAACACACAGAGTACCGGCCCAGAGTCCCCAGTTCCTGGGGAAAGTTCCCGTGGTGTGAACGGGGCTTATGACTGCTATGAATGATAGCATGTTATTGTTGCTAATGTGAAAGCACTCATCTGCACATTCAGATATGTGATTATGAAACATAATGACTCAAGCTACATTGTCATCCTCACTCTTCATCTGGTTTTGGATGAAGCGGACTCTGCCTACAGCCTCCTCGAACCCTGGGCAGGCCTGGGATAGCAGAGCCTGGGTGAGGATTGTAGGGGGCTATATGAATGAACAGCGTTCTCTTCCATGGCTGAAGTGCCTTTGAGCAAGGCACTGAACCCCTATTTACTCCCCGGGCACTGGATCCATAGTTGCCCACTGCTCCGGGTGTGTGTTCACGATGTGTTCACTTCTCACTGCTGTGTGTGTGTGCACTTGGATGGGTTAAATGCAGAGCACCAATTCTGAGTACGGGCTACCATGCCAAGCAAATGTCACGTCATTCACTTCACTTTCACAACATGAAGAGGGAGGATGCCTGGTGAGATATGAAACAGTGACAGTGACTGTTTATAAATGTGTCTATGGTTCCCACCCATAAAAATCTCATCCCGAGCCTTGTGATTTTTCACTGAACAGATGAGCTTTGAGCTGAATGAGTCATTATTTACTGGATATAAATGTCAGTGAACCAGTGTTTGCAAATCAGCAGATCTCAGGATAATTTGAACACTTGTCATTCCCAGAGTCTGTGCTTCTTGTTTGTTTATTAGGTATTTTGGCAGATATTGTTATGATTTAATTGTAGAATTACAGATTTATTAAATATGATTATTTGTTGAATTTTGAAATGTTATTTATTCCTGTAATGGCAAAGCTGAATTTTCAGCAGAATTCCTCCAGTCTTCAGTGTGACATGATCTTTCAGAAATCTTTCTAATATGCTGATTCAGTACTCAAATAATATTATTATTTTTTTGCTTATAACAGCAGTTAACAGAAAATGGTAAAACTCAACTGTTTAACTCTAGGTGAGTTGGAAAATGAGCTTATTTTCAGTAGAGTGTTTCTTCAAGTAGAGTGTTTCTTTATATGTGTGGGAAGTGGAAGTGCTGGCAACGGTTTAACTTTTGGGAATAATTAGTATTTTAGTCCTTGTTGGCAGAGGCTATTTAAACAAATTTCACCCACCAACGTGGGATGCTTGTCATGTCAACAATACAAAAAATGCTCATCACTTCTCAGATTCAGTGGTGCAAAATCTTCAAATGGTTAACCGTGTGTCATATTCCTTTTGATGCAATCGACCCGGGTTTGAATCTGTCTTTTGGCAAACTTTTTTCTCCATTTTCAAATTTCAAAACACATGAGAAAAGCATTGTTGAAAATAAAGTATTGGGTAGGGTTAGAGAGGGCTTTTGTCCCAATAAGGGGAGGTGGCATCCATTTAATAATTTAAATTAAATTTAAAATTTACACTCAATTAGTTATTGCATACTGTTTTGTAATGTATTAATGATGAGGTGCAGATAATTGCCACTATTTGCAATAAGTAAATAGTAGAATATCCTATCTTAATTTAGTATAGCTTAATCTATAGCTAAGTGCAAATAGCATATTTTCTTAGCCATATGCTATTTACACTAAATGCAAATAGCTAGGAAATAGATTATATTTATACTATGTTAAAAAAGCAGGATATTCTAGCTTCTAATAACGGCTAACTGATCACTTGTCCCTTAATAACCACTATATGTTCTATACATTTTTAAAATATATATTTTCTAAATATGCTTCAATATATTTAACAGTGTTTCACATTTAGCTTATGTGAATATATTAAAGAGCCAGTAAGATGAAAATTCTAAGCTTCCTATCACTGTTTATAGGTAATGTAACATAGGTTTAAATCCATCCAAGGTTAAAAAACATTGTCATTTTGTCAAAATATCATTTTAAAATTACCTCAATTCTCAGAGATCCCCAAACGGTTCGCGCAAAGCTGTTCAAAAGATTCAGTTTCCTTAAACCCCACCTTTCGGTAGCATACTGTGTTCTGATTGGTCAACTGACATAGTTTTGATTGGTTGTCCCGCACACAACTTCACGGTAAACAATGCGTTAGCATCTGTTTGGGGTGAATTATGTCTTATTCCTCTCATCGCGAAGCAAACATTAAACTAAAAAACTTGAACAGTCTCGCTGCTTTTCTTCTGTGTGGATGTATTCAAGCCACTCGCTTCAGTTTGAATCTGGATAGCACGTTCCGTGCGGGGGCGTGGTCACATTAGATACGACAAAGGGAGACATGAAAAACAGACATCGCGTTGTTTTCATATAGATTACTTTATCACAGAATATCTGTTTTCGGCAGCACTTGTTTAGTTTTAAAGACATGTCAAGCTTTATAGATATCTCTCTCATGTCTCTTCGTTGAGTATTCACGGAGTTATACTTCATTTTAATCACGTGTTTGTACATGAAGATCAGCGCAGACAGGCTGAAGACAGCACACATACTGATAAGATGCTCGGGAGAAAACAAACACATAACTTCATAATCATACTTCGCGTTGTGATTCGGAGATGCTCGTTGGTCTAAATAAAGTTGGAAATGAACCCTCTTTTATGGCCAAACGCTTTGAAAATCCCGCTGTACTCACCGAGATTAGAAAAGCAGTCATCAGTGAAATGTTGTGAACACAACAAGGATTTGTTGTACTGCTCTGGTATTGTGGTAAAAATGAATTTTAGCCATTGGTTTTTCTGATCTTCATTCTTTGGCAGTGAAAATAAAACAAACTTGCCTTTACAAATAAAAACACACTGTCTCCTCGACATGATGCTCTCACACCAACCAGAGCATCTGTGTGGGGGGTGGGGCAGGTCAGAGCTTTGTTTCTCCCAAGACGGTAGGCGGAGATTATTATGCAAAGTGTTCCTAGTGACGTACATAGAGATGGGCAAAAGATTTTAAATCCAGAACGACTCGTTTCAGCGATTCAGAGCCGACTCCTTACTTTAGAAGCCAATAACTTTATAAATCGTTTACTTTTTGGTTTAATTACTTTGCACATTGTTTACACTGATGGACAGCTACATCATACACTGTAATACACAGGTAATTTGTGATTTCCCATCTGTGTGGCTCTTTAATTTTCTTTACGAGCAACGGGTGTCAAGCCCGTGTTCCTACGGTATAACCAAAGCCTTCAGTCAGAGATGGCGACGTCCAAAACTGAAGTCTTATTACTTTCTGATACGACTCCAATCGAGACTCGAGTTCTGCGTCCAATTTTAATTAACCAACAAGGAGTAATATTATGGAGGAGAGCATTTGAGTCACATGTAGAACACAATACCTGCGTTTAGGAGCTGGAGAAAAACTGGATCCAACACAGGGCTCATTTCTCCATCACTGTCTGTATACGCGCGTTTGTGAAGCAGAGCGACTTTCTCTCGCACTGTATCATGTGGCCGAGCTGTCCAGCCCTGTTCTTTTCTGTTTACACAGCGCCTATTTTCTGACAATGCGGTGTGTGTGAATGCTGTCGTCACGCCGGTGTCGTGTGTGTGAACGTAACCATATTAAGGACTCAACTGGACTGTCAACCTATATTTATTCTGCTGCTGTGTGAACTTGAACTTGAAATCTGACCGATTAGTAGGGTTAACCCCAAAAGACCAAATCACTTGATGCATTTTTTAAATATGATTTTTTTTATCGTCTAATCTCAGTTCCTCTGCGCAAGCTGTTATGACGTCACATTTAGAACGTCTCGCCTAGGTTTAGAACTTGCTCATTTTGTGGGTTGAAGTTTAGGAGTATAGATTGATCGACTGATTGCTATCTGACTTTTATCCAGTGACAAATATTGTTATCATGAAATTATTTTCACGACTGAAAAAAATGATTGAGAAGGAGTGTGTACAAGAACCATGTGTTCTTCTTAAACACACCTCTAACCCAGAGAACCATCCTCCTCATTGGCCTGATGGGGCTCTTGTTGTTGCTGGTGGTTTTGATGGAAGAGAGGAGGCAGAAAGAGAGGACAAAAAGAAAAAGAAGAGCTTCTGGAGGTGGCCAGCGCTCCGCTTTCCTCACAGGAGAGCCACTAAATATGATCTGGCTAAAGCTGAGAATAAGCACCAGGCTGATGCCGGATCATATCGGACATTTAGCGATGGTACAATCACATCAACATGTCATGGTTTGATTTTAGGCTGATTATTCAATAACAATTCTTCTGTTCTTACTTTTTAAATTAAGAATCACTTTCTCAAAGCACTACTGTCATTATCACTCCAAAATGTTACAGTGACAGTTCAGAAATGAAATTAAAGGTTTTGGATCAGAGTATGATCTGATAATAGCTTTATTAGGTGTCATTACCAACCAGTCAGTATGTTAGAGGTTAAACATTGATTAAATCATTGTTGAGAGAAGTTTAATTTTAATATATCAAGTCACATGTGCCCAAAAAATGAAGAACAACTCTACTTCTGAGTATGATATTTTACCTAATTTTTTTATTTGATTCATATTAGCTCCAGCTTCTAAAGTCCACCCTGTTGAGGAACCGCTGGAGCAGAATGCCCCAGGCAAAGGTGAGAATAATAAACACATAAGAATCATAAAATTTTATTATGAATTCTAAACACTGTAAACAATCATCAATGAGTCATGATGTGTTTTTACATTAACTCATGAAAATAAGCAACTTTCAGCTTCTTATGTAATACAAGATTCAACTCATTTTAATGTAATTTAATTTGTGACAAACACATAAAGTTTATTGTACTCATTTATTATTTATTTTTTACAATGAAATAAAATGTATATATAAAGTTGTACTTCATACTAACTGCAATTGTTTATCTTTTATTAGGCCACATCCGCAGCCATTATAAAATCGTCTCAAAACTGGGTCAAGGAGGATTTGGTTTTGTTTACGAAGGGACTCGCTGCAAGGATAAACTTGAGGTTTCAATTTGTTTTACTTAGAAAACTTTGTATATCTCTTCAGAATTAATGGCTAGACTGATATGACCTCTGTGCACATGCTAATTGTTATTTTCTGTTTTGTTGATCAGGTGGCTGTGAAATTTTCAGTGAAGTCACCAAACATGCCATATATCAGAGTGGTGAGTAGGCTGCACTCTCTATATTTAATATTAATCTCAGACTAAAAATGATTTCTCAGTAGGCAAACTGTTCTGATTTGTGAACCAAGTCATTATTTGGGAAACCATCTTCATCAAAACATTATATTTACTTTTCTCTAGCCTGGTCATCCCCAATGCATCCCAATGGAGATAGGCCTGACACTAATGGCTAATAAAAGCCCCAGAGCTCCTGAGATCATAAGAATTCTGGACTGGGAGGACAACGAAGACCACTTCATTATGGTCATGGAGCGTCCCATGCCCTGCATGGATTTAAGAAATTTCGTAAAGCTCCATGGAGAACGTCTCGATGAGGAGACAGCACGAAAGGTCATGCAGCAGGTCACCGAAGCCGCTAATGTTTGCATCAAGTGTGGCGTCTTTCATCGGGACATAAAAATGGAGAACCTGCTGTTAAACCAGGACACCATGGAGGTGAAACTCATTGACTTCGGGTGCGGTGTGCAAATGAAGAGATTTGGCTATGAAGTCTTCAGTGGTATGTGTTATGAACTGCTCTGTTAATTATCTCACAGAACTGCATCCTATAATAGTCAACATGATGTGGAAATGTGTTGAATTGACAAAATGTCTTTCCTCCAGGCACAAAAGCGTATTGTCCACCAGAGGTCATCGTGAACGGCAAATACCATGCAAAGCCAACAACAGTGTGGTCGCTGGGGATCCTTCTGTTCATGATGGTGTGTGGACATTATCCCACAGAATACGACCTGGATCTGATCAGTAAGAGGAGCTGGACCAGACCTGGCCTGTCACAAGGTAAGATCTTCATCAAAGAAGAACAATCTGTTTTCTAAAACACACAAAAAAAGACCCATAGCTTGAAAGAGAGCAGGTGTAAAGAATGAGCTAATAAAATCAAACATCTCTCATCTTTTTGGACAGAATGCTGCCAGATGATTTCTTCATGTCTGCAGTCTGATCCACAGCAGAGGATCGATCTGGAGAAGATGCAGATCCATGACTGGTTTAAGGTACTAAGTCTAAGATGAGCTAAATGTTTTATTTTTATTTATTATTATTATTATTTACATTTTTGGTTTAATTTGCCAAATCAAATTTATAATGTATTTAGACTATTAATGCTCTTTTTTTTTTTTTTTTTTTTTTTATCAGGTCATGGAGTGAGACATGAAGAATCTAAGAAGATATCTCCTGTCATGGCCAACCTGTAGTTTTCGATCTTGGGTCAGCTTTGCATCTGGCGGGATGATATGAGTGGCCTCTCCATCTCTCCACTTAGCGTCTTGTGAAAGCCGGCATCTTCCGACATTGTCTGCCTCCTCGAAATGAAGCAGCAATGCTTGTAATAGTTATTTGGATAGTCTTTAAATTTATATGTACTTCTTAAAAAAATGTATAAGACATAAGTGTGTAAGATAAGTGTATAAGACAGACAAGTGTTTAAGTGTATAAGATAAGAGTATAAGATTACTGTATAAGTGTATCAGGTAGACTGGTGTAGACGTTAAAGATAAGTATAATTTACAGATAATTAATATTTGAAATATAATTTAATTTATTAGAAATTGTTGTTGTGTTTTCATTCCCCATGTGCTTAGTGTGACCTTAACTGCTCTTTGTGTCTGATTTTGTCTTTCTGTTTACCTGAGTTTGAATAATTATCCTCATGTCTCTCTGTACTTAGTGGATTATTAAAGTGATTATAGTAATTCTCCGTTGTCTTCGTTGTCCTGCCTGTTCCCCCACTAAAACACTTAAAGAGCCAGTAAAATGAAAATTCTAAGCTTCCTATCACTGTTTATAAGTAATGTAACATAGGTTTAAATCCATCCAAGGTTAAAAAACATTGTCATTTTGTCAAAATATCATTTTAAAATTACCTCAATTCTCAAAGATCCCCAAACGGTTGGCGCGAAGCTGTTCAAAAGATTCAGTTTCCTTAAACCCCACCTTTCGGTAGCATACTGTGTTCTGATTGGTCAACTGACATAGTCAGTTTTGATTGGTTGTTCCGCACACAACTTCACAGTAAACAATGCGTTAGCATCTTTTTGGGGTGAATTATGTCTTATTCCTCTCACCGCAAAGCAAACAGTAAAATAAAAAACTTGAACAGTCTCGCTGCTTTTCTTCTGTGTGGATGTATTCAAGCCACTCGCTTCAGTTTGAATCTGGATAGCACGTTCCGTGCGGGGGCGTGGTCACATTAGATATAATGAAGGGAGACGTGAAAAACGGACATCGCGTTGTTTTCATATGGATTACTTTATCACAGAATATCTGTTTTCGGCAGCACTTATTTAGTTTTAAAGTAGACATGTCAAGCTTTCTATAGATATCTCTCTCATGTCTCTTCGTTGAGGATTCACGGAGTTACACTTCATTTTAATGACGTGTTTGTAAATGAAGATCAGTGCAGAGAAAGGCTACAGACAGCACACATACTGATAAGACGCTCGGGAGAAAACAGACACATAACTTCATAATCATAATATGCGTTGTGATTCGGAGATGCCTGTTGGTCCAAATAAAGTTAGTAATGAACCCTCTTTTATGGCCAAACGCTTTGAAAATCCCGCCTTGAACTCACCGAAATTAGAAAAGCAGTCATTAGTGAAATGTTGTGAACACAACAAAAGGGATTTGTTGTACTGCTCTGGTATTGTGGTAAAAATGAATTTTAGCCATTGGTTCTTTTGATCTTCATTCTTTGGCAGTGAAAATAAAACAAACTTGCCTTTACAATTAAAAACACACTGTCTCCTCGACATGATGCTCTCACACCAACCAGAGGTGGTTTGGGGTTACAGGTCAGAGTTTTGTTTCTCCCAAGACGGTAGGTGGAGATTATTATGCAAAGTGTTCCTAGTGACGTACATAGAGATGGGCAAAAGATTTGAAATCTACAACGACTCATTTCAGCGATTCAGAATCGATTCCTTACTTTAGAAGCCAATAACTTTATAAATCATTTACTTTTTGGTTTAATTACTTTGCACATTGTTTACACTGATGGACAGCTACATCACACTGTAATACAGGTAATTTTTGATTTCCCATCTGTGTGGCTCTTTAAATTATTATCTGGGCTAGTTTATACTGTATTTCTAAATATGTTGAATTTATTATTCACACTATTATGTTTTTTTTTTATAATACCAAATTATGTAGCAAATTGATTCATTGTTTTAAAACCTGTTCTAAATTGCACGTTTCAGACAATTTACACAGATCACATTTCCAATACTTCGGCACTTCAAAAATAACTGTGTTAATGTAAAAGTTATTGTGGCCTGTGCTCATATTCAGTTGTACTGCAGTGAGCTACTCTGAACTGTCAGAGTGTTTTAGTTTACATATTCCCATCTTCTAAATACACTAATAGCATCTGTCTAATAAAGGCCTTTATATGAGCATAGACGTAGACCATATTTTCTACTTCCGCATTACATTTACAGTAACTGAAAACAACTGAAGTGATGTGGCCGGCACCCATAGTTCGGCTGTCCTGCATGAGCTTCTGGATATGATGAAATGTTTTCAGATTTCATGTTTCAAACTCCTATATCTTCTGTATCAGCTTTATTAAAATGTAAAGGTCAGTCTTTTATATGAGGTCAAATTCATTTAACCACCACCTCAAAAAAAAAAAAAAAAAAAAAAAAAAATGAAATTTGCAATTATCAATGAACTGTGGGTGTGTAAATGTGACACAAGTTCAAGTGAGTTGGTTGGTTGTCCTACTGGTTGTGAATTTTTTAGCTCTCATTTAACAAAATTAATTAACGCATGTAGAGGTAAAATGAGATGCTAAAAGTAAATATTGTTTGTTACTGTAAGCGATGTTGTGGTTTTCACGTCTCTATTCTCTCAGTGCTTTATGTCTCATTTTACTCTTGATTTCCTTTCAGTGGTGTCATAAGCAGTTTCATCAGTTAAACATAAACTGTGTTCAGGGTGACAGCGTGACTATTTCTTGCCTGACCACAACCCACCCGCTGGAGTCTCTGACAGTCAAACTACACAAGAAAACCCAAGATAAAGACATCCTGATATAACCAGACTTCTCTCCAGCATCAGAGAGCCAGAGATGGTCTGTGAGGAAAGATGCTGGAAATGTTACACTTGATCTGAAAGACATCAGATTATCTGATGATGGCTTTTATGACTATCAGGTCTACAAGGATCAGGACTGCCTTCATGCAACTCAATTTAACCTAGTGTCAAAGGTAAGAATGCAAATGTCTGAAAAAAGCAAATAATCCCAGGTACATTGTAATGTACATGTTTCTTTGATTTCAGAGTGTAAAACTTTGGACTTGTAAAGTCATTACCGGTCATCAATTAACAGATATATCAGTATCAGCCACCAAACAAGCCCTCAAACAACACTGAGAAACCCCCAAAGCCTCTTTATGAGAGAGCGAGACAACTAGTGAATGGATCCCTGCTTATTAGAGAAGCAGTCCACACTGATGAATTGTGGTATCAGTGCAGAGTGAATGAAAAAACCTGCTATGAAGTGAAGCTGCTGCTGAAAGGTGTGTTGGAATGCAATATTTCTAACCCTAAAGTCTCAATGCAGATTCTCTGACAGACAATGTGAGTTGAGATGATGGGTCAGTCAAGTATTTTTGAAATATTATGTCAATAAATATAGTAAAATATATCAGTAAAACATGTTTAGGTAAGGCTTAGAATAAAATTATGTTGCGGTGGTTGTAGCTTGTGGTTAAATTGTCTTTCTGGTCATATAGTAGATGTGAATGTGTGACTGAAACTTTGTGTGATTTAAAAAAAATAAAATAAAAAAAATCTAACCATTCTGACTAATGTTTATATAAGTTTATCTTTTCACTTGTGATCACAGATGTTCCAGCCCCAGCTGACATTTGTAAAAAATTTGTAAAAAAATTTAGGTAAAATTATGAGGTGGTGATTATAGCATGTGGTTAAAATGTCTGTCTGGTAATACAGTAGATGTGATGAATGTGTGAATATTTAAATAAACTTTTTTATTTAAAAAAGTAAAACATTTAAAAAATCGTTTGGGCTTTTTGTTGTAGGGCAGGCCTTTTGACATTTGCATATAAATATAGTATCTGGCCCCATGGTATAAATTTATACGAGTGCTTAATGGCAAAGTTCACCCCCATTATCTGGGAGATACTAAGCAGATCAATTCTCAGGTCTCCCCATCTAATTTCAAACACATTCCGAGATAACTAGATAGCCCTTCGATGCCAGACACCAGATGGCCCTGGCTGAGCATCCAACTCACATTCACACACACACACTCACATTTTATTTATTTAGACTATAATTAATCAGTAACAAATGTATCTAGTATATGCATGTATTGTTTGTATGTTTCACTATTGTAGTAGTCTAGTTACAATACTTTATTTGTATTAGTTAGACTCTCAATGCTTATATTCAGGTATATTAGTGTATCCTTGCTTTAAGATCTTCAACATGTTTTATCCTTGGTATCAAAATGATCTGCTTTTTATTCCTCAAACAATTATGTACACTATGTGATCCTCAAATGTGTCATACTATTTGTACCATAGTTTGGGTTACCAGATAAGCAGTTCATCACGCCATGCATAAAATATGCAAATCAGGTGTCATTGAGACAAAGAAACACTATCCCGCTGAAACTATATGCCTTGTTATTGGTCAGTCCTACCAAAAGGGGTGTTACCGGGAAACCAGATAAAACCTCTTCCACACCCAAAAAGTGAGCTTCTCTTAACTTGCGGTTTCCTGGAGACACCCATCACCTTGGACACCTCGCGACTCCCCGTCCAATCTTCTGGCAGTTTTCAGCAACTTTGTTGATTCACTTCGGACCAGTCAACCCATGGATGAAATTAAGGTTTTACTCCTAACAGGATTCAAAAGGAATCTACGGACGAGGTCACTTTAATGTTCCGGTTTTGTTACATGCTCTGGGAGCAATATATTAGTAGTTAAATTATTTTTCGTGGCCAGAGAAATAATTTTACGGAGTCAATAAAAGATTAACACAGTCCGCCCTGCGGACGAACAAATCATTTTATTGTACTATTAATGCTATAATGCTACAAGTAATTCCTGAAGATGAATGTGGTTAATAATAACACGTTATGATTAATTATGTACATGTCAATTTGAGCTAATTTGTTATTATATATATGTGCTTCGTAAACATAAAACCATGTCTGCATTTGTGATCGGAAAATCTACAAATAACAAGTGCTACTCTACATTGCTCAAAGCTCTGGTTTGAATTATCAGTGGCAAATCCTTTAACATACTTTCAGGCTGTGAATCAGAAGCACCACATAGTCCTTGCAAAGTTGGAATTGCCACACTTTATAGAAACAGCTTTTGTGCACAGACACGTAGGCTACTCTCCAAGGAAACAGTCCTCTGTAAGATAAGCTGCAAACATGTGAATATTTGGGTTGAACTGTTCTGGAAGAGAGTTGTAGATACAGTTTAACCACTGATTTCTATTTGTGTCCTATTTTGTAAGGCCAAAAAAGTAGTTTCACTTATACAATGAAACACAGTGTCTCCACAACATGGCAGCAGCGGAAAAACAAAACTATAGCGAGAATCAAAGTTATGCCTTCTTTATTTGCATGAACATTTGGGCAGTGTGATGCAAATCTTCCCACATAGTGATGTAGACATGGAGGTGTGTTTAAACGAGTCGTTTTAGGAGGGCGTGAACGAGTCTTAACTTTTATAAAGAATATCTCTTTAGGTT
Source organism: Carassius gibelio (assembly GCF_023724105.1). NCBI lineage: Eukaryota > Metazoa > Chordata > Actinopteri > Cypriniformes > Cyprinidae > Carassius > Carassius gibelio. The sequence continues at coordinate 16,815,836 of NC_068411.1, read as the reverse complement.
TGAGACTTTAGTCTTTATTGAGTCTTTAGAACTTTAGGAATCGTATCTATGCACAAACAGCTTGTTACAGTCCAAAGGGGAAGAAAAATGTGAAATTGATTTTAAATAATTAATTTCATATATGTCCTAAATGACATTTTCATAGAGTTTCATAGAATTTATCAATGCATTGATACAAAATGTTTAATTGTTTTATAATATCTACATTGTAGGTATGTGGCTTAGCTAAGGGCAAAAAATCTCCAGAAATAGTTTTACATTTCGATTTGCAATCCTAGGATTTGTACCTAGAATGAAATGGTTTGTTTCTACCGTATTTGGAAGGGTCATGAATACATATGTTATGCTCTGCTCTGATTGGCTGTTTCACAGTGTGGCTCTTTTTAGTAACTCAAATAGCAGGAAGGAAACACAGGGAAGATTTATATTTCAATACTGTCTCTCGCATTTATATCATTGGGTAATCAGAATGAGCTTTATTGCCAGGTATGTTTACATATACAAGGAATTTGTTTTCATGACAGAAGCTTGCGCAGTGCAACAGAATGACAGTGACAAAACAAAAGCATGGATTAAAAAGTATTAATAAATAAAACAGAACAATTAAATGTGTATATGTTTTTACTTATTTACAACTGTATGTGGATGTATATTCCAAAAGACAGTTTTGTATGTACAGGTACATCTTGTGCAATTTTGAAGTGTAGACTAAGTGTGTGTGTTAGATAAACAAGTGTATGAGTGTATAAATAGTGTTGTGTGTTCCACAGTTTTTGTCAAGTGTTCATGAGATGGATTGCCTGAGGGAAGAAACTGTTCCTGTGTCTGGCCATTCTGGTGCTCAGAGCGCTGTAGCGTCGACCAGACGGCAACAGTTCAAGGAGAGAGTGTGCTGGATGTGAAGGGTCCAGAGTGATTTTACCAGCCCTTTTGCTCACTCTGGATGAATACAGTTCTTGGAGAGTGCTGGATTTGGGTTTTCACAGCCTCACTAGCTGCTGCCTGTCTGTCAGGAAGCTGGTCATCCACTGACATCCGGAGGTGGACACGGAGAGCTGAGTTAGTTTGTACTGTATATAGAATGCGGGCATCATGGAGCTGCTATTAATATGCAAGGCATTGAAACTGCTTTCAAATGTACGATCGCTTTTTACTTTCACATCTTTGAGATTTGTGATCGCACGTGCTTTGTGTAAACTACAGCAGCATTACTTACCACACATTTTACAAGATCAGATGCTTGTCAGTGGTTCTCATGATCTGTAAATTATTCGCCATCGTCCTCAGTCATCTCTCCTTACTCTGTTTATGTGGTAAGTGAAATCTTATGTACTGTAATGTGACAGGCTACCGCTAGCAAGCAGTTAACCATGTCCTTTTAGTGGCTCACGTTATTCTATTAGAATGTACATTCTTTATTTTCCCCATGCCTTTCTGAATACAGACACCAACCCATCCCTGCACATCATGTCCCCTGCACAGCCTGGAACAAAACATTTATTTCCATAATCTGCATAATTTTGCTATCATCCTCACTTGTTTCTTCACATTACCTGCAGAACTTCTGATGATTCGGCTGTGCAGAATTAGGCTGGTTGCTGGCATGGAACATGGGCAGGTATATGCAAATGTTGGGGGTATAACTAATAGTGATCCTAACTATGTCACAGTCTGTGTTATGTTCTGATTTGCCTATTTTTCAGTCTTTGAAAAGCCTTATTTAATAATTTAGCCATCTGTCACAAATCACATTTTAAATTAAGAATTTAAAGCATCTAAAATTATCTTTCTCTACACTAAAAAAAGGGTATCACTGGTCCTTCCCAATCTATGGAAAATTATTCCTTAATATCAACTGTCACACTGCTTCTGTTACATAACATTGCTTTTTGTATGTCGCATTTTAAGAAATAAATCAATTCAAATTTTAATTCAACTTCAATCAATCAATCAATCACCTTTATTTATATAGTGCTTTAAACAAAATACATTGCGTCAAAGCACTGAACATTCATTTGGAAAACAGTGTATCAATAATGCTAAATGATAGTTAAAGGCAGTTCATCATAGAATTTAGTTATATCATCTCTGTTCAGTTTAAATAGTGTCTGTGCATTTATTTGCAATCAAGTCAATGATATCGCTGTAGATGAAGTGACCCCAATCATCAGTGAATTTTGTATTCATGGACAGCTAGAAGACCTGATACATTTAAACCCAATTTAGACACTTTTTGACACTAATTTAAAAAATTTGTGTAAATGCCCGATGTTGCACATGGAAACAGAAGTCCTGGAGTGCTAGGAACCAGCCGGGTATTTGTGTCTTTTGCCTGGCACATCCACTGGAGGGGGGCGTGGTCCATAACGAGGGTGAACCGGCAGACCCAGAGGTAGTACTTCAATTCCAGGACTGCCCACTTCATGGCCAGGGCCTCCTTCTCCAGCACCGCGTACCTGGTTTCTGCGAGGGTGAGTTTTCTACTGATATAGACCATGAGGTGCTCTTCTACATCCCGGAGCTGGGAGAGAGCTGCTCCTAAGCCGGTGCCGGAGGCATTGGTGTACAGGGTGAAGGGGTAACCAAAGTCTGGGGCATGTAGGATGGGGGACGACGTCAAGGCAGTTTTCAGGGTCTGGAAGGCGGCTTCGGTTTCCAGACTATTGCCCAGTCTGCCCTTTCCTGGTTAGGTCTGACAGGGGAGAGTTAGGAGAAGTTAGGAATGAAACACTGGTAGTAGCCCACCAACCCCAGGAAAGCTCGTACCTGGGTCTTGTTTGTGGGACGTGGGAACTTCTTCACCGCCTTAACCTTCTTCTCCTGGGGCATGATGAGCCTTCTCCCAATCTTGTAGCCCAGGTATTTGGCTTCGGTGAGGCTGAGGTGACACTTTTTGGGATTGGCCATCAGGCCAGCCCAACGGAGCTCCATCAACACCCTCCGTAGACGCTCCAGGTGCATCTCCCAGCTCTCAGAGTGGATGATGATGTCGTCCAGGTAAGCCACGATGTAGGCTTGATGGGGCCTGAGTAGCAAATGCATCATCCACTGGAACATGACCAGTGCCCTGTGAAGGCCTAAGGGAAGTCTTTTCCCGAGAGCTTTGGGAGAGCTGTACCTGCCAGTACCCTTTGGTCAGGTCCAAGGTGCTGTTGTACCGGGCCAGTCCAGGAGCTCATCCACCCACGGTATAGGATACCCATCGAAAGCGGAGAGTTGGTTGAGCTTCCGGAAGTCATTACAGAACCGGAGGGTATTGTCCAGCTTTGGTACCATCATGATTGGGCTGACCCAGGGGCTATGGGAGGGCTCGATGATTCTTAGATGGAGCATCTTCTTTACCTCTTCCTCTATAGCCAGCCAGCGAGTTTCTGGTATCCAGTAGGGATGCTGCCGGATTATGACTCCTGGTGGTGTGCGGATTTCTTGCTCAATGATGGTGGTTCTGCCCGGGTTCACTGAACACATCCTTAAACTGCCAGACCAGGGCTTGGATCTCCATCTTCTGGGTCGCCGACAGCTGCGGGTCCATGTCCATGACTGGAGGGGCAGCGTGGGCAAACGCTGCAAGTTGTTCCGGCTGGGGAACCCATTTGTCCTGGTTGGAACTTGCGGGCTTTGACTGGGTGGTCATATAGCCATTGCTGGGTTGCTGGGCCATCGGGAGGTGTTCCTTCAATAGGGGAATGACTCGGTTGACTCTTTCCCTCATTTCCTGCATGTGCTCGACCAGGCTGCACAGTGGGGCTGGCTGGTTCTCCCACGCTTTCCATGCAACATTGGTTGGAACTTGCGGGCTTTGACTGGGTGGTCATATAGCTATTGCTGGGTTGCTGGGCCATCAGGAGGTGTTCCTTCAATAGGGGAATGACTCGGTTGATTCTTTCCCTCATTTCCTGCATGTGCTCGACCAGGCTGCACAGTGGGGCTGGCTGGTTCTCCCACGCTTTCCATGCAACATTGAGAAGGCCTTTGGGTTGCCTTCCAAACACCAGTTCGAAGGGGGCGAAGCCAGTGGAAGAGCACGTAAGGTATCAGGAGGTCCCAGTCACACCCATCTTCTGCCACCATCATCTCAGCATCCACTTTAGGGTTTGATTAACCACTCCACGAGCCCATCTGTTTGCGGGTGATAGACCAATGTCCTTAATATACATGTGTGTAATCTGTCCAATGGATGGGCGAGACGTTACGGGCAGGATTACGTAGGGACCAGGAACCATAAAATCATGTGCAGTGGATACAGCGGCAGCTTCTGAAATTCAGCAAGCACTCTGTGTGTCACTTCTATTTTGCCTCCCTTACCGGTTAGGCAGCCGTCATGAGCGGCTACCAAGCCAGCGGTCTGTGGAGTGGCCAGCATCTCATGTGGTACATCAACTGCCTGGAGATGCTGGCTGTGTTTCAGGCACTGAAACACTTCTCCCAAACCTAAGAGGGCATTATGTGTTGGTATGCACCAACAACACAGTGGTGGTCTCTTACATCAACCACCAGGGAGGTCTGCATTCATGCCCCTTTTACAGGCTGGCCCACTAGATTCTTGTGTGGGCCAAGGGGAAATTACTTTTGCTTATAGCAGTGCACATCCCTGGGTATCTCAATTAAAGACCAGACACCCTGTCTTCTTGACTTGTTCTTGACACAAGAGACCTCACACTGTCCACTCTGGTTCTCCCTCACTCATCCAGCTCCGTTTGGGTTGGATGTCATAGTGCAGATGTGGCTGAGTCATCGTCTGTAGGCCTTTTCCCCAATTGCTTTGCTCCAGGGAGTTCTGGAGAAAGTGCGCCAGGATGGGGTTTGTCTTCTTTTACTAACCCCATTCTGGCCGAGTTGAGTGTGATTCTTGGACCTGATTTTCCTTCTCGACAGCACTCCTTGGGAGATACCCGTAAAGAGGGATCTCCTCTCTCAGGCAGGGCTTTCTCCCCACCTGAAGTTTTGAAAATGTGGACACCAGCTTGACCCAGTTAACAGCTCATAGGTTCTAGTCTCTCAACTCAACTTCCAGACAAGTCCAGAGCTCCCTCCACGAGGAAACTGTACACCTTGATGTGAACCTTCACTTCTTAATGCAGCAACCGCCCGCTTGACCCAGTTAACTGCCCAGTTGTTTTAGTGTTGGAGTTCTTGAAGGTACAGTTCACCGCAGGGTTATCCCACTCCACCTTGAAGGTTTCCGTGGTGGCTCTAGCTGCTTACCACACTCCTCTTGGTGGTCGGTCTTTCAGGATTTGAAAACAGTATCCAGTCTTGTATTCTGGACCTTCAAAATGCATTTGTTCTTATACAAGTGGCAATACTGACAGCAGCAGTGACAGCAGCAGTACTAAACACCAAACATTTTAATACTTTCTGGCCAAGTTTATATCTTTAAGTATGTTGAATATATTATCATGTTTTTAAAATCTCAAAATCATGCAGCTGATTGATTTGGTGATTTAAAATGTGCAGAATTGTACGTCTTTCACATTTTACATAGATCACGTTTCTTATTTTGGCACTTCAAAAACAACTGTGTGATAGTAAAAGGTATTGTGGCCTGTTCCCATATTCAAATGTTTTGCACTACTCGAAATGTCTCTGTAATTGGGGGAGTTTTTGATCTTTATATTTCCATCTTTTAAAAATTGTAATTGCAGCTTTCTGAAATAAGGCCTCTAAATGAGCACAGGAGTAGACCATAATTTCCTACTTCCGCATTAAATTCAGAGTAGCTGAAAAGAACTCTGTGAAAGTGAAGTGATGTGACCTGTGCTCATATAGAGTTCAGCTATCCTGCAGTGAGCGTCTGTATACGATGAGGAGTTTTAAACTTTCACATTTCCAACTGCTTTATCTTCTAATAGCAGGTTTATGCAAAGGTAAGTGTATTTTATATGAAGTCAAATTTATTTCACCACCACAGAAAATAATGTACTTCAGGTTTGTAAATATGATGTGTCAAATGTTGTCATTCATATGTTATGTAGTGGATTTGCAATTTGGAAGTCGCTGTTAACCTCTTTTTTGTTTAAAAAATAAATGCATTTTTAAAGTAAGAAAACGCTAATGGGCTGTTTTAATAAACATTGGTGAGCAAATTTTAAACTTCATTACTCAACCAATTAAATATTATTACACTGACAACATCACTGGTTTCTTTGGTTCACACAAAGTATAGGCGATACTTCTATAAAAAATGTTTTATATGTGTTAGAGCTAGACAAAATGATGTGAACACCTGGGAAATAGGCAGCATTTCTTTACTAAGTTGTTTACCAAACCTTTGCCTTTAATTCAGCCTCCAACCTTCTTCAAACAAATGTATAAAACTTTGGACTAGTCTCCACTGTCAAACGTCGTCTAACAAAATATCAGTAGCTTCAGTGAATTATATTTTCACACTTCTCTTCAAAACTATCCACAGTGGTTTGATTTTCTAGTCAGGTATTTTGTCTGGTGGTTTATCTTGGTTCTCCAACTGTCCAGGTCTTATGATTATGACACCATCTTATGATTATGACACCCATTTTAGAATCAATGTCTGTGATTAAAGTTTTAGCAGTTTCTACTCTTTTATGGATGTGTGCTTTATGAAGTTTTCTGTGGTTAGATTTTAGATTTTAGGGTTAGAGTTGCCCTCACTTTGAATCCTGATGTTTTCTGCCCCTTTGCTGCAGTAGTTCTGTGTTGTTTAGTCATACAGTAGTCCTTCTTAGTGTTCGACGCTCTCTATCATTCACTTTCACTTCTCAACCAATTTTTTTATTTTTAAATGTTACAGACACTCCTGCATAATGTGCCCTTTTTGGAAGTCTGACAAGTTACCCACTTTACCAACTGCTTTTCTAAACATTTCCTGAACACAACTTACTACACTAATTTAAAAACTAGTGAATATAGACAAAAAAGAGAGATAATTGCAACATTTATTTTTATCCTCTGTAGCCTTTCACTAAAATGTATTGATGCATGTAGAAGTAGAACCAGTTAAAAAAAGTAGAGTTACAAGTTACTGGTAATAAAACTTCAATTATGTTTGTTACTGTAAGCGATGAAGTTCTCTCAGTGTTTTGTCTAATTTTGTTCTTCATTTCCTTTCCAGTGTTAACAGTTGATGTGCAAGCAGGTTCATCAGTTGAATATAAACTGTGTTCAGGCAGGGTGACAGCTTGACTATTTCTTGCCTAACTTCAAAAGAGCTGTAATTGCTAAAATTTTTGTCACAATTTTAAGCAGTACACCAATGCCAAAATCCGAAAAGGTTGGTGTCATAATCATAAATCCTGGACAGACGGCATACCAATAAGAACCATCATCTGCCCTGGCCAGACAAATCAACTGATTTGAATATTATTAGATAGATAGTTTAGGATAGAAGAATGAGAAGCTGATTCAGCATATCTAAACCTACTGGCAGATTATCTGAATCGGTATATGAATATATTAATATATTAATTTTATATTTAAAAACTTGAGTTGTCTATCTGGTTGTGAATTTTTTTGTTCTCGTTTCATAAAATTAATTAACGCATGTAGAGGTAAAAACAGTTGCTAAAGGAAATTCTGTTTACTGTAAGCGATGCGGTGGTTTTCTCACGTCTCTGTTCTCTCAGTGCTTTAGGTCTCATTTTACTCTTCATTTCCTTTCAGTGGCGACACAGAAACACTGCAAGCAGTTTCATCAGTTAAACATAAACTGTGTTCAGGGTGACAGCGTGACTATTTCTTGCCTGACCACAACCCACCCGCTGGAGTCTCTGACAGTCAAACTACACAAGAAAACCCAAGATAAAGACATCCTGATATATCCAGACTTCTCTCCAGAATCAGAGAGCCAGAGATGGTCTGTGAGGAAAGATGCTGGAAATGTTACATTTGATCTGAAAGACATCAGATTATCTGATGTTGGCTTTTATGACTGTCAGGTTTACAAGGATCAGGACTGCCTTCATGTAACTCGATTTTACCTGAGGGTCAAAGGTAAGAGTGCAATTTTTTTAAAACAACCAAATAATCCCAGGTAATCCATTGTAATGTAGTATGTTTTTTTGTGTGTTTTTTTTTCAGAGTGTAAGGCTTTGGACTCTGTCTATTCAGCACAAGGGTCATCAGTGTTGTTGCCATGCTCTGAACATCCTCTACGAAACAGAACTGAACGAGTCACTTGGAACGTCATTACCGGTCATCAATTAACAGATGTATTGCAGTATCAGCCACCAAACAAGCCCTCAAACAACACAGAGAAACCCCCAAAGCCTCTGTATGAGAGAGCGAGACAACTAGTGAATGGATCTCTGCTTATAAGAGAAGCAGTCCACACTGATGAATTGTGGTATCAGTGCAGAGTGAATGAAAAAACCTGCTATGAAGTGAAGCTGCTTCTGAAAGGTGTGTTGGAATGCAATATTTCTAACCCTAAAGTCTCAATGAAGATTCTCTGACAGACAATGATTAATTTAAGAGATTAAGTTTTGCTATTAAAATGTGATCGGTGGTGATGGGTTAATCACAATTATGTTTTGGGTATGGTAATCCAGTAAATATGTTGAAACATGTAAGTAATGATGCTTAGGTTAAGGTCTAGATTAAAATAAAATAAAAATAAAATAGCCTGTGGTTAAAGAAGTTATATTAGAAAGTGCAATGCACGTCAATGCACGACCAAAAACTACTTTGAGAACCACTGTGTTTTAATATCTGTTTGATTATACAACAATAGCAATGTGAGAATGCTCAAAGAAGCTTTGAGGTAACATTTGTATTACGGTCAAAATTTATTTTAGATACAGTACTGTAAAAAAAAAAATCATTTTGACTAAACAGTGGATGCAGACCCTATTCAGAAGTAAGCATTAAGACCTATTTAAATGTAAAAAAATTAATGATTTTCCCCCACATCAGTCTACATTCCATAAACTATAATGTCAAAGCAAAACAAACCGACTTGTTATAACTTTTAAACAAAAAGAGAGAGATAGATAGATTAATGCCATTTCTCTGTATCTTCTTTAAGATAATTCTGCATCTATGATCAATTCAATTATATGGATATGATTTAGAAAAACATATAAGGTCAAACAGCTAAATATACATATCAGAGCAGAAACATAGTTCTGCTGTTCAAAGATCTGCTGCATTTAAAGCTTCCAAAAATGCAGCCTCCATAGATTTTTTAATTGAAGAAATTTGTAACAACCAGGACTCTTTCTACAGCTGGTAGCCCAGCCAAACTGAGCAAAAGAGCTTTGATAAGAAGGCCAAGATGACATGACAGTGTTCAAAGATCATGTGAAAATCACTGCAACACTTCACTGATCTGAGCTCTCTGGCAAAGTGCCCAGAAAGAAGCTTCTCCTCAGTGTATGATACATGAAAAACAGCTAAAGAACTCTTAAGAAACAAGTTTCTTGATTTCAAGATGGGTGTTTTTGTAGTGTAGTGTAAACCTGTCACATAATACCAGGGCTGCCACCTTTTCTTTTTTAATCCCCACAAATCATAAGCAGTGTCTAACAAGCCATTCACAGAATCCATAAAATGTGACATCACATTTTACAAACCCCGCCCATGACTGTTGACCTACACTGACATATTAGCAGAGACCCCTCCCTGAGCGAGCTGTAAAGGCACAGCTCTATTCTGGGAAATTTCTGCATTTAATGAGACATGCACAAAAACAACATGTTTCTGATTCCCCTCAAAACAGGAATTTCAAAATGCTATAATAATTGGGGTATTTTGAGCTCAAACTTCACAGACACATTCTGGGGACACCTGAGACTTATATATTGTAAAAAGGGGCAATAAGTTCCCTTTAAGGCTGTAATTGCTGCAGAAGATGCTTCAACTAAGTACTGAGTTACAGGAATAGTTCACCCAGAAATATTAAACTGTAGAAAATTAACTTAGCCTAAGGCCATCCAAGATATAGCCTACAGTATGTGAGTTTGTTTCTTCACCTAAACAGATTTGGAGAAATTTATTCAAAATGTTCAGCTGTTTGGTCTCTCATTCTGACAGCAACTGATGAGCAAGTCATGTAATGCAAAATTTCTTCAAATCTATTGCAATGAAGAAATACACTCAGAGAGTTTACAACTTTACAATAAAACACTTTCAACTATATCACTATTCACAAGACAAATACCAGAATTCATGTGTGTGATATATAAAAATAATTTAAAGGGAAACTCCACCCCAAAATTACAATTTTGTCATTAATCACTTACCCCCCTGGTTGTTCCACACCCATAAAAGCTTTGTTCATCTTCGGAACACAGTTTAACATATTTTGGATGGAAACCGGGACGCTTGTGACTGTCCCATAGACTGCCAAGTAAGTTACACTGTCAAGGTCCAAAAAAGTATGAAAGACGTCGTTGGAATATTCCATCTGCCATCAGTGGTTCAACCGTAACGTTATGAAGCTGCAAGAATACTTTTTTTTATGCAAATAAAACAAAAATAACATCTTTATTCAACAATTAATCTCCTCTTTGTCTGTCCACATTACCATACTGCCATTTTGGAAAATATGAAGTTTTGGAACGACATGGGGGTTCAAAATGAATGACAAAAGTGGAGTAAAGGTGGATTATCCCTTATCAGACTGACTCAGACGATGATGTTCATTTAACTTTACTCTAATGATAACAGATAATCCAACCCCAGAGGACAGTACGGTTGGTCAGACTGAAGACAACAATTACGAGAGTGAAACAGTGATAACTAATTCAACGGCAGTAGTGATGACCACAGTAGTGTCTCTGTGTGTCCTCATATCACTGACCAGCTGTGTCATTCTGTATTTCAAAAAACGAAGATGCAAAATCGACAACCAAAGTAAGTCCACAACTTCTGAGTGTGTTGCAATGGAGAAACCGTAATACTGTAACTTCATGATGTAAATTGATCAGATGGTAAAGTACTTATTTTTTATGTCTAGTAGATGATTTGAACTGTCAGTCTGCCGTGTGTTATTCTGAAATTTCAGAAGGTAAGTGATTTTCATGTTAAATCATTTTACAAAATATGTGTAATATGCTTGATCAAGTGCATTTAATAAAAGTTGTTTTCTTGCAGTGTTGGATGCGCCTTTGTATTCTTTAGTTCAACGTAACACAAACCATGGCCACATGTAAGTTACTGCAATGCAGTAATTAAATCATTTATTTTATATCTGTCCTCAACTACAAACAAATATGTTAACAATTAAGCTAGGATGAAGTCACATCATATTGGTTTGGACTAATTTAGATGTACAGTATAACTAAAAACATCAAAGTTCATATAAACACACTCACAACGAAAGTGAAACATGTCAAAAGTAATACTGCACTTCCTCTCCAGTATGCATTTCTTGACTGGCATAAATTTATAAACTATAACAATGCACTGTATGATTTATGTATGTACAGGTAGCTTCCATTTTATATATATATATATATATATATATATATATATATATATATATATATATATATATATATATATATATATATATATATATATATAAAACGTACACTTTTGCAGATGCATACATACTGTACACACAGTGTGTGTGTGTGTGTGTGTACAGTATGTATGCATCTGCAAAAGTGCACGTTTCACACTATTTACTTTTTTTCACCAAATTAATTTTTAAACTTTATCTCCCAACAGCTGGTATGAACAAACAGAAGCTCCTGCATGTAATCCAGACAACATTTATGACAATAGAGTGCTTACTTACTAATTTACTACACTCATTTCATTTCACAAATCATATAAATGTTTTTATTATTATTATTATTTCTTAGTTTTGGTGGTATGAACATTCAGTAGAGGGACAGTAATTTTAATATTAAGGGGTCATCGGATGCCCATTTTCCACAAGTTGATATGATTCTTTAGTGTCTTAATGAAAAGTCTGTAACATAGTTTGGTTAAAATTTCTCAATGGTAGTGTGAAAACACATTTTTTACCTCGTCAGAGACAGCTCTTTTCAGACCACGTCTAACCGTATGCTTCTGTGGTCTGTGTTGTGTTGAAAATCACCGAAGAACGACAGGAAACAGTCAGATTGGGTCTGCATAGAGAATGCATTTTTATATAGACAGGTCGTCATGACAGTTTCAGTTCACACATCAGAAACACTTTTCCGTTTGGTAGAGAGAAGGAAAAGGAAAAACAAGGTCAAGGTAAAACAAGGAGAAAAAGCAGTAACTCCGTACACAAACTTATACAGATGAGCATATAATACGTGAAAATATTGATTTTATAACAACTTAAACACAAAAATATGGTTGGTCAATGCATACCTGCATAGAGAATGTATTTTTATATAGACAGGTCATCACGACAGTTTCAGCTCACACATCAGTAACACTGTCAACAAAAATAACATCTCAAAGTGCAACAATTCACATCAATGAAACATGTCTGTTAAGTATATATTTCATCTGTAAATAAAAAAATAAATAAAAAACAATTTAAAAATTGTGTATTTTTCTGTGTGAATTATTTTCAACCAATGCTAACTATTAATCTGTAGCATGGAACCCAGCATACCTCTTCAGTTCGGGGGAGAGAAGGAAAAGAGTGCTAAGAGAACAACACAGCTGGTATCGCTGTCTGGACTGAACCACTTTGTTTGGGGTGGGTGAAACCAAGTCCTTACAGACCCTTTTTTAATGTATTTTTTATAAAAATTATTTAACCTTGTTACACTCAGCCTGACTAATTTCTCTAGATTTTGCATAACATCATGTATAGCATACAGAAGAGTAATTTATAATCAAAGAAGGAAATAAAATACTAATAATAAATATAATAATAAATTATACACAAAATATTCAACTCTACAGTTAAATTACTTGGCAACAAAGTGTAACCCCCAAACATACAGACTGAAGACAGTCAAACAACATTATTGCTGTGAAGTGAAGGACTAGGAAAGGCAAAGGTTAGCTACTCCTTTACCCAACTACAGGAAGATGTGACATCTACACATCTTATCAATAGATCACATCCAAGATTGCATAATTGTCTATCTTAATAGACCTCACAAAATGGTGTATTATTCCTTTTAAAGGAAATTAAATGCAACAAATTAATAAAGGGATAAATAATAATAATAATAATAGTAATAATAATACACACAAAAACTATGTATTCACAACAAATAGGTTAGACACAGTATGAATGAGCTTATTTAACAGCTTTGCCAGTCTTAACAGACTATACTGTACGCAATTACATATTATTCCTCTATTAGGAAAAAAAATTAACAACAGAACAACAACAAAAAAAGTAATACAAAAGTAATCATTTACCGGTAACTCGTAGTATAATTTTGTTCTTCCCAAAAAGATTCTTAACATATTGATTAGACAGTCTGAATGAGCCTTTTTAATGGCTTTACCAGTCTGCCATGTCTAGTACGAAAACCCTCACACTGATCAGGTCTTTTCACTGACAACTCAGTCTTCCCAAAGGTAGATGGTTGTACAGTAGGGGAAGGCTCATTAACAGGGCTATCTTCATGAACTGCCTCAACCTCCATGTCATACTCTGTATTTAAAAGGTCACCTGATGCATAAACATCCTGATTCCCACTCCTGCATTCAGAAGAGTCACAACCATGTTTATCACAGTCCACATGGGAGTCAGCACCAGCAAAAGTAACATCACACTCAGTGATAGCAGATGTTACAAAGTCCCCTTCAACATCATTTGCCTGGGCAGTTTCTTCACACATCACATTCTGCTCATCCAGCTCATCTCTGTTTACTACACGACCACCAGGACTGCTAGAGAGGTCAGCCACCTATCGAGAAGTCATTTCTTCTGCAAGATGCTCAAAACTACAGCTCTCAAGTTCATCATCACTCAAATTGGATAATTGTTACTTGATAGCGTCTGTATCACGCAGTGGCAGAAAGTCAACTGGCATAATCAGATTCAGATTCAGTTTTAACAACACCAGAAGGGCTTCTGAGTTTGTACATGTTCATCAAGGAATTTTGTCGATCACTATGAAAACTGTACTCTCCCAATGATATGCCAGTTTCTTTTTTCCTCTTTCACCTTTGTTGGCCAATAGAACTCTTTGACCAATATCAACAGGTTGACCCTTACTTCTTTAGTTATACACCTCTGCCTGTCTTTGTTGTTGTTTTCCTGAATGTGACTGTGCAAGTTTCATAGCCTCACAGAGGACACGGCTGAGTGACTGCACATATTTGTCAATTTCAACTGTTTCATGTTACCAAGTGCGGTTCGTTCTTTCCACCTGACATTGCTCATTGGGTGGTATGGTGTGATATGAGTTTTGTCAATACCAGCCAACTGACACAGCTCCGTAGTCAACAAGCTCTCATAATTGGCACCCTGATCAGATTGAATGCTAACAGGAAACCATACACACAAAAGAAATTGTAAAAAAAAAAACCTGTGCCACTGTCTTTGTGGATTGATTAGAGCAAGGATATGCACACGCCAACTGCGTGAAATGCTCAGTGAAAACTAAAACGTCAGTAGACATATTATTTTGGTCTTAAGATGACCAAAAGTCTATACAGACTAATTAGAGTGGAGACAAATTGGTAATGGAAACTAATGGGGCCCTAGCCTCTGGCTAAGGAGCCTTGCTCACAATGCATCTATTACAGTTGTGGACGTAGTCCTTCACATCTTTCTCCATTGTATTCCAATAAAACCTCTGTCTGGCCAACCCAAATGAGCGCTGCTGACCCTTATGGCCTGCATCATCATTAATGTCTTTCAAAACTCCCATTTAAAGCTATTCATGTACAATATTGGTAATTTTTCAGTTTTTTGTCACTGGGTGATTGGACACACATACACTATCCCCAGCCGCATGTTCAGTTTACCCCATTGTATATATCAATATCCTTAACATCCCACGTGATTCATAAACTTTTTCACGCCTTGAGGGGTGACGACCACGGTCGATAAAAAAATTTACCTGGCCAACATCTGCATCACTGACTTTTCAGTAAGGAGTTCATTATGGTTAAAAACAGGCACAGGGTTCTGTCCCGCTGCAACAAGAGTCTCTAGGTACTGCACATGTGAAATAGCTCTTACAGAACCTGCATCCTTCCAATGCTGATGGGTTTGCATGACAGCAGAAATCACATCACTCAGCTCGGGTAGCTCCGCGGAGAGCCGAAACATATTCTGAACATCATCCTTTTTTAAATTGGCTGCCTGCTTAAGAAGGGTGGAATATGGAGTCCTAATCAATCTGTGCAAATTTTTAGACTGCACAAAAGGCTCTCTACTGAGGTCATCAGCCAACACATTTCTAGTGGCCGGAACATACGTCAAAGTCAAATGGCACCAGCTGCGCCACCCAGCAATGCTCACAGGCATCCAGCCTGGGCTTGGTCAGTTTGTACTTCAAGGGATTGTTGTTGGTCAACACAGTGAACCTGTCACCATGTAACCAATGGCTAAATTCATTACAAATTACCCATTTTATTGCAAAATATTAAAGGCGATGTGCAAGGTTTTTTGCTTGAGCATGATTTAGAGATTCACTGTCAAAAGCTATTGGTTGTGCTTTGTCACTGTTGTGATGAACTTGCAACAACACTGCTCCAGGTCTGGCTGTAGATACATCAACAGATAAAATGAACGGCTTGATGAATGTAGGGTGAGCCAAAAGCACTTCTTCAATGAGTGCCGCATTAAGATCCCCAAAAGCGTGTTTATACTCCTGGGTCCAATCATCTGGGCCAAGTTTGCGGCACAACAAAGTGCTTTTTTACTGCTTTTTGATTTGCAGGGCCTTTTCTGACCACCAGGGAAGCAACCAAAGGTTTAGCCAATACAGACCAGTTTTCAATAAAATGCTGATAGTAGATTACCATCTCTAAAAATGAACGTATTTTGGAAGGCGATGGAGTGACACCATCCAACTCCATCAAATCAGCCTCTGTCACCTTGACTAAGGCTTCCACCTCATCTGGATCCCTCGAAATTCCATTCTGGGAAATCACATTACACATTAACCGAACGTCTCAAAAACTGACAATTTGACGGTGAATGTTTCAAGTTATGCTCTTTCAGGCATCAAAACACCATTTCCATTTGGGCCAAGCTCTCTTCTTCCATCTTGGCAAACACCAACAAATCATCAAGATAACACAAAAGACTTAAAAAGTTCTGGTCACCAAATATTTATATTATTCATTTAGCTGATGTTTTTATCCAAAGCAACTAACAATTCCTATACTGTATATGTCAGAGGTTGCATGGGTCTGGCTCATTGACACATTGGTGGATGTCTCAGTTCTCTCAGGATGTAATTTCACTTTTTAATTCCTTCTTAGCTCAAACAGAGAGACACTGCAAGCAGTTTCATCAGTTAAACATAAACTGTGTACAGGGTGACAGCGTGACTATTTCTTGCCTGACCACAACCCACCCGCTGGAGTCTCTGACAGTCAAACTACACAAGAAAACCCAAGATAAAAACATCCTGATATATCCAGACTTCTCTCCAGAATCAGAGAGCCAGAGATGGTCTGTGAGGAAAGATGCTGGAAATGTTACACTTGATCTGAAAGACATGAGATTATCTGATGATGGCTTTTATGACTGTCAGGTCTACAAGGATCAGGACTGCCTTCATGCAACTCAATTTAACCTGAGAATTATAAGTGAGAATGCAAAGTTTTTAAATAAGTAGCTAATCAGTTGTATTGCAGTGAGCTACTCTGAACTGTCAAAGTGATGAGGTGTTTTTAGTCTTCATATTTCCATCTTCTAAATACACTAATAGCATCTGGTTAATAAAGGCCTTTATATTTATATGGCTTAGACCATATTTTCTACTTCCGCATTACATGTACAGTAACTGAAAACTCCTGAAGTGATGTGGCCGGCGCCCATAGAGTTTAGCTGTCCTGCAGTGAGCATCTGGATGTGATGAAGTGTTTTCAGCTTTCACGTTTCCAACTCCTGTATCTTCTAATAGCAGCTTTATTGGAACGTAACGGTAAGAGTCTTTTATATGAAAATATATGTGAAATTCATTTAACCACCACAAAAAAAAAAAAGAAGAAGAAAAAAGATATTTGCAATTATCAATGAACTATGGGTGTGTAAATGTTGCACAAGTGTTACATGAATATGATCAATGTCAAGTAAGGTTTTTATTTATATAGCACTTTAATTGTTTCAAAACAAATTTATAGATACCTTACTTTTAATCGTTACCTTACAGTAACAATGACTTAAATGTTGTAATTCACTGGTGACTCAGTAGATGTGCAATTTGGAATTTGTCTTTTGTGAAAAAATTAGTATTGTCAGTTGATTAAAGTAAGTCAATAATTAATTATACATTTTTCTGCAATTTTAGTTTTATTTATATTGTAATAATTTCACATTGAATCTCCAGATAAAACAACAAAGACAGTATATTTAACCCTTGTGGATTGTTCAAATTCACTACCCTTTCGAGTTGTTCGTGGATGAAAACATCCACTCAATTAAACTGCTGTAAAAATGTATCAGATTGATATTATTTTCAATTTTTTTTTTTTTGCATAAATCTGTTAATCAACTTCAGTCCTGATCAAAACTACCAAATGTTTAAAAAAAATCCAAGAATTTAACTAATGCGGTGTATTTGCTATTATACTCCATATAACTCCATATACAAGCCAGAAACTAATCCTTTTTTTTGCACAGGCCTATCTAAAGGGTTAATGGTCCCACCTAGTGATCAACTGTAAAAATATATTTTTTTTACCTCTTCCCAAAAGGGAAAACCACAAACAATCAAGAATGCATGATTATATGGTGTCATGGCTTTGCAATAAAAATATGTCGTTATAATGGAAGTCAATGGGGCAAAAACAGCCACCAACAACTAATTAGGGAGAAAAAAAAATTAAATCTAATGCTGCACAAAAACTAAAAATGCATCAAAGCCAATGTTGCTACTAATCTTTGACATGCCCAAGACTGTTATAAAAAGTTTTTTTTTAAATCCAGCCACAATTACTTTTATATTGAAAATATGTAATTTTGACTCAGTGACATCATTTATGAACTTGGTAATTAAAAAGTTAAAATCTTGAATTTTTTTTTAAACATTTGGTAGTTTTGATCAGGACTGAGGTTGATTAATAGAGTTATGCAAAAAAAAATTGAAAAAAATATTGATCTGGTACATTTTTACAGCAGTTTAATTGAGTGGATGTTTTCATCCACGAACAACACGAAAGGGTAGTGAATTTGCCCACAGTGTACCGTTGAGTTTTTGAAAAAAATCAAAGCATTTCCCCAAAATATGGGTCAAAATAAGATTTGTCACCAAAAATCATTCCATTAGCTCAAACACAGAGAAAGTTGTGGCCAAAATAAGACTCAACTTTACCCCCTAGTGGACGAAAACGTCCCCAACAACCCACAAGGGTTAAAAAATGTGTTTAATGCCATCTCTTTAGTAAGTACACTGAAGGACAGTTTACCCGATAACAATACTGCTACTGATGCTTCTGTTAAATTAATTTTCCTCAATTTCTAGGGATGAAATGATTAAAGGTCGACCAATGTATCAGTTTGCCGATTGTTGATTGCTGGAACAATTGGGTATCAGCAAAAAAACATGCCGATAGTTTTGCAGTTTGCGTCCATTGCTGGATCGGCTAAAAAGGGTGTGTTAACATTATACAGTGCGAGAGCGGCCTCTAGTGGTTGAAATCACTGATAGGACGTGCTATTTGTTTTAGACACATAATGTTGCATGCTGAACAAGGTGAGAAACATCTCAGGTTATGAATGTAACAATGCTTCCATGAGTAGGGAACGAGACACTGCGTCCTCTTGGGGTCGCTACGGGGAACACCTCAACGTGACCTGTGTCTGAAGCATACATTGAAAAAACTGAATCTGATAGAGCAGCTCATTGATTGATTGGTGCATCCCAAAACATTATGTTTGAGAGTCATCAACTCGATTTGTGGAAATAATGCTGGGGTGCTCTGTGGAAAGAACAGAGAACTCAATCTCACATGAAAGGAGAACTACAAATTCAGAAAGAGAGTAGTGCACTCATAGGCAAGCCTTCTTGGTAAAGGGGAGCGCTGCGAAACTACCATGAGAACCGCCCAAATAGCCCCTCATGTTGAGGGAAGCGATGCTTGAAGTGTATAAATAAATACACACTGGCTGAGTGGAGCCCAAGGAACCAAGGTCTAACCATCTCAAGAAAGGGAATGAAGCTGAGTGCGTAACCCTTACCGTATAGGATTTTAGAAAGTGTGCAGAGTCTTGCGTGCACACTTACCACTTGCGTGGATTTTAGAAAGTGCGCAAAGTGTTCAATGTGCACACTCACCACCATGTGGTTTTCAGAAAGTACACAGAGCTTACCTTGTGTACTTTAAGGTTCCTGAGCATCACAGATGTGCTGAACCGCACGGGAGAGGCAAACTCAAATTTACAATCTCTGGTGAGGGGAGCATCACCTGAGGCATTATATACAAGAAGACAGCATGACATGCGTCAGCAACAACCAAGCGGCCAGGAAGCCCCTCAGGGTGACCTGGCCAGATATCCATGAGATATCCATGATATCGGCCCCGCCCCACTCGTCACAGTAATAAAAATGATACATTTTGTAAAATATGTTTAGGTAAGGATTACATTAAAATTATGAGGTGGTGATTATAGCATGTGGTTAAAATGCCTGTTTGGTAATACAGTAATGTGATGAATGTGTGAATATTTAACAAACTTGTGGAAGGTTAATGTTTTTATACCCGCTGGAAAATGTAGATTTAACATTTTCATTACTGTCTAAATATGTTTGAAATTATAGATATATTTTGTACTGTAAAAGCTGTTTTGTATTTTGATTCAAGCAGTTTATCCAATGACACTGAAAACACCTTCCACAGCATCATTATCTGCAGGTAAGTGTCTGAAGTCATGTGTGTGCGATTAAAAGGACCTAACCAAACTTACTGATGTTCATATAAGTTTGTCTTTTCTATAGTGATCACAGATTCTCCAACCCCAGCTGCTGACAGTATGGCTGGCCAAACTCAAGGCAACAACAGTGACAAGAGTGAAACAATGATAGCTAATCTGAGAGTAGTATTGATGACAACAATAGTGTCTCTGTGTTCTGCACTCATATCTCTGACCGTCTGTGGCATTCTGTATTTTTTATTCAAACAAAGGAGCAAAATCAACAGCCAAAGTAAGTCCACAACTGTAGGCCTGAAATGTTTAACACTATTGAAATGATCTTAAACAGGATATTTTAAATAATAGAAATGGCTTACTAAGGAAAAAGAGGAGCCAAACATACAAATTTGTATGTGTGTGTTGTTATTGTTCAACTGATCAGTTATGACGAAATCAGGATCTGCTACATTGATCTTACATTTGCTCATTTTCCAGTTGTTTTCTTTCAAATGAGTGAATTTAATTGATGATCTTTGGTGTTCTCTCCGTTCTTTTCTTTAGATGAACATAAGACGACCAGCTGTGAGTTACTGCAACAGACTCATTCATTTCAGTCTTGAACTACATATTTGGTAACAATGAAGCTGGGATTCAGGATCCTGGAAGTCACATCAAATTGGTTTAAGCCAATTTACATGATTCTTTCCAATAAGATATAATATATTATCTTAAATTCATATACAGTTATATCAGTTAATAACATGGATACACGTGTAATGTATATGCAGCACACAACTGCAACGATGATTCAAAAAAACATTTTTTTATCAAATACAATTTTTTTTACATTTTTTGCATGTGCTTTTTTGGTGGTGTTTGATTTTTGGAAATAAGGTATCACTGATCCATCTCAATCTGGGGAAATTAGCTTAGTATCAGCTTTCACTCTAAAATATTTGAGTGACTTAATATTACTAAAGGGGAAAAAAGCTTTTAGTACATTTCACTCACAGACTTGCTGCATTTGGACACAATTTTAACAGAAATGTGACCGATATATGCAGGCATAAATGACTTTTTCTTTTACTGATGACAGTAATGACATTTTAAAATCATCCACTAAAAAAGTGATAGAAGACTTTACCGTAGCTTGTCATTGAAAATCTTACTTGAAATTAAGAATTATAGAATAACCTATAGTTCCTATAGTATATGAGAGACACAAATGGCAGATTTTTTTTGTAGAATTAATGATTTTCTAATTTTTATTTTGCACTTATTCTTTCATGTAATGTTTGTATTGCAATAAACAATTCTGAACAGACTTACACTTGTGTTCTTGTCTGTGACTTCATTATTAGTTATTCCCTCCATTATACTTTTTTTCTGTAACCTGGGCTGACAGAAATGTAAATAATATATTAGCAAATACCATTTCAGCAGCGCTAGAGAATGAATAAACTCAAGTAAGTGTTTGACTGAGACAGGATACAATAACGTATACATGTTTTTAAATATATTTTTATTTTTAAATAGAGAGCAATTATGGCTGTTTTAATGTGCTTGGTGCAAGAGTTGTAAAATACTTGAGTAATTTTTCTTGATTACTTAAGTATTATTTTGGGCGATTTGTACTTTATTCAAGAACAATTTAAACCAGTTACTTGTACTTTTACTTGATTGCATTTCTGGAGAAAAAAAACAGTACTTTTACTCCTTGCAATTTTATTTCATCTTAAAAAGTATGTTTTTGATACTTTTAATTGAGTAAAATGTTTCACTACCTTTTACACCTCTGGTGCAGTATTCAGAATATGCTCCACAGTAGTATGGGCATGCATTGTTTATTTTTTAATGTAATCCTCACTGAATCCTGCAGAGGGCAGTATGTGTCTCAAAATACTGCAGTGTCCAGACTGCTCACATCTCTAATCTCTTAAGGGTTTAAGCTTTCCAAGCCTCACTTACAAATGATCTTCCTTCAGATCAGCTGCATACACACTCATGCTCATTCCTGCTCATGCTGTGAGAAATCACTGTCGCATCCTGTTCATCACATCATACACATCCTGGAAATCACAGTATAGACGGTTTCATCGAGCGCACGCGCCTGGACCTAAGTTAACTTCCGGTCTGTTGGCTGCAGTGCCTTGCCTTCTACAAACACAGTTAAAGTCGAGGTGATGAGTAGACTGAAGTTGGGCTCAAGTGGTTGTGCTGCGGGATGTGTTTCCCATACGTTTATTTATTTTTTGGAGACTCGCCACAATTTTAAAACTGATCGATTTTCAAAAAGGCTTCTTTGAATAAACATGAGTAACGTATACTGCACTTTTATTAATAATAATTCCTTACATTTAGATGTTTAAATATCAAAGCGAGGCACAGGTGTTTTTATATCGCTGTATTTCTGAAGGAAGACTTGCATGTTATATGCCTGATAACGCAGCGTTTGTGAGCGTAGCTCTGCTTTGTTTACAGCTGTTACTGGGGAAACCTCTATTTCTCGCACTTTATGTCTATGCTTTAAAACATCTCCTGCTGGCAAATAATGAATTTGCATATTCATTAAGTCCGCCTGATCCACGCAGCAAACATATTTTGTTTGTTATCAAAAAATATCTACTCTAGAGGGACTTGGCTGTTGTTATTTATTCTATTTGGAAGTCTACCGGAAGTTAAGTTAGGTCCACAATACGGGCACGTGCAGTAACGTTTGTTTATGTTGTTGCCGTTGAAACCGTATATATATATATATAATGTTTTATAAATAACTACGTTTAACTACAGAGCAACTACAGAGTTCTCAGCTCTGTGAATGATGATGATGATGACGATGATGGATGATATTCCAGCATAGCCTAACCTCTAAAACCTGCAGACCAGTTCCTGCTAAAAACAGAGAGAGGAATCTGTGGAATGGGGCGTGAATGAGAGCTGCCTGCTGATTAAGTACATACAAGGAAAATAACTGATGCTTTATTTTTGGACTAAATAACTTTAGTCCTGCTGTAAAATTAATAATAGATAGTGAAACTCCAGTCTTTTGTTTTCCACTTTTGATCTTTAACTGCTACACCACATCACCATAATTATTGTATAAACCAGATGTCCAATCTCAGATTAAATTCTTTTCTGTTCATAAAACAAGGAAATGGCTTTTCACACACTGAGACACATGACTTTTTAACTGTCATTGAGTCAAATACATTCAGACATGGCTTAATTGTCATTAATCTAGACCTTAGGTTCACCTTAGAAGTCCTTTTGTGAAAGAGCTTTAATGATCCCTTTAGTTTCAGTGTAATTTTCTCTCTCTCTCTCTCTCTCTCTCTCAGAGTTAAAGCCAATTGAATTGAGAATATAACTGACCTCCGCAAAAATTAGCAATTTAGACAATTTGACTTAGAGATACTTAGGGATAAAGTGAAGAAATAAGAAACTTCTGTTTGCATTGAATGAATACAGAAGGAAAAAACATGATTGAATTTATTTTGAAGTTTTCACTGGCTGATTATGAGCATTGATGATTGTTTGTTAAAAGAGGGAAATGAACAAGGCAGGTTTGTACATCTTTCTAAAAATGTCAGTTGGCAGAGAGTATTCATCATTTTTTAACAGTGTAACACAAAGGGAAATGCCATTAATAATCCAAAACATTGTGTTCCTGTTTTACAGCTCTTAGAGATGACAAATCAAGGTTTAGAAATGACTGATTTCATTCTCTGCTTAGAGTTTATTCTCTTTTTTAATAGGTGTTTACAGAGAAAGTATAATTCTTGAAATATGTTGAATGTTATCTTTAAAATAACTACCTCATGTAGATGATTGATTTAATGATTAAGATGTGTGCAAAACTGCATGTCTTTGACATTTTACACTGATCACATTTCCTACTTTGGTTCTTAAGAAACAACTGTGTTCAGGTGAAAGGTCTTGTGACTGTGCTCATATTCCATTGTATTGGCGTGAGCTGCTCCAAACTATCTATTTACTCTTCAAACTGGATTTCTAATCCACATCTAATGGCAGCTTTGTAATACATCTGCATTTATAAGATTTAAAAGTTGCAAATATGACAACTGAAAAATCCCCATTGAATACAGAAGCTCATTGAAGGCCTCTATATTCACACATAATTAGACCATATTTCCTATTTCCACATTAAATTCAGAGTAACTCTGTGAAAGTGAAGTGATGTGACCTGTGCTCATATAGAGTTCAGCTGTCCTGCAGTGAGCATCTGTACATCATGAGGAGTTTTCAGTCTTCATATTTCCAACTACTGTATCTTCTAATAGCAGAATATAAAGGTAAGTGTCTTTTACTTGAAGTCAAATTCCTTTAACCACCATACAAACGAGAAGTATGAATATTATCAATGTACTGTGGGTGTGTATATGAGGCACGGTGTGACATGAATATGATCAATGTCATTCATACATTACATAATTCTTACTTATTTGGAAATTTCTGTTGACCTCAATTCTTAGTTGTTGTGCTAACAAATGAGTTGTGTTGTAGCTACATTTTAAAGCAAGAAAGAATGTCATTAAGAACCATATTTGTTTTATCATTTTTGTGCAAAGATTTACACAGAATGTATATTTATATAAAATTTGATCTGAAAGACATCAGATTATCTGATGATGGCTTTTATGACTGTCAAGGATCAGGACTGCCTTCATGCAACTCGATTTTCGTTATCTGAGTATTATAAGTGAGAATGCAATTTTTAAAACAAGCAACTAATCACCATTGTAGAGCTGTATACATATATAATAAGATTTCTGTGTTACTCTGTTTTCAGGGTACAAAATGTTGAATGCTGTTCATGCAATGCTAAACTCTTCAGTGTTACTGCCATGCTCTGAACATCCTCTACAAAACAGAACTGATCGAGTTACTTCAAAAATCGTTAATGATCACAAATCAACAGAAATAACCCAATATAGCCTATTCAACTCCTTAAACAATAAGGAAAAACACTCAAAGCCTCTGTATGAGAGATCTCTGCTTAGAAGAGAAGCAGCACACACTGATGAATCCTGGCATGAGTGCAGAGTGAATGAAAAAACCTGCTATGAGATAAAGATGGTTGGGAAAGTTGTTTTCAATGCAATATTTTAAAATCTAATCTAATTAAGCAATATCACATGAGGAGAAAAAGTGGTGTTCTTCCAAATATAATGTTATTCAAGTGCTGATAATCAGCCACAATAATATTTAGACCTTAATAGTCCTATACTAACAAAAATCATTTTAAAAGTAGTCATTGAGTTTGAATGAATCAGTTGAGTAAATGATTCAATGAGTCAGGTTTTGCCACTTACTGTCATAATAATGCAGCCTGTGTAAATCCCCTTTACAAATGCACAGACAGTCTACCTATAATAGTGTAATAGTTTTACATTAAACATTTTTATTACAGTCTAAATATCTTCTGAAGAGATTGATAACACGAAACACTTCAGCATACATTACATTATGCTTCAGATTAAGTCTTTGAAAGGCCAAATATAATTACTCTTAGGCTGCATTGTTTATAAAAAGATGCTGAGTTCAACCATACTTTTTAGATACATTTATAAATATAAGCTTTTTTGAACACTTTCCACAACATTATTAGCCACAGGGAAGACCAGTGCCTGGATATGTGTGTGTATGTGCATGTTTGTTTATGTGCATATGTGTGATGTAAATAATCTATTCAAATGAAGTTTTGTTATTGCCTTTTCTTTTATTGATCACATATGTTTCCAGCTTCTGCGGACAGTCCTTTTGGCCAGACTGAAAGCAACACTCAAGAGTGCAACAGTGATAAATAATCTTACAGTAGTAGTGATGACAGTAATAATAATATCTCTGGGTTTCCTCATATCACTGACCATCTGGGTCATTCTGTATTTAAAAAAATGAAGATGCAAAACCAACAGCCAAATTAAGTCCACTTGAATCCCTGAAATGTATAACACTATTGTGTTGTCACTGTCAGAGCAATGGCTTATTAAAAACGAGAGATGTGATGATTGTTATTGTCATCAGAACATAGTTTGTCGGTGTATATTACACTTCCTGTTATATATGTATCCTTGACTCTAACTGAATATTTATTCAGAAAGAAACCAGAACCAGCTAAACGCTAAACAGCAGGCCCTCTATCATTTAAGAATTAAAGAGTAAATGTTTCTTGTGCAACAGTAAGATGTGCTATTAGTATGTCAAAAAGTGAAAGTTAAATGTTAAGTGTAATAAGGATTAATGTCAGAAAGAAACATGTTTAACCATAATGTATGTTTTAGGCATGATTGTATAGACTCTTATAGCACAGTTAAATGGCTGGTTTTCAGTATATTATTCCCATGTTGCAGAAGGTAACTGGCATTCATTTGAAATGTTTAAATACATAAATAAAAATATCAATTTATATGACAATCTCTCTTTTTTTTGTATTTGTTTTTTTGTTTTTTTGGACATGGTTTGAATTACCATTGTATTCTTTAACTGAACAAAACACAGCAACAATGACCACCTGTAAGTTAATTCAAATTATTATTTCTATACAAATGCTACACTGAAAATGTAACATATCTGAATGGATTAAATTCATCTTCAGTTTGTGTAAACATGATTCAAACAATATATTAACTGATTTTTCTTTAATAATGGCAGGTAGTGTCAAAATGAATTTTTGAACTTTATCTTCCAACAGTTGGTGCTGGACAATCAGAAGCTCCTGCATTTAAACCAGATGACATTTATGACAAGTTAACACTGTGAAACGAATATTGGCTTTTTTTTTACTTTTCATGATGTCCAAGTCTTCTTTTTTTTTTTTTTTTTTTTGAAATCAGCAGTTAGTAATTACATAGTTTCTCTCACAAAATGTTATAAAGGGGAACATCTTTTATACTCAAATAATTCTGGGTGACACTCCTTGAGGCTCGTTGTAATGCTATTATGTTTTTATTGTTTTGTTTTTTTTTAATCCCGTAATATGAAACTATTATGTTGTCACGCAACTTTAAAACCTTCAGTTCTTTCAAACTTTTTACAAATATTAAAAATATTTCAAAATATTCAACTATAAGCCTTTATATCATAGCAGATGATATCATATTGTTTTTGTGAAGCACAGTCACAGGCTGATGATCTGAAATCTAATCTGATGCAAGACTTAAAAAACTAATGATAAAAATAAACATGATAACATGATAGATTCCCGTGTCATCATAGCAGCAAGTTTATCAAGAACTCTCTGAATTATGTAGAATGAAGAATGTAGAATTAACAATACACAGGGGTAGGGCTCATTTCTTGTGAAAAGCTTCTTGTGGTTTTCCATGTTATCTATCACTGTCACATGATCATGTTTATTTATTATTTTTCTTAAAATATCAAGGAAAGATCTAATCATCATAGTCAAATAACAGCGTCTTTTGGTGCACTACCAGAAAAAAACAGCTTACAGTATATACAGCAAACACTCCACTAAATGCTGAATATTTTTGTGCTTTACAAAGAGGAGTCAAAATCCACACCTTGAACACACATAGTATCACTGATTCGTGCCATTCTGTGGAAAATTATTGCTTAATATCAACTGTTGCACTATTGCATGTACACTTCGCTGAAACCATTTTTAAAAGGAAGGGTCGGGTTTGTCAGTGTAATGCCTCTGGCAACTTTTCATGAATACTTTTTTTCTGTTTATCACCTAACAAATTAAACAATCTAAATTTAAATACAATTTAAATACAGTTATATACAGTTTTGGAAGAACTTGCTGCATTTAGACATATTATTAACACAACTGGGATTGCTGTAAACCAATCTTTTACTTTTATATTATTTGAGAGACTTAAGGGCCAGATATAATTTCGACTTTAGTTTTAATAGTTCAGTTTGACATTATAACAACTCACGAGCACGAAGGTTTTGAAACTGCAAAGTGCTTCTTATAAATGAATGTTAACATGTCAATACATATCTACCTTAAATAGTTATAGTTATTATAGTTATAGTTATTAGTTTACCACAAAATCAAGGTAACAGTGATGACATTTTACAATCATCCTCTAAAAACAATGTCCTTCAAAACTTTACCCCTTTGAAAAGAATGACAAAGTGACAACATTTTATTGATTTATAGAACAGTTCGTTGTTGTTAAAAGAGAAAACTGATAACAGGGGTGTGTTGCATTGTTCTACACACACTCATATGAGAGACACAAATGGTTTTGTATTAAACAACTCTTGGATTTATTTGATTTACTATTATGCTATTTATTAAACAGATTTGATGCAATTTAACAGCTAAACAGCCTTGATATAGACATCTGAAGATAGGAATATATTTTGTTGCTCTGGACCACAGTGATGCAAACTTGTTAAATGTACTTTCAGTGTTCATCCAACTAATTACAGTGTGAAATATCAAATTATAGGACTTAGAGATGGAATGGAGGTGAATGGTTATTACTCACATATAGGCGTTTATACCTCACTTGAGTCTGATTTTCTTTTTCTTTATTATTCATAACTTAATTAAGTGATTGATTATTGTTATATACTTATTAATTTTTTTTCATTCATTTTTTTATATAATTCAGGTCTAAATTGAGACACTAACGTTACATATAGGCTTATTTCCTTTACATTTTTTTCTATTATTCTATTATATTTCTAAAATCATCATCATCATTTGTTGTCGATGTTGTTATTATTACTAGTTATCCAACACATATCCAGCTTATTAATGTTTAGCTGTGAAATTATGAACTTTTATACAGTTACACTTCATGTCCTTCGACTTTTCTTTGCTTTTAAAGCGTGTCTGCAGACAGGCCTAGATCTCTCTGAAGAAACTGACAAACTTTTCAGGTATTTTCCATCAAATGGCATTGCTTAATTTTCCGTAACCTCGGGATAGTGGAATGAGATCGCGTCGCTCAGGTGTACACGCCACATGACGCTGTTCCCGCGGGCTGAGGCGAAACAAACGGAGAGAGCTGCCGAGGCAATGAGGTCACACGACAGATTTCATTCTGACGCTTTGTAACGACTCGTGAAACCTGCGAGAAGAAGGGGAGGGGAGGGGAGGGGAGGAGTGTCTGACAGAACCGTTCAGCTCGCGGCGTGACCTGCTCCGTGGATATTTATTATTCAGCGTGACTGACGATTATCAGAACACAACAACACACAACAGCGACGAGTTCGCGCGCGCTTATCTGACGTTTTTCAGCTACTGTTGTCTTTTGAGTTTTGATACATTCAGCCGAAATGAATCGAATGGGGAGTATGTGCACATTTGATGAAATCAACCGGGAAGACAGAATGGTATGTATCAATTATTCATTACTTAATGTCTGCTACTTCTTGAAAAAACAAACAAATGTGATTGCTTTTAAATTTGTCTGCATAGTTTTGCACCACTCTGGTTGTTATCTGTAATAAAGTTACCCATGCAATTACTGTCAATATATAATAGACGATATGAATATGGTTGAATAAGCACAAGTGAAATTGATTCAAATATGACTAAAATAGTTAGTTTTGAGGGGAAATGTTAACACGTGTTGCCAAAGGTTTCTGGGTCCTCTTCTCATCATAAAAGAGAACTTTGATCCTCTGTAATGCATCTTCCTGGTCAAATATTAAATGCGCTACGTGTTCCCTCAAGCCTGTTTACAAGGACCAGTGCTTCATTCATTTTTATAGTCAAAATGAAGTTTGTAAAGCCAAGTTAACTCAGTTTAAATGTGACCCTTTATTAATTAACAGTATTTATAGTGGCAAGCTGCACGAACCCTCCTTTCCCCCCCTTTGCCCTTCTCTGTATACACAACAGATGCTTAATCTGGTTTAATGTCACTTACTTGATATTTGGCTTCCCTAATAACCTGTAAGAGGCATTTGTGCCAGCACAGGGGACAGTTAAGCCAAATACCAGCTGCGTCCATGTCTGTTCAACCAGTAGGCAACTGTATTTAAAAATTGTAATGGCAGGTTAGATGATTATTAACCTGAGCTTTCCATCAGGTTGCTGGGCAGCCGTGTGCCCTAACTGGTTTTATAGCTTCACATAATATATTTTTCATGCTCTCTACATGCAAAGTGGGCAAGAAAATATAGGAAGTGAGACAGGGCTCAAGTATTTGCTTGATTGTGGAAGGTTTCCTTCCTTTTTAACAATATGGTCATTCAGACTGATTCAAAAGTTTGGTTTGATAATGCACCATATTGTAGCATAATAAAAAACTATGCTTTTCAGCAGCTACTGTTTTTTTTGTTTTTTTTTATAATTTTGCTATTATGAGAGGACATCATTCAACAGGAAGCTCTTTAATGGACTTGTCATGCATCACAAGGTCAAAGACCATTTGAGATGCATTTTTTTGGAGAGTCATGCACTTACAAATTACTTTTAACGGATCCATGTAGTTCTCTAGTAGATCAGGGTAATGAAAACTTGGTAACACTTTAGTATATTGACAAGTTCTCACTATTAATTAGTTACTTAATAGCATGTCTATTATTAACTTATTGGCTGTTTATTATTAGTGTACTTATAAACACATATTCTGTATGACCATATTCTACATCCTTAATCCTACCCAATACCTAAACTATACCTATTAAGTATTAATAAGCAGCAAATTGTGAGTAGTTAATGATTTGTTAATCGCAAGAACTGAACCTTAAAATAAAGTGTGGTTACACTTTTTCACTTTAATACTTAGAAACTGATTTGGAGATGATGAAAAACTCCCCCTAACAACAACAACAACAACCAAAAAACTCCCTGTTTTTTCATATGATGTAAAAGCCAACAATTTTTTTTTTTTTTCAAGATTAACAAGATGATCTGTGGTTATGTAAGGCATTCCTGCTTAAAAATAAGAAAAGAAAACATTGCTCAACGTGCTGTGTCAGTATATTTACTCTTTCTCTACTCCATCTACTCTATATATATTTTGTTTATTTACCGCTCCCTTGATCAATGCTTTTTTCGCTTTTGGCGTAGGCTTGGGAGTCAAACAACAAATATTTACCTTCAAACTTGTATTTACTCACTTTTTATGTGGCTTGTGTGAAAGTACAAATTTTGCCTCTCTCATCAAGTTTATATTATGAAGCAGATTGCACTGATAGTCATTAGCCCTCTGTGTGTCTCTGTTATTTATGCTGGGGTTATAAAGAGTACATACAATACAGTAGTTACAAATATGCAGACTATGCGAAAGCTTGGCTTGGCTGTGTGGCCTTGGGGTGACAGAGTTCCACAGGACACTGCGGTGAAACTGACTTGTGTTTGTCTTGTCTTATCGCGACAATGCTGGAAGCCCTTCTAGTACACTAATGAAAATTAAGAAGAATGTAAACTCCCAATTGAATTGGTATTTATTTACTAATCTAATCTATTTATTTATTCATTCATTTATTCATTCATTCATTAGATTTAATAATTCAATTTTTTTCCGATCTCAAAATATAAGAAAGTTGTAAAAAATCACAACCATATGCAAATACTTTTAAATAAAGCAAAACTTTTGTAAATAAAATTCAAGTACATGCTGTATGTCAATTACAAAAGAAAAAAAAAACGTAATTAATATATTGATAGAATTAATTGAATATTTATAGAACAACATAAAGCCTCCACCCCCAAGTGTGGGATGAGAAATTTTCGATTTGACGATAGTGACTTTTGGCGTTACTTATTAACTTAATATTTTCTTTAAAAAAAAATCCCAATTCTCTTCATTTTATCATGATTAATGGTGCTATCATTAATGTTCCAGTTTACTCAGATTCAGTTTTTGTGTAAAGTCACAATTGTCTATATAACAGTCTCAGGTTTCCAGCAGCTATTCAGATTTCTCGCGTGAGCTATACTTCTCACCGAGGAAAAAACGCTTGTGTGATTAGCCGAGTCTTTTGTCTGTCTCTTTGAGAGGGCCAGAGGCCAGTATCCAATGACACATTCCACTCACGACTCTCATACAATCCCCCTATGTTCCATCTCTTTTTCATCCATCCTTTCTCTATGTCCTGTCTCTCCTGAAGCTCTTCTCGTTCTCTCTCTGCTTTGTACCTCACACCTGCGTTCAGGTTTCACTCTGACCTGGTTTGATTTCCAGTGAACAAAAACACCTTGCGCGCCATCTCTCTCCATCTCTTATTAATCATCTATTTGTTTTCTTAATACCCTGGTGGCAATGCTTTTTATATTTCTTTGGTACACACAATATGCAAATCTCACATAGCTCTTATATAATCTTTAAATAATGACCACTCCTGTCAGTCAGAGACTTTGCATGCATATTTGTATGCATGTTTAAATGTCCATTTGAAAGAGAGATGTCGTGTTATCAGAGTTTTGGTATTTGATGCTCTGTTGTAATGAATAGCCTGTTCTGATGCCCCGAGCATAATCCTTACAAACTTCTTTCCAAACAGATTTTTTTTAATCCTCTCCCATTACAGACAAGAAAACTGTTTTGTGCTTGGTGCGTGTCATTTTGCAGGTGTGTGTTGTGTGTCTTTGTTTTTCTCTTGGGTTGAGGTGTGGTGTTGAACTTGACTGATCTCGAACTCTCTAAATGCTGCTTTGCCTTCTATGGATACACCCGATTCGCACACAGGCACAGGACTTCCCTGCAGTAGTGCCTCTAGATTTGTTCAGGTAAATGTATTAAGGCATAATTCATTGACTTTGAATTAGTTTAGAAATCCTAAGGCACCTTTTGTTGATTTTGTTGTGGTTTTGTTGATACCGCCTATTCAGTTGCCTTAAGTCGAGTCTGTCCGTCTTCCTGCTGCGGTGTCGT
The DNA here is from genome assembly GCF_023724105.1 of Carassius gibelio. Taxonomy (NCBI): domain Eukaryota; kingdom Metazoa; phylum Chordata; class Actinopteri; order Cypriniformes; family Cyprinidae; genus Carassius; species Carassius gibelio. The sequence goes on along the minus strand of NC_068411.1, from coordinate 16,783,079 downwards.
TGTTTTGTCTCATTTGTGGGATTACGATAAGTGTGTTGTTTTGGCCAGGTGGGTTGAGGTGTGGCTGTGTTTTGTCTAGTGATTTAGTAAGTGGTACAATAGTAATGTTACTCAGACAGATTGCGTTCACAAACCTGCATCACAGACTAATGATGTAATCCGTTTTTGTGACATGTAATACAGTGTGTAACTTCCAGCTTTACATGGAATGTTTTTGACAAAACATGTTGATTACAGAGTGTTCTGTGGTCATTTGGTGAACTGTATAGAATCATGCTTATCTTGTTTTGTCATGATCATGACTTAATATCTGCCTGATCTCGAAAATTACAACAGATGCTGTCTCATGCTCTTGATTTTAGACAAAAGACTGGTCAGCTGCAAAGAATTCAATCGACATCTGTCCAACATCATTCTGTAAACATGCAAACGTCCTGTTCCCTTGAGATGGCTGGCTGAACTCTGAACCACATGCTCAGAGACATTATAGAGTCTAAAATGTTGTAGCTTCCTCCTTTAGTGTTAGACACTGATTTGCAAGTGCTTTATCTCTGACGGAGTCAGTTCCTGATCAAAGCAAATCTCACAAGTCTGACTTTTTTCATAGAATTGCAAGAAAAATGTGAGAATGTTTTTTTTTTTTTTTTTTTGTATGCATTATGCAAATACATGTTTAGAGATTTAAACTCAGAACAGTGAGACATCAACTTGCAAATCTGATAGGTAAACTCAAAATTGTGAGATATAAATTCAGAATTGTTTATTCAGTTAAAGCTTCAATACTATTGTTAACTCCAGACCAATAAAACAACTTTTAAATCCAATTATTAAGAATATTCTTCAAAATTATAACATACAATGTAGCTAAAATGCTAAACTCTTCCATATATCCCTAATATAGTGCTATAGATTAGTGAATCATATTTTTGCACATACCACAGCTTATTCAATGTTTATTATAGGAATAGAAGTATACTTGATTGCTTAATCACATAATATAATACAATGTCATTTACTATAGTAATTTGCCTTCTATTGTATCTCATATTCTGTCTCATTATTACCTATTACTAGATGATCACGAAGGGATGATATAGTAATAGGTAATAATAATAATTTGCAGTATTGTTATGAATCAATTTAACTAAAACAGTCATCTGCCATTATACCCCATAATCACTGTTCACCTCCTATTTTATTTTCCTTTTTATTTGTACCAAACTGGTCTATTGGCTTCTATACCCACATTATTTATACCCTAATATTGCTAAAAAAAAATACCTGCCCTAATAACAGTAAATATGAATCCCATCTAATCTAATACCGTGTGATGTGTAATGTCCTCTGTCACCTTTGCTCTGACTTTTTAGACTCTTGATCTTCGCCCCAGTGATGACCATTTTCACAGTCGGACTGGGCCTGTCTCACACATATTTAATAAACATGTCACAGTTTGTGCATGCTGTCTACCACACGCTCACTTTCAGGAACTCCTGTCCCGCTGTGACTCACACAGACTACTTTTAGAGTCAGTAGAATGTTCTGGATTTCTGCATGGACACACACAGCCAGCTGCCCAATGTTTACTGTTTTACATATTTTAATCAGATTATGTGCTTGAATACCATATACGGTTGTTCAGTTCAACTTCTCTTCATTTGGTTATGTGGATGTTATCTTATGTATGAGTGTTTTCTTATGAGTGTTTCCTCTCATCTGTTTGTGTGGTTGCCAAAGCTGTATAGTCTCTGCTCTGTCTCTTCCTGTGTCCAACAGACATAGTTTATGTTGTTGATGGGTGTCCCGGTTGTCATGGTGATATTCCGTTCTGCGCTGGAACGCATTGTTCCGTTTAGATTTGTGGCGTCCCGCCTCCATCTTTGTGACGATTTAAATTTACATTCAAACACAAAGTTTTGGCGAAGCCTGCAAGGCTGAAGAATTTTCCAGAAGCTGAGGAACCAATCAAATCAGACTTTGTATATATCCTAGAGACTGGACTGTAAATGCCTTTCGCTTTCACATTAAGTAACCACAGACCTCCCTGCCAAACTTTAATGGGCAACTGGCCTCCAGTCAGTCTCTCTCTCTCAGAGGGCATTACTCAGTTTCTCCTCCCCACATGTTCCACTCATCCACACAGCTCCCACCCTTTTGCTTTCTATAACGGTCTCTTTGTTGCATCCCTCTCTCACATTTGTGCTTCTCTTCATGTCATTATTCAGAATGGTCACAGAAAGCTCAGACTGACTCTCCACGAGCAGAACCAGCACCAGCACCAGCAACAACCGTCTACCGCAGATAAGGTACATGTCTTTCTTTCTAGATTATTTCTATTTTACACAGTCAGATAGAGATGGTCTAGTCTTGACGTGTTCAGATATCACATTCAACTTCAGATTCAGTGTTTTTAAGCATTTATCTATGATTAAAAAATTTTGTTTTCGTGTTTTAGACCATGGGAAGGTTTTAGAAGAATGAAAAAGTGCCTGTTTGAAACTACTCTTGCATTAAATCCCTGATGTTTACGCTTTAGCTGAAGTTATACCAGAATGTTCTACTATAATACCGGGACAATGTTAGTATTATTGAGCATGACGTAAATATATATTGAATATGTATTTATATTTAGATCTGTTTATTCATATCAGTGACTTTCTGCTTAGTCATCTATTTTTTTTTAAAGACATTACATTAAATGTAAATTAGTCTAATCTGAATATGAAAAGTAAGACTTATTACCTATTTTCTAACTGCTAGTTGGTCAGACTGGTCAGCTGGCCACTGATACAGTATTGCATGTTTTAAAACTGTGTATTGTATGCTTATCTCCACTGTTGTTTATGAGCTGATTATTTCTGGTTAAGTTGTGAGTGATTCTTTAGAATCAGATCGGATTAACTTCAGTGGAATTACCCCCACCCCACACACACTCCCCTTGGTCCATTTCCCTCTGTCTGTCTGTCTGCCAAAGCTCTATAAACACAAGGAACATGTGGCTGTGTTCCAGGGGACATTCTTGTAGAACCAAAGGCTCATTGTTTCAGACTCCAGAAATTGCATAACTTTCCATGTCCCTTTTGCCACATTCTGCACCCATTCCTCCCCTTCAGGGGTTTCCTGCTACTCTTTGTGTTTTAGAGTTATTTATACTTATTGTTTAGAGGAAGCTTTAGTTTTCTGCATACCGAGATGCAAGAGATGCCGATGTAATTGCTGATTCTGAGAAAAAGTTTAGATTGGAGTTCAGTTCTTAATTGGAAATATAGAAGAATCATATAAAATATTTTTTGATGTATTTTGTGTCAAAATAATTCTGTAAATTGTAGAGAACTAAGACATCATACTACTTTAATGGGTAGAGGTCCTCCTGATCAAGCCTCTAGCTGTTGCATGACATGAAGGTGAAGTTAATAACACATGAATGCAGTAGGGATCTTATATGGATTGCTCATGTCATTCCAGCCAGTTGGCAGAGCGTTTGCTTTGGTGCAACCAACCTTTGAGAGACAGCCATTGAAGTCTGATTTGATCAAGCAGTCTGAGGACCAGGGCGAGGTCATCAAGGTGGGTCTCTCTTTATTACATTATTATTTATATTTCATTCAGGCCCTTGTTGAAATAAGCGATGTCAATGCCCTTGTTTTTAAAACATTTGTGTTTACTTGTCAGGTATATTTGGAAGACCGCAAAGAGGCACAAGTCAGACACCAACAGAGTCTAAAGATGCTTTCAGAGGAAGTTTCACAAATACAGGAGGTCAGAGCAAAAAATCCTCAGTAACATTTCCCACTTTTCTATGTTAACATGGTTTCAGAACAGGTGTATTGATAATGTTATACTGTGTGCAGGTGAGATACTGTCTGAAAAACCTCAGAGAGCAGATGGCAGCTAAAAGTCACAGGACAGAACACAAGGTGAGACAAAAAACACATCAGTCAGAATATACTTCTTTTAAGCTATATTAATCATAAAATGTTGACCTACTCTTTTTTTCTCACTCTCAGCTGGTGTTATCTGGTCCCAGAAAAGTTAATGGCACTCATTCATCACTAACAAAGGCCCTAAACGGTTTAGAGAGACAGGTGAGATACTGTTTTTGTGACATACTGTGATATTTACAGTATGTGCAATATTGCTTTGCACACACACGCAGCAGGTTATCAGTCGATACTGGATATTTAATAGTGCATGCTCATTCTCCCTATTTTTACATTTAGATGACCTTTATTGCCATCAAATTCTAAACAGTATATAATTTAAGTTTTTCTTCATCAAGCACTAATAAAACTAATAAGAACTATAGAATGTAAGCTTTGGCAAATATCGAAATAAAAAAAAATCATACTTACGTTTATAATAAACTACATAGCATTTAAAACAGATTATTTTAGCATTTAGTGTATTTATTTTATTATTTAGTTTTTTTTAATAAATAAATAAATTTATGCCATTTATTTGTTATCAGACACAACATGGCAATAATTATCAACTTATTAAAGCAAAATGTCAATATCGGTCAGCCTTCATTTTCATAGATATTTCATAACAAAGATATTTTCTGTTCTCCTAAACCCAAACCTATACTCCTCATACAAACGTGGAGAAATGATTAGATTTAAAGTAAGACATGATTTATGAGCAATAGTAAAGAACATTTCAGTTGTTCTACAAACATCTATGTGAAATGACCAGCATGCTTCAGTTCAGCTAAGTTATATAATATACATTTAAAAAATTTCTGTATCCCTTGGGTGTTAATCAGGTAATTGCTTATTCACACCTACGATACAAATCTCAACAATCTGTTAGCACACAACACATAAACAAAACCGCAGTGGTAAACACCCATTAGTATTTATGTCATCCAGGAGACAGGAATTAATTCACCCATGAAACCAAACGAAAATGCACAGCTCAGGGAACACGTTAAGCCACCTGCAATAATTATCCGTGGTTCTTTATAATCTACAGTATTTGTTTAACAGGTTTATCACATTCTTCAAATTCTTAGCTTTTGTTGCTTGGTGAAAGTAAATGTGGCGGCAGCACATTCTTTTTCGGATTGAATAGCGTGGATTAGCCTCCCACCGGGATGTGTGCTTCTGGTTAGAGCAGGAGAGCGGGTGGAAGAGCTGAGCTACAGTATGACAGCGTACATCAGTATTTTACTGTTAGAACACACACCCTGTTGACGCACACACAGAGAAGGCCCCTCCCTCTTTCTGTCTAACTTACATTATCCTCTTGCTTTCACACACGTCTATAAATAAGTGCTGGGAGAGATGTGGGCGTGTATCACATAGACATCATTTGTAATTTGTTATAATTGTAATTTGGAACTGTGGGATAGTGAATTGGTTCAAAATTGAGTACGGTTTGCTCCTATTTTTTATTTTATTGCCTAAACCACTGCGTTGCATAACTAATTCGAAACACATGTGAGAACATGAACACACATACACATTTGACTGTAACCAAACAAATTCCGGATTCTTTGCATTAAAGTTTTGTCACTGTATTCTCTCTCAGGATAGTATGGATGAACAGGAAAAAGAGAAGATGAGGGAGGCCAGTAAACGTCTGTATGCTCAGCTCCAAGAGGCCGAGAAGAAACACCAGGAGGAGAGAGAAAAACTGCTGGTTAGTCACTTAGCATGCACCTTCCACCATCTGTTTCTTTCTTAACATATAAGGATCCTAATGAGAGCACTCAAAGGAACCTTTGTTAGATCGTCTTCAGAGAAGGTGAGAGGTGAGTTTTACTATGCAGTGCCAGACATTCCTGCTGGGCATCTGGGTCAGATCCAGGTTGGGAAAGAACAGTGTGTGCAGGGGTGAGAGCACACATTCTTTCATGATGATGTGCCGTTTCCTAATCGGCTACTGCTTGTGTCTTATACGTCAAGGATTTCAGTGTTAAGCAAACAGTGGATGTCAAAATGAGGCAGTGAAAAATTAAACCGCTTGAAACGTTTAATCATTTTCAACATCTGAAACTTTCTCTGTTTACAAAATGTAGGTGTCACAAAAGCTGTTATAGATTAAATCTTTTTTTACTGATAAGCTGGTCAGGACTGTTGCTTATAGTGACATATAAATAAACATCAGTTGACCAGTCAGAATTGAGTATTGCAGAAAGATAACAGCTAAACATAAATGTCTTATGATGGAGTTTTTCTTTGTTGCTGTAGGCGGAGGCACAGCAGTATAAGCAGCAGTTATCTGAGCAGAGCGAGTATCTGAAGAGGGTTCAGCAGAGCAAAGAGCAGCAGGATCAGCAGATCGAGGATCTACAGCGTCTCATGGGCGGCATGGAGCAGGAGAGCTCCACCCTCAGAGACCAGCTCATGACCAAAGAAGCCGAACTCCTGCAGCTGCGTGAACTGAGGGAGGAGGGCCATGTAGGGAGAGAGAGGTAGGGGACACGATGCATGTATATTTGACAGATTTTGTCATGTTATGTTGCCTTTTTTAACTTTAAGCATCATTTGGGTTTTGCTATAAACAGTCGCTTAATCGTTTGACAGGTCAGAAGAGCTGGAAAAGGAAAATGCTATTCTGAAAGAGAAGATTCATCACTTGGATGACATGCTCAAGAGTCAACAGAGAAAGCTGCGGCAAATGATTGAACAGGTACGTGTTTATGCACACAAAGGCAGACTCTCATGCAAAGTTTGGTCTTGTTTGGTTCGCTTGCTAACTCGGGCTTTCCATCCGTGTGTCGTCTAGCTTCAGAACTCACGCATGGTGATTCAGGAGAGAGACAGAGCGATCAGAGAGCTGGAGGAAAAGGTGGCCATGCTGGAGGCAGAGGTCAGTCCGCAGGATATAAACAAACATGATTCCCGGCAATTCAGTTCAGATTCCTTTGAATGATTCAGGTTCCTCAACGATTCATTTACTGCAGAGTTCAGTCAGATCATTGCCCTTTTTAAAATTTGCTTGTACATTTTACAAATAATTATAAAGAAATGCAAGCAACATATTGAATTTAACAAAAATGTTAAGCAGAAAGACTAAAATTTTAATTTCTTGTACCCAAATAATATTTTTTTTTTTTTTACAACTTTAGTGATTACAGTGTATGTATTAAAATATTAAACAAAGTGTTAAAATGTGATTCATTAATAAACAAAATGCATACTGTAGGCTGTATTTGTTTGATTCACTAAAAAGAGTCATTCGTTCGGGAATCTGCACTGGTTGTGCTGTGTGTGTTTTATTCACTTAAAGCGGTGGCCAAAATTATTAGAACACTGGTTTCTTCTTAATTATTTTCCCTAATCATAATTTTCATGAAAATGCACACAAATGTTTCTTTTAAATATTATTAATTTTACCACGTACAAAAGTGATTAGTAAACTCACCCTTTAATCATCTCATGAATGTTTCCTGACGTCTGACCTTTCTGAATGTGCTCTGCTTACAGAACAAACAAATGCGGGATCAGATGGATTACTACCTGGGGAGTCAAAGGTCAAACTCATACCTGCCATCAGACAGCAATGCGCAGATTGTCTACAGGTACATGCAAATGATCGATAGCTACAGGCAAAAAATGTTATGCAAATAGCCACAAATTACATAAAAGCCCACACATTCAAATTCAATTAATGTCTTCTCCACAGCAAACCACTGAGACCATCCACCCAGACCAACAAGAGCCTCCCCTTCATCAAGGTCATTGAAATTAAATCCTGAACATTACCACAGCAACATCACAGCTCTGTTATGACAACCGCACGATCCACAGTGCAGAGGAATACTAGCAACCTAACCATCACAGACCTTCACTAAATGATATGTTATTGCTTTAGTGTCTAAATGCCTTTCCTGCAAGATTACTTCTAACAGTCCAGAGTTACTGTAATTGCCATTATTACATACTCTAACTATGAATTATCCATGTAGATTTGACAGGCCAGGGACTGTTAAAGAGCATATCCATTAATATGAAGACAAATGAAGAAAACAAATGAAGAACTCATCTTTGCATTATTCTGAGAATTGTAAAGGGCTTCTAGATGGACTCTGGGGGTATTTAGGTATTTATTTGAGGCTGGCCCTCTGAAGACGATGTCTTTCACTCAACATTAACAGACAGACAGATTGTGTTGCTAAACACCCTCATTGAGCTCTCATTATCTCTCTCATTATCTCCTTCGGTATTAGCTCGGCTAAACTTTAGTGGGTTTCTGAGTTCGTAGAAATCACAGATGAAAATCTGTTAAAATTATAGAGACAATGGATGGGGACCTTTTTTTTTTTTAAGAAGGACAAAGGTATGTGAATTAAAGGAGGATGAAGGATTTTTGTATCGTAATTGTATCTTTTTTTAAATGCAGGAAATGTTTTTTTCTGTGGTACTGTTGCTATTGCTATTTTTTTTACAATAATTCAGCTGATGAAAGAACTGAAGGGGAGACAGTGAGTCAAGTTCATCATCGACACAAAAAATGCTACAAATATTTATATTTGCTCTACATGCTTTTCTCAACCAAAGAGACACACAGCAGGGAGAATCCAGTGACTCAGCTCCAATGAAAAACAAAGACGCCTTGTGAGTCTTTCATAAGTTTGAAAGAATGTAACGCTTGTCCTCCAGTGAGCCTGACCAGTTCAGACCAGTAGGGCACGGTGTGACCTCTGTTATCCAGTCCAGCCAGCCTCTCCAGCACAATCTACAGTTGCTCAGATATTTCCAACATTCAGTAAACTGGTTTTATAACACCTAGTTAAAGAAGTGATGCGATTGCACCTGCCCACCTCAAAGTAATATCATGTGAACCATTAATAATACCACAGTAGAGATTATTTATACTTTTGTTTATTTTATTTCTGGGAGGGCTGTGCTGAAAAATGCACTTCATAACCATGTTTATCCACCTTCACATTTGTAGATAGTGTGTATATTTTCTCTTTGTGTGAACTTTTAACCATATGTGAATTTCTTAGATAGGCTTCATATTAGCATGTAACATGTTTTGTTATAATATTTTTGTAGTAAAAATGAGTAGTTTGCAATGCTTGAATGAATGGCATCTTGTATATTTAAATAAATGAGTTTCATGAATGTTGTTGTTTTTGTCTTGCCTTTTCTGAGTCTGCAATGGAATGTGGTTTATGGTTAGTATTATGGCATCTTTAAAACAATGAAATATATACCCGATCAAATATACCATTATTTTATACCCCTCACGTTGCTTGTCCCCATATTTTATCTTCAAGTTGTTTGAGGGTGTTTGCCTATATTTACATTACTGTGGGATATTATTGTTTAGCAATTCTGCATTAAATTGATAAGTCATAAGTCATAGTAAATACATAAAATGTAAAATTTTTCTTATGGACTTTGTATTTATCAAATAATTCTGGAGGAAAAAATTTATCATATATATAAATCAGCTCAACCATTTTAAACTTTGATAAGAAATGTTTCTTCTGCACCAAATCGGCATTTTAGAAACATTTCTGAAGAATCATGTGACATTGAAGACTTGAGTAATGATGCTGAGAATCAAAGAAATAAATGACATTTTACCAAATATTACAATAGCTAACAGTTACTTTAAAATGGAACAATATTTCACAATATTACAGTTTAAATCTATTTTTAACTAATTAAATGCAGCTTTGGTGTGCATAAGATGAAAGAAAAAAAACCTTTTGAAAATTTTGTATTGTATGCATTAACTTAGAATCTCTATGATATTGAAGAATATTGCTGGAGCAGTGTTAGAGCTGCACCGAACTGAAAAGGTAAGTAGATCTCAAGGAACAGCCCTGGATTACATACTGAACCAGTGATGTCTAACTAGAGGAGAACACTACTGGCAGAACAGCGCAGGTACAGACGACGCAGACAATTTATTAGATCTGATAAGATTTTAAAATACAGTGAAAGTCAATATAGACAGTCTCTTATACAACAACCATATCCATTCATGACTCAAACCACACTTTTTCTTCCTATAGACACATTAACATCAACTCATTTAAAAATTACAATTGCACTTGAAAAGAAACAATCAGTAGCACTCAAGTTAATATTGTTCTCTCAAAAAATTTTCTGCACAGCTCTTCTCATTGATGTGGGACAGGCTCTTATTTAAAAACCTCAAACTGAAGTAGTCTTAGTATAAAATTGGATAGTTAAAGGCTAGTTTACCCATGAATGCAGATTCTATAATCTATTTTGAAGAATGTTGACGGTAACCACTGATTTACATGGCATGAAAAAAAAAATACATTGGAAGTAGAGCTTTGCGTTAGCAAGCAAGCTAGCGCAAGGTTGGGGGTTCGATTCCCCGGGAACACATGATAGGTAAAAATTGATGGCCTGAATGCACTGTAAGTCACTTTGGATAAAAGCGTCTGCTAAATGCATAAATTAAATTTTTACATTTTTAATTTAAGTCAACCGTTCCAACTATTTTGAATTCATGTGTTTGTTCTAGTAAAGTCAATCCAGTTAAAATCTTATCATCTCAGCTAAAGGGTGCTTTGCTGGTGCTCTTAACTTTACACTCCCTGTTCACATTAAAAGGACATCCTAGCCTAGCAAATAAAAGCTGGTAAAACATTAGACAAAAAAGCTCTTCCTGTTAGCTCCATCAGAAAAACATTAAAACTACCAACATAATATTCTTACATTGCTCTCAAAGCAGTTGCACTGACATTTATCTGTCAGATTTGGTCATATATTAAGTCATTCTCAGTGTGATTTGAGGCCATTTGACTGCATCTCCCACTGTTTTCATTTCTACATGAAGGCTTTTCCAGTGAGATCTGAACACTTCTGATTCACAGTTTCTGAGTTGCACTCACACAGTTCCTCAAAAGGATTCCAATCTCTAAAGTGTGCTCTCCAGTGTATTATAGTTGTCTTTGAAGTTTTTGAGCTCCAGGAAGTGTTTGGGCCTCTTGCTGCGCTGTCCGGTGGACGGCAGGTACGTGACCTGAATGGTAGAGGCAGACGACGGGCCGGAGGAGCAGGTCAGATCTTTAGCTGCGGACTGGTGCTGCTGGTTTAGACTGCTGGTGCTGGAGTGGGTCTTCACACTGTGGAGATATCAGGAAGAACAGAGTGAAAAGAGAGATAATTTGAGAGATAAACAGCAATAATTGGCCAATGGTACTTACACAGCAGCCAGTTCTGCCAGATCTTCCTTATACTTCACAAACTCTGTCTCACCAAACACCTACAGGAAAGAAATCACAAGCCTCTTATTTGTGTCCTGCAGCGCCCCCTGTTGTACGTAACCATTTAACACACATTTGCACTCGGACTGACCCCTGTCCCATGGCGAGCGTTGTCATAGCCCTCCAGTAAGCGATCTATTAATGCACTGTGACTTGATTTGAACAGAGAGTGAGAGTTTCGTAGGTTCTGCAGCCACTTTTTGTAGCGGCGGCCGGTCAGAGCGCTAGCACTGCGACAAAACTCCTGAAACGGGATATCTACAGGTGGGACAGAACCAGATCCCATCAGATCAAGCTAGACCGGTATACATGCGGTTTTCTATTTCACAAGCTCATTACAAAATTAAAGTTTAATCAATTTAAAGTTAACACTGCATATTTAATTCAGAAGTTAAAAATGAAATATATATCAATTAAGTGTATAATGTAACTAAATTATAAAAAAATTTAAGGTTCACCACTGTTCAAAAGTTTTGGGTACATTTTTTTTATTAATTATTTTATTCAGAAAGGATGCATTCAATTTCACTTAAGAAAGGTAAAGATATTTTAAATGTTACCAAATAATCTATTTTCAATAGATTATGCTCTTTAAAGAAATACATAATAAAACAGTTTCCACAAAAATAAAATAAAAAGATTAAGCATCACACCTATTTTCAGAAATGATAATGATAAATGTTTCCTGCGTATCAAATCAGCATATTAGAATTATTTTTGAAGAATCATGTGACACTGAAGACTGGAGTAATGGCTACTAAAAAATTCAGCTTTGCATCATCAGAATAATATAAATAAAATAAAACAGAAATCAGTTATCTTACATTTGAATAATTTCACAATACTAGTGTTTTACTGTATTTTTTATCAAATAAATGCAACCTTGTTGAGCAATGCATGTAAGACGTCTTTAACGAACATTAATAAAAAATAAATATCTCACACAAATATCTCTCAATATCACACAAATATCAAATCATTAAAATAAATTAAAATAAGAACATCTAGGCCTTTATATTAATGAGAATTTACTGTAAATTAATATAAAACGTCTTTCCAGTAACCACTGCGCTTGACACGACACAATCTTTGGCTGCACGCGGTCAGGAGAGGGTCTTACCGGAGTCTCTGATGGCATCTAACGCTTGCATTCTGAAGAGGTAATTATAACATCCTGCACAAACACAGACAGACACAAGAGTTCACATCTGCACCAGTATTTACAGAGAACTGCCAGGGCCTTCTGTTCCTCTCACCATTCAGTCGATCATCATCTTTAGAGAGTAAAGGTGGCTCATAACGAATATCGTTCACTTTTGACAAACGGTTATCGATCTCCTCTCTCAGCTCCTGTGAAAGATGGAGCCTTTTTTCAGTGCATTACAAACTTACTAGTACTTGCAGCAAAAAGCATCATAAAGGTATAAACAGAAGAACAATATCATATTTAATGAAAGAGTGGCCAGTCATATTGTTAATACAATGAAAGTTAAATGGATAAATATGGGACTCTCCACAAGAGGACTGAAAATTACTTCATGCCTAAACAATAATTAAGTAGGAAGTAGAAAAAATAATAATAATAAAAATACAAAACATAAGAAATGGAAACATTTTACGGTTTATAATTTTATACCAACGGTTTCCTCCAAAATATTTTAGTTACTACATTAATCCAAGAATGTGGGAAGTAAGGTCTTGAAGGAATTAATAAAATGAAACGTCCTCTACAAAGACAGATGATATTTTGTATTTGATACCTTCGGTGCGTTGTGGCCGAGCGGCACGTGCGGTCCTCTGCGAGACTTCATAGCGAAGCGCATGATCTGTCTCTTCACGAAGATGAACAGCAGCACAAACACCTGCAGAATGACAGATGGCTCATTCAACAAATACGGTTCTGACACGGTCTGCTTTATTTTAGCTGGAATTCCCAGAAGACATAGGCTCAAACGTTAGTGAGCTGCTCATATAGACAGTATTTTTTAGACATCATGGATGAAATTATAGGATGGGCAACTCCTGCTGCTGCAAGTCAGTTGTTATCACTATTAGTCAACTAAGCATTTAAGTATTCAGACTACGTTCAATAATTAAATTAATAAAAATGTTATGGAATTGGGTAGCGTTACTTACCAAGCTGCCGTAGGCCATAACAAGCACAACATTTACACCGGAAAGAGTGTTTCCTTCCGCCATTGTGAGATCCTTGTTAAAAGCTCATGAAAGGAAGACGTCGGTCGATTTTAGTGGTCAATTCAAAAATGTAGCTCTTTATTATTCGAGTTAACAGCAGTTTTGTTGACATCTCTTGGGGTCTCTTCGTCGTATGTTTTGCTCGAAACTTCCGTCTAGTCGTCTGTGACGCCGCCTTGTGGCTTGGCATAAATAACGCAACAACCATTTTTATTGACATTGATATTTTTACATTTATTTCCAGATAGATATTATTGAGTTTACAGGCTAAAGTGGTATTGCTGTTGTAAACACTGTTGCTTTCGTAGAAAAAATATTTGCATCACATTTAAAATATAATTATATTTTAATTCATTTCTGAATTGTTTTTATTTTTATAATGATAATTCAGAGAATGAGAAAATCTGAATAAGCCTTACCAGTGTTGTGATAATTATTTTTACGTGTTAAAAATAAATAAGTACTGTAATATAATAAAAGTTTATTCAAATAACATAAAAAACACCAGACCCCTCGATGCCTGTGAAACTTTTCTCCCTCAAACAGCATGCTAGTGTTACTTCTACACTACAGGCTACACACAGCAATATAAACAACGTATCTGCATGTTCTCACATCACATCGTTCTTGTAAAATAATAATAAGTAAATAAACACCAAAATCACTTCGCTGAGAATGAAACACCACTTACCAGCTGCCACGATGTTGAAAATATCCTCTAGCATTTAAAAAATGCGCGTGCAGCATGAGGAATCTTCCCGGTTGGATGAGGTCGTAGTCAGGTGAACTGTCATCATGTTGGTCATTTTATTTACGGCTAAATTATTATTAATAAATTGTACTAATATTATGATTCGGCGTGGGCAGGCATTCACAAAAGTTTATGTTATTACAAAAAAAAATTGAGGAAATTGTGCTGTGACAAAAGGGCACTTAAGGGGCAAAGGAGCAGGTGCTCAAGTGAACCGGTTCTTTCGGACAATTCGATCAAATAAACCAGCTGAAAAAAAAAATGGTTCACCGGTTCTTTTGCGCTCGATGTAATGCCGTCATTGGCGATGATTGCCCTTCATTCAAGCCTTTGGTTTACCCGCGCTTATAACATTAGCAAATAATCAGTTCAGAATCAATCACCAAAAGAATCAGTTCGGTTCAGATGCGCTCTGTGTCAGTCTGCTTCGCGCTGAATCACGCATGCGCAGTTATCATCAGCTCATCGGTTCTCGAATCGGACGCGTCCGACAGAAACGGTTCTCGGTTCAGTGTATGAATAAATGTCGAAATAATTATTATTTATTATTGTTCTGCGTAGTTTGAAGAGAAACATTTTTGGATCTTTATCCCGATTATATATATTTTTTAATCAGGAAGAGGCTGGGGGGTCAAATGGGGGGTCAAGGCATTTTTTGGCAGGGTCTTGAGACCCCCCAAGACCCCCCCTGGCGCCGCCGGTGAATTCAACACAATTCAATTCAATACAAATCAAATCAATTCAGAATTGCTTTATTGGCATGACTGTAACTGATACAATATTGGCAAAACTTAGTATACATATACAAAAAGATACAAATAATAATAATAATATAATAACAATAATAAAAATTAAATTAACATCACAATAATAGAATGAAATATTATTATTATTATTATTATTATTATTATTATTATTATTATTATTATTATTATTATTATTATTATTATTATCTCTCTCTCTCTCTCTCTGGTTTTAATGGTGGGTCGCCACCAACTTGTTCAGGTGCATACCACCACCTGTACCGGGGTGTGCAACTTTAGGGCTTCATGTATTGCACATAGTTGTAATTCTAAAAATTAAAATAAATAAATAAAACACACTCTCACACACACACACACACACACACACACACACACACACACACACACACACACGCACACACACACACACACACACACACACACACTAAACACACCTTTAATACTGTGCTCTTACCCTGTATCTTTAAGAAAATTAAAGAGAGCCTTACTACATTCCCACATTTTCTCAGCTCCCAAAATCAGCAACAAAACCTTGTCGTCTTCTTCTTTTTAAAGTTGTATGGCAGTTTAACGCTACATCAGTTCAAGCCCAGGGTTTGTCAATAATGTCCACTGGCTTTCAGTGAGGCACAGGTCATATTCAGTTTAGCGAAACAAATATCTCTGTAAATAGTTAAAAACAACACAATTTCATAAATTATTGTATGCATGTCAAATATGCCACCATTGCTAGTATAGCCTATGTAATAGCAAACAAAATATAAATACATTTGTAATGTTTATTTATTTTTTAAGTTTGCTCCTTATCAGATAAATTATTCTCTATTTTTCTTCCTATTTTTAAAGAAAATATTTTTTCCCTCTTTTGACCACATGACGATGCCTTTCACATTCCAGCATCCTATTTTAAGGGAGTTACTCATAAGTGGTATATAGGGTATATAAATTTTCACCAGTACCACTGTGTCTGTCCTTATTCCAAACCACAATGCTTTCTTGTCATCTTTTCCTCTGTGTAAGATTATAGCTCTCTAGGAGCTCACAAGCCAAATGCACATACTGTCAATGTATCCAAACACTATGCACATGGTTTTTCGACATTCTAGGCTTGTTTTCAGTGAAAATGAAGTGAGCTGTCTGAGAACATTTGAACTGGGGGACAGATGATCTTTATCAGATCAACACATTAAACAATGCACTGATTCTTTCAGAAGGAACAGAAGTGGGTGGCAGATGCTTGAAATGACAACAGGGAATGAAATAGTTTCCCAGTAACATCCCGTAACAATCATGACTTTTTCTCAGGCCTTGGTAAAGAACTATGGCATAAACTAGAAATTAAAGCTCTATATATAATACAGACTGTGGTAGAAAAGAAAAAAAGAAAAAGAAAGTGACAGACACTCTGTCCTGTTAAAAATGAACCACACTAACCATTTGTATCCTGCATTTGTCAGATTAGTATGACAATCAGTGCAGAGATAAGCATTCGATTTTTAAAGCTGCAGGGAGGATGCAAAACTATTCAGCAGCTAAGTAGTTAAATTCCTCCACTGTGACGGATTTCTCAAGCTGTTTTGGCTAAACAGGTCATCAAACGACAGAAGATGCTAAAACATCTAATTATACCGTGTGTCCACAAGCAGCTCATCAATGTGGCTTATTTTGTTTACTTCATCATTCCATCCCATCTTTCATGTCATGTGTGTGTTGCTTGAGTTTACTTGCAATCAAAACTGGTCGAAAGAAACAGTTGTCGTTACATTTTTGTCTCTCTGAAACCACAAACCAGCTTCCTCTGCCGTTGCCATCAGCAGTGTGCATGTGTCTGTGATGCAAGACAGACCGTTGAGTTATGATGGTTACTGCACACACACACACACACATTTATTCACAGAATGCTCTGAATGCTTGGGATTTGTGCAGTTTGCTTTGGTTCGCAATATATATGTGAATAATGTATTGATATGTAATGCTTAATGGTTAATTCATCTCTGTTTTAGTTATTTTGGTTAATTGTGGTTTACATTTATATCACAGTGTGAAATCAATATATGTTTATTGATCCTTAATAATAAAAATAATAATAATACATTGTATTATATAATGTACATGCAAAAGCAATATAAAACAGAACAATAACACATATTTTTGAGCTTTTAAAAGGTCTGGCTGTCTCTCAAGCTTCACACACATTTCAAACATAACTCCCGCCCATCTGCTCTCTCTCAGTCTCTAAGCAGCTCCTTTTCCTGCACTCTTCATTTGCTCTTGCAGCTGCAGGAAGTCGAGCAACTCAGCCCACAAGTGTGCCACAGAAATTCACCCAGGTAATCAATTGTCAAAATGTTTTGTTACCTTTTACAATGCATACTTCATTGTATTATTATAATGTTTAATCCAAGTGATGCAGTGTTAAAGTCAATTACACCTTTTACTACATCCTTTAAGGTTGTGCATGATCAGTTTTGCTGTTTATTGGGGCCTACATCTACAGGCTTTTGCATTTTGAATTTATGTACATGATGCCTGATGACAACTAACATGTTTTAAAAAAATCATGTGGTAGCCGTTTGCAAACAGGTCCTTGGCATTTCTGGTTCATGGTTTTCATGATCCTAAAATTATGCAGTATACTATGCCGTTGGTGTTTCTGGTTTCACTTTGGTCATAGCCAGCCTATTCAAAGTTTTTAATCTTCTTTTTCAAACACTTGCATTATTTTGCATTCTCGTTATTTAAAAAAAAATGCTGCTTTGTCATCTGTCATTGCTGTTCACTGTTTGGTGCTTGATACAAAGTAAGTCTTTAGTATTTGCCAACATCTGGCATACCTCTTCATATTGGATGTTTATAAACTCACATTAGTCATATAGTGTTTCATGTAGTGCTGCATCTATTTAATTGGGTCTATTATTAAAGTAGGTCTTAAAAATAGGATACTTGCTCCTCACTACAACCACAGTATAGAAGGTCACTGAGAACTGTAAAGAACTGTGAGCAAGTAAATATGTACAGAGGAAATGCATGAGCGAAAACGAAAAATGGAGCAGATAAAATTACAGTGAACTGATTGGATAAACAGATTTCTTAGCATTAGCATAACGAAACCCAAGTGCATCACTGATGTCAAGACTAAAGGGTGTTGTCTAATAGTACTGTAAATGAGTTTCAGTGCATGTGTCTACTATTTGAAACATGGTTAATTGTCAAAATGCAGAAACTATTTGAATATATTAAACGCAACTGGAGAGTTAATTATGCAGCTGAAGACTTCAGATAGGGCTACTCAATCAGTATGTTTATTTAAACATGATGACACAATGTATAATCAAAGATTAAGTACATACTACATGTCACTTTTGTCTTTTGTAGGCCAACTGCTGTCCATTTAACAGGTATACTGTACATAGGCTCCAAATGTATTATCTAGGCCTGATAGTCCATCTTAACAAAATCCACATTTTACATGTGTTTGCATTTTAATTTTTAAGTATGCTTAAATGCTGTTTCAAACAAACGTCAGTTCATCTTTAATTCACTTTGGGTTCTGAATTCATCATATATGTGAACCATGTCAGGAGGTCTTATAACTCCAGTACCAGATGTCTGTCACGAGATTTTACCACTTTTACACTTACTGAGTCACCAAGAAACCGCGGACCAGGAATGTTCTCATTAGACATGAAGGGTGTGCATGTTGACAGGTGTGTATGTGTGTATGACACAAAGAAACTGAGACACAAATAGATGGAAGGAAAAAAGAAAGAGACACAGACAGAAAGAGACGGGGGAGGAGAGAACGAGGTAGGGAAATGAGAGAGGAAGGCATAACAATCAAAGGGGGTGGAAAAGGGTAAGCATGTCAAACCAGTCAGGCAAGTTCTTATTACAGTAAAAATGTATCATAGAAAAATGACAGGAGTGAGAGAGTTTAGAGGCAAAAGGCAGGATGGGGAACACCTGTTCTCTCAAAAAGCTATAGGAGACACAGCAGTCCTCTAAGGTACGTTACTTCTATTTGAAGAGCTAAAACTCATGTATGGTTAGACTATGTGGCAGGTAAAGTGTATGGCCATTGTTGTTCAAGTGCGTGTGGCATGGGACAACAGGTGTTTCTGTAAACTGACACTGACCTGTTTTCCTTGGAAAATATGAAATGTTGCAGTCATGTGGGACTGGTAATCTTATTTTGCATCCATATCTGTGAAATACAAGGCAGCAGTACAAGGCCATTTGTGGTTATGAGCAACCATGTAACAACCTATATTTACTGTGTCAACTGCTTTCAATCAGTTCAGGTTTATTTTCATCAGGTCTGTATTTGCGCTCCTGGAAGGAGTACGTCACACCTCCTCCTACTTCCACTCTATCTCGGCTCGCTGTTTGCTCATGTCTTTTATTTTAAACATAACTCCTGGCATATATAAATGTTCAGTTTAAGGTAACAAAAGCAATCTTCACAACAGAACAAGGTGGGGCAAACAAATCTGGACAAGACCATTACAAAAATCCTGATTTAAAGTGCTAGCATTTCAGCTGTTGATTCAATGTTGCCCAAAGAGGGTTTAAACTGATTTGTATGGAGATTTGCTTGCACGATTGCATGTGACTATTATCAGATGTTACTGAAGTGTCTGAATGAATTTCAATGTGCTGCTTTGAATAATGGTAGGTGTGTAAGTGAGACAATGTGCAGAGTTCTTGCTAGACTATTTGACATTATTCACAGGTTTAAGATACATTAATCCTCTATTTTTTATATTCCATGTTGTTTATTCACGCTTAAAAAAATCAAGTAGCTTTAGCAATGTGTGGACTCTTACTCTGTAACACATGTGGTGTTTGATAGGATTGTAGTCTGGTGTGTTTGACCTGTTATCTGACTGTGTATCAGGTTTTGTAAAAGAGTTCAAGAGTGTGACAAGTAGCATCAAGAATGCTGTTAGAGTAAAAATACAACGAAATGCCCTGGCTCACTGATTTTTAAACATTGTCAAAATGTTTCAGATTCATTTGCCCATAGTTTCTAAATGTTTACATATGAAGGTATGGATGCCATATACCCAGAAAAGGTTTATGGACTCTCATTGTAATAAATACCGAGTTTCAGTATGTTGAAATCCTGAAGTACTAGAATGAAGTATTTACATTTTAAGTTAGAGATGGTGTAGATTATTGATTAGTCTGGACCAGGTTGTACATTCAGGCCAGAGTGGCAGGGTAATGATTCAATTCAATTTAAGTAAAATTAATGTATTAAAACTTTAATTTAAAAAAATAAAAATCTAACCTCTACATGTTGTTATTGCCTTTACATGACAGAACAAGACAAGGACCAGAGAGTACTGAGATCAATTACTAGCTCTTTTTTGGATCCAGACACCGTGAAAGATCTGTCAGAGGAGCAACATAGTAAAGCTGAAGTTAGGTGGTCCCCTTCACCTCCCTGGATTACAAACAGATTTATTCCAGCTTTTACAATGATGGTAGGAAAATATAGCCAGCCATTACAAGCAAAAAGAAAAAAATGTTTTTTCAGAAGATGTTAGCAACCAGCTTTCAATTCCTACTGTAACGAATACACTTTTGCGACATTCAGCATGAGTTTGCATACTGGCACTTCTGTACATCCGTTTCCTGAATCAGACACGGCTAGCAGCACAACTGAAGGTGCAGAATCATCCAATGGAACGGCTGCACAAAGTCATAGTCAGTTATCTGTAAAGCCGTTTGGCTCCACAACTGCTAGATTCAAAATCCGCTCTGCTAAAACGCTTACTACCAAGGACCTCAGGACAAAAAGCTTTTTTTTCGAGGGTGGAAAAGTTCAAGACTCAAGACAGAAAAGTTATCCTAGTAAGGACCTCAATAAAGCCTGTACTTCAACTAGTTTTACCCACACTAACACTGATGACAAAGAGTCATGTAAAACGTCAAGTAAGGATACACGCAAGGACTCAACTCTTTCCAGCAGTTCTGAGAAGGGTGATGTGAGCGCCAAGAAGTTAAACACTCAAGAAGACAAGAGTCAAGCAGCGAGTGACAGGAGCAGAGGAGATGAGTTGAGGAGATTTTATCATACAAACAAAAGCAAAAGCTTAGACTGGAGAGCAGGACATAGCAACAGAACTGGGACACCAAGTGGGACAAGAGAATTTGACAATTTTATGAGGCGATCTGATTTAGAGAGTTTAGAGAGTACAGGGACAAACGACAAGATAACTTCATACACGCAAGAGAATCATCCCAGTGGTGTTTCACGGAGGATTCAAGCTTTCAGTGTAGCCAATCAAGGGAATCAGAACAGTGACAGAAAGATAAACCCAATCTCTGGAACTACATCTGTGAGAATGAACCGGGTAAATTTAGTTCTGGAGCAGGCAAACAGTGGCCAGTCACTCCCATCCAGACTGAAGCCAAGACTAAGCCAAGGTTCTATTGGAGAAGATAGCAGTCTGTGGCAAGGTCAATCAAGTCTTGATCAGACTGACAATAGGAAAGGATCCTGGGCCAGAGAGCAAGGATCTTCCAATCCTGAGGAAATAACTGGAAATCAAACGATAATGGAAAGAATTGCAAAACTGTATGGGGCGGATGCCAACTCTGACCCACACTCAAAGGATTCAACCAGATTAAAACGCAGCAATACTGCAAATTCTGATAAATCATTTCCCAAATCTATGGACATGGTGGACTCTACTCCAAGTCACAGAAAATACACTACTGACCATGTGTTTGGAACGTCTTTAGATCATACTGACAGCCAACAGGGGAAACCTTCTTATGATACAGAAAAAGCCAGAACATTCCCTAGAGGGTTTTCAAAAACATATTTTGATCGGAAGCAAGAACCCTCTACAAACAGGGAGAACAGAAACGATCAAAGAGACAGTTCTTCTGGGTTAAGTTTTTCAGGGTCATCAAAGCCTAAAAGGAGTACAGAAACGTCTTCTGTCAAAAAACCTCAGTCACTTCTGCCTGATGACAATGAAGAGCCAAGCAGAACGTTGTTTACAGGGTCTTCAAAGTATTGTAGTCAGTCCTTAGAAAGGACCAGAAGTAGAATGTCAGCAAGTGCTCAATACAATGCTCACAGGAACCAGCCTGACAGTTCAAGCATCTCCAGCCAGGGTGTCAAACACCTGTTAACCACATCTGGGGCAATCAAGGAGGAAACTGACAATGACAAACAACCAGATAAAGAGATTACAAAAAGGCTGGACATAAATGAAAACAAGTATCTTGGTGGTTTGCAAGATGGAATCCCCCAACCTAAACACCCGCTAGCCTCAGAAGGAGCAGCACACAATAAAATCCACAAAGAGGAAGAGAAAGATGATGTATTCACAGGTAAAACTAAAGGAAAGATAGGAGAAAGTGTGTTAGAGAAGTCACGTGCACCATCCTCGGAATCTGTGAAGAATACAATCAGCATGTTTGAGTCTTTGGCTCAACAAAGCAAAAGCACACCAGCGATTCTTCGCACCAGGAGGGCCTTTTCTGTACCAGAGCATCCCAAGCATGTGGCTCTAGTTAAGAAGAGTGATTCAGACAAAAATCTACATTTTGGAAATGTTGTAAGGGACACAGAAAGCATAAGAACACATTTCTTTAGCAAAAGCGATTCTAATGAGGAGGTTGATTGCACTCTAGACCCAAGTAGAACTCCTCACTCAAATTCCACAGTCAAAGTAAAACAAACATTACAACAACAACAAGAGACACACAAAAAGAGTGTTGAGCTTGCTCCAGCATTAAAACAAATGAATGAATCAAGAACTGAACAAGGTATCAACATGAGAGATGAAGATGAAAGGAGGAATGTGAATAAAAAACACACAGATGAACCAGATTCTACTATCACTGGCTTCTCAGGTTTCAGAGACATAGGGACAATAGAAGAAAAAGCAAGAATCCCACCAATCTCTCAACAGTCAAATGTGAAAAGTTTATTAAAGCAGAAGTCAATTAATGTAAAAATAGTTGACAATAATGACGATGAAAACACACCAACTAACTCACCCGACAGAGCCCCTCTCACAATTAACATGCAAAAGCAGAGTAGCCCTGGAGCTGTGACAGTCAATGGTACCCATCCCAAAGTGCTGCCCAATCATTTTCAAACTTCTCCTCCTGTCCAGACAATATATTCCTCCCTCAATAATTCTAATAACAACAACACTGAAACAAGGAAGGATTTCACCACAATCACTACTAGCATGGCTAGGTGGAGCTCTGACGAAGAAGACGATGATGAGGAAACAGACACTGAAGAAGACTCTGACTCAGGAGAGTCATCTGTGACTATCACAAGCAACATGAGCCAATCAGAACGCAGAAGTTTCTCATTAAGGTAAATGATAAAAATAGAAAAGTTATTTATTAGACTTAAATGGATTGTCAGCTTAGTTTACAAGCACACACCAGCAGGTTACCGGTTTAAACACCCTACATTTCTTTTTCTTCAATGTATATCTCCACTGTATATAACCCCCTACTTTCTTTCTACATATTTACCTATCAGTTTTGTGGAACTATGTACTTATGGTGGAGTGGACTATAAATCATCAACGGATGATGAAGATTTGCCATCCACACGCTCTGCATCCTTGAGCTCAGACATCTCTGCCTTCTCTTCTGTGACACTGCTGAGCACTGATGAACTTGATCGTTTACTGGATGATGTCAGGGGCTTGGGAGATGACACCCTACAGGTAAAACAAGTTATACACATGTACTTTTTTAATGTATAAAAGCTACAATTTTACAATGAAGCTACACTTACACTGCCATGACGTAAATTTTGTTACAAAAATATACAAAGACAATTATAGACAACAGCTATATCCTTTTGCTATTATAACGTGTACCTCTGACTTATGACAGAAATATGAAGATGTGCAAGTGGTTGTATTACACAAGGAGGTGGGGAGTGGCTTAGGATTTACCTTGGCAGGTGGAGTGGATCAGAATAAACCAGTCACAGTGAGTATCAATGAATGCTATAACATTGACTAATAGAAACAAATCCATGTGATAAAAAAAAAAAAAAAAACGTCCATACAAAAAGTAACAAACGCATGAAAATTTCCCTGATTGTGTAGCTTTAAGTACACCACAATGCCTGTATGTTTTTGACTTTTTGGAAGTCATTGCTATTTGGCTTTAACCTAAATGGCGAGTTTCACTTAAATCTCATCTCTTAGGTCCACAGAGTGATCCCAGGTGGTGTAGCCGCACAGGAAGGCTCTATATTTGAGGGTGCTCAGGTGCTGTCAATCAATGGCACTGCCCTGCAGAACTCCACCCACTGGGAGGCTCTGCGTACACTGAGGAAAGCGAAGGGGCAGGCCATGGCCGTGATTGTTCTTCAGAGTTGTAACAACAGAAAGGAGGTCACTGAAAGACCAGGAATCACAGGTGAGTGATGGACAGATATGAAAGAGTAGGTGGTCTGAAGGAAAACATTTTTTATGCATATGCATGTAGTGGTCATTATGAATGTGAAAGCATCTGAAAATCAGTCAACACTGAGGAAAGGTCTTAGGCTATTTGATAATAACTCTGATTGTCTTGTCTTGTAGACAGATGAGATAAAAACCTGTAAAAAAGCAGAGTATCTTGTGAAATCTGATGCTGATATTTTGTGTGTGTGTGTGTGTGCGCCCCCTACAGGCAGCAGAGTCAGTGTTATTCTGAACAAGTCCAGCTCTGATCTTGGCTTCAGTTTGGAAGGAGGGGTGGGATCCAGCTCAGGAGACAAACCTCTCACTGTACAAAAAATATTCCGTGGTAAAACCATTTTTTCCCAAAATTTTAAGCAATCCCATTCAATACAATTATTCAAACAGATTTGAATAATTTTACAGTTTAGATTGTGCTGAGTCTCATCCCAAGTCCCTCAGTAACAATAAATTACATTACTTGTTTCCAGGTGGCCCAGTCAATGACGTGTTTCCTGGGGATGAGTTGTTGGAGGTGCAAGATCAGAGTTTGGTGGGTATGATGCGTCTTGAGGCTTGGAACCTCATCAAGAAACTGCCCCTTGGTCCAGTGAAGCTCTTACTACACCGTCCTCAGCAGCCACGTTGAAGACCTCCACTTTCCTTCATGCACCTCAATTCTCAAAGAAATTCAGTCATAATTTAAACACTGTTTTATTTTAATGATTTTTGCTGTTACAGGTTCTATGAAGTTATATGCTTGCAAATGTTCAGTTCTGCAATTAGGAAGTATCATTCATCATAGTATTTTGGAGTGTTTTTTTTTTTTCTTTACTGATATTAGAAATTAAGAGCATAAAAGCACTGGAGGCCAGTTCATTTATTTTAAATAATGTTTAAGCTCTCAAATTGTGTTACTATTAATGTAATATTGCACTATCATTCTTTTTCAGAAACCATTACATATGTTTTTATTTTCTTTAATGCTACTATGTACAGTATATGTGTATATGTTGGCTGTACAGCACAAATCTGCCCTAATTTAACTTTTTTTTTTTTCAAATTAAAGACAAAGGAAGCAACTACATTTCTTTCATATGGGACATTTATAGCATTTACATTCTTTTTGTCTGTTTTTCTTTTTTTCAATAACAGAAAATATATTAAGAAATTTTAACTGTCAATCAGAAGATGCTTTTTTTTACAGAAAACAAATTTTAATGAAAATGAATTGCGTTGCTTACAGAGATCTTTCAATACTGTTCCAGTTCGCAGGTTCCATCCCTACTGCACTTTCCTGCCTCCTTTTAAATAAATAAAGAAAAGAAAAGAAAAAAAGTAAAAAGAATAAGAAACAAATTGTTATGATAAATCGTTGTATTTTGCAAAATCAGAGCCTCAACCAATAGCCTAAAACTATATATTTTCTAAACCAATCTTTCATTCAAACCAAGCAGAGAACAGTTAAAATCATTTTACTCATTCTGTAAGAATATACTGTTTCAACTATTGCTTGGTTAAAACAGCAATATTCATCCTAATGGTAACATTAAACATAATGTTAAACATGGACGGTGGCTTTGGGAAAAAAATTTGGGTGAATAAGTATCTGAGCTACATAATTGCACAGTTACCTAATTTATGTATGTCTGCTAATTTACCAGTCCTATCTGATTGTACGGAAAAAGCATGATAAGTGTTTTACAGCAGCGGATCATAGATCACCAATTCTTTCTCTTGCCCTCCTCCCTTTCTCCTAGTCCTACATGATTATTAATGATTTATTAAGGGGTCGTAGTCTGCGTAGACAAGCTATGATGTGGGTGTTGACTGCTTAATGTGGGATGTTTTTACCCTGCAAGTGTATTTAAAAAAGGGTTTAAAGGTTAGCTGAGCTAATAGACACAGACTAAGGTCAGAAGATCATCTCTGAAGAGCGGTACAGTAAATTTTGGACAAAACCTAAAAGACAATCCTAAAAATGAGTCAGGTAAAAAAGATAATTAAGAGGATGAAGGTGAAAAACGAACTGATGCGGCAGATTATGGGAGAGCTCTTAGGCACCTTTGTACTTCTGGTAAGTTTTTGCATATTCACTATTAAACAAACTTTGAGTATAGTTATTGATTTATAGAGGTTTTTTCTCACATACAATTTTTCTATTTTTCAATGCTAATTCATGCTTGTGCAAATTATGTAAACTAATGTTATTTTATAACTAAAATATATTATATGTAAACAATTAGCATGAACCTATATATGCAGTATAAGCATTGCTCATTGTAAGTTAACGATAACGAACGCATTAAGTAATAAAGCATCCCTTAAAAACACATTAAAGTTACACAAAACCAAGTTATTTATATATTTTGATGGTTGTCTACATGCTGCTTTTGCAACATTTATTGGATTCTCTGAACATGGGTTATTATTAATATATTGTTTAATCTCTGAATTTATTATTCAGAGATTTCATTTATTAATTACATTTATTGTATAATACTCTTAAAAAAGGACAGGATGCTGGTAAATATAACAGCAATATCAGTGATATGTCCATGCATAAGATGCAAAACATGCAATTTAGAGTGGCTTATGTCAGTGTTATCATAAATGTTACACCATAAGATAAGCTTTTACAATGGACAAATCGAATGTTCTGTTACCCTAGAGTTCTGTGTGCATGTGCTTTTGGTTATAAATGCTGACAATGTGTTTCTTGGTGCAGAAGGTTTTACCTGATATATCACCATCCATAATATAACAAATAATCCAGTGCAGGGTAAATATTTAAAGTACTATCAGGGCCAGTTCCAATAGAAAAATCACATAATAATTTTTACCACATTTCTAAATATTACCACAGCTGCAATACAGCTGCAGGTAACTGCACTCGTTGCAGACCAAGAGCATGACTGTTATGGGGATATTTCTAATTCAAATAGTTAAAAAATATATAATTGATTATTAAAAAACTTGAATTTACTTAATTAATGTTTCTAACTAAATCTGTCCAGTTAATTTGCGTATTTGTCCTCCACCAATACATTTTTTTTTTTTTAAGTCTAAGCATCAAGCTTTGCATGCCACCAAACATTCGTGTAAAATGCATTTATACACAAATAGATATATATATATAAAAAAATTATTATTATTTTTTTTTTCTCCTGTAGCTGTTTGGCTGTGCTGCAGCTGCTCAGGTGAAAACCAGCAGGGAAACTAAGGGACAGTTTCTGTCTGTAAACATGGCTTTCTCTGTAGGGGTCATGTCTGCCATGTACCTCAGCAGGGCAGTATCAGGTAAACTGCTAACAGCTTGAGCTGTTTTAGGAGCATTTATGCCAAAATGTTTTGTAATATTTATCTTTAATTTTATATATTTTTTTGGACCGAGAACACTGACCTCTCTATTAATATTTGTACTCCTTTATTTCCCCCTTAGGAGCTCATCTAAACCCAGCTGTGTCTCTTAGTTTCTGTGTCTTGGGAGACCTAGCCTGGATAAAGCTGCTACCTTATTCTCTGGCTCAAATACTGGGGGCTTACCTCGCCTCTGGACTTGTGTATCTCATCTACCATGGTAAAAGAAAAAAGGAAAATAAAAATACTTTTTAAAAGATGGTGTTAATTTCAAATTCTATACTTGGCAGTTTTATGTGTTTTAAACAACTGACTTCTCAACTCTCCACCAGATGCGATCATGGAGTTCAGTGGTGGAGTTCTGACTGTATTTGGTCCTAATGAAACAGCCAGTATCTTTGCCACCTACCCAACTGATGTGGTGTCAATGCAGACCAACTTCCTCGATCAGGTCAGCAAAAGGCAATGGCAGATTAGACAAGTTCTCTTTAGTTCATGCAAGCACAGTAGATATAATACTGATATAATAAAATTGTGTAATCTAATCTGAAAGCAATGTGACATGGGGCCAAGGATGGTAACCCATTCTCAGAATTAGTGCTCTGCATTTATACCATCCTGTGTGCACACACACACAAACACACACACACACACCATGAACACACACCCACAGCAGTGTGCAGCCATTTCTGCTGTGGTGCCCCGGGAGCAGTTTAGGGTTTGGTGCCTTGCTCAAGGGCACTGAGACTCAAACCTGCAACCTTTGGGTTACGAGTCCAACTCTCTAATCACTAGGACACAACTTAATCTGATCTAATACAAATTGCTCTAAAGCAATAAAATATTATACAACATTAAAAAGATTTTCAAACATTAATCAATGATCTAATATAGAGAACAGATCGTGTTAGAAATAAAAAAGGCACTCATCTGTCTCCTGTATGTCTGTGTGCAGGTGGTCGGCACAGCCATGCTAATGTTATGCATTCTACCTCTGAACGATAAGAGAAATGCTCCTGCTCCTGAAGCGCTGCTCCCTCCAATTGTAGCAACTGTTGTCCTAGGGATTTCCATGTCAATGTCGGCTAACTGTGGAGCTGCCATAAACCCTGCCCGTGACCTTGGTCCACGACTCTTCACCTTCACAGCAGGCTGGGGCATCGAAGTCTTCACGTACGTAATCAAATCTGTCTACTACATCTATTCATGTCAGATTAACAAAGCCTCATTATCTCTGCACATTTGCCTCTCACCTTTCAACTTGTATCTCCACCGATAAAATTAATTACTGGTTATATCACTTTGCTTAGCTCCGGTGTTCTATTAATGATCTCAGCACTAGTTGCCACATTGGTATTTTCACTGAAGTGTGTAACCAGAGCTTGACTTCTCTCAACAGTCAGTTTTAATTTGTTTCTCTTTTTTTTTGACCCACACAGGTGCTATGATTACTTCTTCTGGATTCCATTAGTGGCTCCTATGGTGGGGGGCGTGCTGGGGTCCATGATTTATCTGGTCTTCATTCAGTGGCATCTGCCTGAGCCTGAGGATGAATCTGAGTCTGAGGGGTTTAATGAACAAACAAAGGTCACTGAGCACAACAACAAAAAGGACGAGTTTTTCCATAAAATGTCTTCACTTTAAAGACCTGGGGACTGCTGAATCTCTCTTCTCCATATTATTTCCAGATACATTATTTGTTTTATACTGTAAATAAAAAAATGGTAAAAGGCTAAAAAAAAAATGAAAGAAAACATACTCAAGGTGGCCTCTTAAATCTTTCACAGAAGAGCAAAAGCCTTGATATTCCAAATGTTATTTATTATTTCAACTCACTTTCATCCCTTCTGAAGTATTAAACTGTGACTTACATTCAACCACACAAAGAAAATTCACATTGTCTTCACATTGTCTGTTGTTTCATAGACGTGAAGTATAGTAGGCCTATGTATATTATATTAGCTTATTTTATTCTAGACCAGTGGCAGCTACACACACACACACTACAGTTTCAATCAAAATTACTCAACCCCCCAGAGACTGCAGTACTTTACAAATACAAGCTTTTCTGAAGATCCAGGATAAAATAAAAAAATTATCTATAACAGTTCACTGGCATATTAAAAGTGATATTGTCAATACTTGTAATACTTTTGAGTTATAAGATTTTTTAATAATACTGCTATGTCAAAATTATTCAACCCCTATTCAACATTGCTGTTTTTAAATCACTTATTTGCATGGTGGGAAATAAAACACAATTAAGCTTTTAGAAACTCTATTAAAAACAGAATTAGCTTGAGCCGTTACACATACAGTTAGCCCATGCATGTGTTGAAGTTGAGTAGCAAAAATGTCAACAGAGATCTCACAAAAGCTAAAGAGAATAAATATTGTAGTACTTTAGAAAGGCTAAGGCTATATGAAGATTTCCAAGACATTGAAAGTTCCTAGAGACACAGCTCTCAGCCTTATTCCTTAGCTTAAAGTGTGTTTTACCAGAAATTCTTTGAGGTTGTGGAAGAAAAAGCACAATATCATAAAATGTTTAATCAGAGCAACTGAGAAAAATCTGCAATGTTAAGCCAAAGACTTGCAAGATGACCCGATGAAAGGAGGGAAACCATTTCAAAGCAGTGTGTAAGAAGAACACTAGACAAGTATTGCCTTAATGTTGAGACATCTTGATAAATACCACTCTTGATCAAGAAGAACAAAGGACAACTTGAACTTGATAAAATACATTTGTGTAGACTTGTGGAGCTCTGGAGGAATGTTATATGGAGTGATGTGACCAAACTGGAACTCTATGGACCCATGGATCAGCGGTATGTCTGCTGCAAAAAAGGCAAAGCTCATAAGCAGAAGAACACCATCTCCATCCCCAAACTTGGAGGTGGATCAGTCCTGTTATGGGGTTTCTTTGCTGTAGAAGGAAGTGGAAATCATGACTGTATGAAGGACATCATGGATTCTTTAAAGTGTCAGGCCATTTCATACAAGAATTGTGATGCCTTTGGTGCAAAAACTGAAGCTGATGATCAATGGACTTTCCTGCAGGCCAGTAATACCAAAGTACACATCCAAATCTACTTCTGCTTGGTTCAGGGATCAGTCGTAGAATGTACTTGAGTGACCTGTTCAGTCTCCAGGCTTAATTCTCATTTCAAATATCTGGTTGAATTTGAAGAAAGCAGTGGCAATGTGAAAACCAAAGATTATCAGTGATCTGGAAGCTTTTTCAGGTGTGGAATGGGCCAAAACTGTAGTAGAGAGGTGACAGAAGCTTCTAAACACTTACAGACAGCGTTTATTGGAGATTTTAAAGAATAAAAGATTCTGCACAAAGGGACATGAATGTTTAGAGCCAATTCGAATTTTCTCAGAATCACTCAAAAGTGTATTAACAAACTTTCTCTAATACTTTACTGAAGCCTTTGTTAAATTGATTTCATAAAATGTTATCCTCCACAGCAAATTGTCTTGCAAGTCAAGGGGGTTGAATAATTTTGATTGCAACTGTATATGCTAAAATTTATGTCAGCTCAATTTATTAATTGTAATCTTGGAGAAATGTAATACAACCACATCAAACTCTCATATTTGTTTGTTGCCTAGTGCTCTTTCTAGTGTATTTGCAGCACTTTTACAGTGTGCACTTTTGTGGTGTACATTAACAGGTTCACAAACAAAGAGTTTTAAAACCTGTTTGAAGCCACTATTGAGCAAACATTTATCTAATCTTTGGGGAAAAGGTATATTGATTATATGTACTGAGAAGGCCACCTTCTTTTTCAAGGAATATCCTCTGTTGTGAGCCATCATTTCACTACACGTTAAATGAAAGATCTTGCTATTAAATATAATGTCAATAATAGTTCTGCAACCATACTGCAAGAATACAGTTAAGTTCTATCTTCTGTCATCAAGAGGTTTCAGTAAAATTACTGATCAGGGAGTTGGGTTCTGTTTGATTTCATTTGAGCAGAAAACATTATGAGAATGTTTCCTTAGTGTTTGGGCTCAGTGGCTAATTCCGGACAAACTATTCAATCAGGCATTAGCTTACATGATTTGCAGGTTACATGTGACCATACTGAAAGATTTAAAAACTAGCCTACTAACTCACAACATCTATTTTTTTAGAGTATTTGCTAATCTGCAATAGGTCTATTGGACGTTTCCTATCAGACGTCAAATACAGACATATGTTAGATGTCTTTAAGTTGTATATGATTTAGAATGTATGTAAAACGGACATTTGAAAGTCTGTCAGACGTTTGTACACATGCTGTTGCAGACATGTGCTATCATCCCAGATGTGTGGGTCAATATCCACAACACCCATTAAAAAAAGATGTCCTGGTCTTATGTTCAGGTCATTATTCCCAAACTTTAGATTAACAACAACTTTTAAATATAGGCTAACTTACTTGCAAAATTTACCTTCCACATCGACGAAGGTGTCTGAATTGCTTTCTAATCGGCTAATCTTCCTAAAAGGCGACAAATGTATGGCGCATGCGCATATATTGTGATCACTTTTTCAGAAAAACGGCAGTAGAAACGGGAAACACAGAAAAGGATACTGTTGTCTAATTCTTAAAATAATAAATACACAATTAATTTTAGTCCTGCAATACCAGGACTGAGGTGCCCTTGAGCAAGGCATCGAACCCCCAACTGCTCCCTGGGCGCCGCAACATAAATGATGCCCACAGCTCCGAGTGTGTGTGTGAGTGTGAGTGTGTGTGTGTGTGTGTGTGTGTGTACTTTGGATGGGTTAAATGCTGAGCACGAATTCTGAGTATGGGTCATCATACTTGGCTGTATGTTTTTTATTATGTCTTACTGTTCAGCCACCCTGTACTAAAATGAATAGATTAATCTGTGTGTCCAGCAGAGGGCGCACACAACAAACCAAAACAACGAGCACATGGTGAATGTCAGTACTGCCCCCATGCCACTCTGCAAACCAAGTTGCAGCAGGTATCTGCTGCATTCATTTAAAATTGTATGTTAAACATTCTTTAAAACAAACAGTAAATTAAATTAATATGGATACATAAGCGTTCTTTTAACATACTGCAACAAGCAGATCAAATTCTGATTTATTTTTTCGCCTTTTATCTAACATTTAAAACATTTCTCTTGAGCAGTGCAAGGCTGAAAGTGGAAAACAGCAGATGCAGATACAAACACCGCCCCTCCACCGCCTCCCTCATTCTATTACTATGAGCAGCTGCTGGCCTATCGAGTCCGATACACTTTCACCTTTCAAGGATGTTTTGAGCGTCAAGCATCGCGTGCATCCGATACATAATCTATGTTGCATTAAGCCCGACGGAATACATGTAGAAAAGGAAAAGGATAACAGAGATGCCTGGAATCAACATTGCTTAACCTACAGGAGGAGCTGCTGATAATAAAGGTAACGGTGGTCTTATATCCGCTCACAATAAAAGCTTTACATTTAGTTCAAGACTCTACGTGCTAACAGATTGACAGTTACAAAATAGGCTTACTTAAATATCACTTTTTTTTAACTTCTTTTCAAAACTGTTGAAATAGATTAGTGAAACTCCACCACAGCGGCGTCCTGCGCATTACCAACCTGCTTTAACTGTTTTGTTGTTCTATTTATTTCGAATCTGCACCAATAAGCACGCAGCAGTAGGCTATATGAACAATATGGCCACCGAATGCAAAATACTATTTATTGTCACGGGCCTATTAAAGAACTTACACCAAGTTAAAATCATTTCTAAGTAATTTGTGAATGTCGAAGATCTGTCTTGTAGAGTCGCATCTCAACTCTGAAATATTTTTGAGCTGCGCATGTCTCAAGACCAAATGTGTATATATATATATATGCTTAAACGTTTATAACTGACATGTTACAAAATAGGTAAGAGTAAAAAATGCCATGAAAATGTTAATTCTATGTTCTATATCGTGTCCAGAGGCCTCACTTGTGTACCTTCAGAGACCCCTGGTTAAAAACCCTTAATTAAAACCCTAATTATTACTGTTAGTTATGTTAAAAAGAATATCAGACTATAGCAATGTTTTGTGGTTAGAGATATGGGTTCAGAATTTGGGTTAGGTATTTTCGTGTCATTTGTAATCTTAACTGATCCAGGGATTTAAGCTAGTTCTTGAAATTCCTTTGAGAGTAAAATTCTGACTGACAACCAAGAAATGTGCTTTGTTGTGCTTAAAGAGCCAACAATGTAATAATTCCCTAGAGAAAGAAAGCATGTTAACACCATGCAGAGGCATGACCAACTTATTTGTAATCTGTAAGAATTTTACTATTATTATGCATTTTAAAGGCCATATCTGTGTGTATGTGTGTGTGTACAAGAGTGAGTAATTTTCTGAATAGTCAGTCAGTACTCATTATTGTGGTTCTGGTTTGATGCTGATTTCCTACTCAACCTTTTAAGACTGCGAGTGTAAAAGATGGATAAAGAAATTAGGGATGCAACGATAAAATTTTTCAGAACCGATCCAAGCCGATACCGAAAATTCGGAGTATCCGCCGATACCAGTGCAGTTTTCTTTTTGAATCAATATAGAATTTCTATACTTCTCTATGTTGACCTGATCATCACTCTTTTGTGTTAAACAAAGACAACTTCATTTTAATTTAAAATAAAAAATGAAAAAATATATAATCATAATCTATGACAAATATACTATTATAAACTAGGTTAGTGGATAATTCAGCCGCAAAAGATACTCTAGATTCTAGAAAAATCACGAGTGTACAATAATTTGATCAAATCTATTGAAATATTTTATTTACAAATAGAAGTGAATAAGTCTAAATCTGATAAAATGTACACATTGCTCTTACACTCACCTAAAGGATTATTAGCAACACCTGTTTCTCATTAATGCAATTATCTTATCAACCAATCACATGGCAGTTGTTTCAATGCATTTATGGGTGTGGTCCTGGTCAAGACAATCTCCTGAACTCCAAACTGAATGTCAGAATGGGAAAGAAAGGTGATTTAAGGCATTTTGATCATGGCATGGTTGTTGATGCCAGACGGGCCGGTCTGAGTATTTCACAATCTGCTCAGTTACTGGGATTTTCACGCACAACCATTTCTAGGGTTTACAAAGAATAGTGTGAAAAGGGAAAAACATCCAGTATGCGTCAGTCCTGTGGGTGAAAATGTCTTGTTGATGCTAGAGGTCAGAGGAGAATGGGCCGACTGATTCAAGCTGTTAGAAGAGCAAATTTGACTGAAATAACCACTCGTTACAACCGAGGTATGCAGCAAAGCATTCGTGAAGCCACATTTGTGTAGAGGATGGGCTACAACAGCAGAAGACCCCACCGGGTACCACTCATCTCCACTACAAATAGGAAAAAGAGGCTACAATTTGCATGAGCTCACCAAAATTGGACAGTTGAAGACTGGAAAAATGTTGCCTGGTCTGATGAGTCTGGATTTCTGTTGAGACATTCAGATGGTAGAGTCAGAATTTGGCATAAACAGAATGAGAACATGGATCCATCATGCCTTGTTACCGCTGTGCAGACTGGTGAAGGTGGTGTAATGGTGTGGGGGATGTTTTCTTGGCACACTTTAGGCCCCTTAGTGCCAATTGGGCATCGTTTAAATGCCACGGCATACCTGAGCATTGTCTCTGACTAGGGATGCACTGGTTAAAAGGCCATAATTCGGAACTGTCCGGTTTTTGCTTAAAATACGCGATCGGCAATCGGATGGTTTTTGGTCTTTTTGCGGCCGATTTTTCCAGAAGTGCACCCGCGTGCACAGACTGCATTGTAATCATTCGCTATCATGTCATTTGTGTGGAAGTATTTCGAAATCTGTGCGCAGGACACGGACAGCCAATCAGCACTGGAAGTGCAGAGCTACACATCTGTGGCACATATAGCAGGAAAAGGACTGCACAAAATAAGAGTCCCTTTCCAGTGCTCACTGAAGCTGTGCGAGCGTACTGTACCTGTCCGCGCCATACATACACGGAGACAGTGAAGGGATGGTCAGCTCAACTTCTCACATGTTGGATGTGAAACGAGACGGACTAAACCATGACAGCTGAATTTATTTTTTTTATTTTTTTTGTAAAGTAGAACTTGCATACATGTTTGAAAAGCCAGAAGTAAACATCAGTTCTGTATAGGATGATTATTTTATTTTACCTTAAAATTATATCAACTGAATTTGATTTTAAAATCACCTGCTGTAGCACACTGAAAAATTGTTTCATTCATCCTATTAAAACAAATAAGGGTAATTTAGGTCTATATTTTTTTACTTGAGACAGTAGTTATTTATTTTTCATTGGCTCAAGTAAAAAAATACAGATGTGAATTATTACCTTAATTATGTTTTTTTTTTAATTGGATGAATGAAACACTTTGCATCTTTGTTTTATTCGTACCAACAATATTTAATATTAAAATTTAATATTTTTAATATTTTTAATATGATTTTAACATTTTGAAATAATATTTATATAGCATACTTTTATTTAGTCTCACTGGTAAAGACCTTGTTTTAAATTTAAAGCCAAATTTAAAAACTAAAATACTGAATGCTGATGCTGAATGTGTGTTGATTGTGGTGTTTGGACTATAGCACTATGCTGTTTTTGCCTTTAATTTAACATGGTCACAGTTAATCTTTTAATTTAAGGCCAGTTCTATGTAGTTGCAACCCAATTCAAAATCAAAAGCTAAATGCTGATGTTTTTACCATCTATGTTTGTATTGAATGTAGGCTAATTACTGTGCAGTTACTACCGTTAATTTCAGATGGTTACGGTTATTGTTTTTAATAGCCAAGCCAGTTTGGCCTATTAAATACCAAATAAACATCTTGTTTATGCACACTTTCCTTCCTTCTTGTTTGTTGCTTAAAGATTAAAAAAAAAAAATGGAAATCGTTATCGGAATCGGCCAGTTTGCTTGTTAAAAAAAAAACGGTATCGGAATCGGCCGTGAAAAATCATGATCGTGCATCCCTAATCCTGACCATGTCCATCCCTTTATGACCACCATGTACCCATCCTTTGATGGCTACTTCCAGCAGAATAAAGCACCGTAACAAAGCTCTAATCATTTCAAATTGGTTTCTTAAACATGAAAATGAGTTCACTGTACTAAAATGGCCCCCACAGTCACCAGATCTCAACCCAACAGAGCATCTTTGGGATGTGGTGGAACGGGAGCTCCGTGCCCTGGATGTGCATTCCACAAATCTCCATCAATCGCAAGATGCTATCCTATCAATATGGGCCAACATTTCTAAAGAATGCTTTCAGCACCTTGTTGAATCAATGCCACGTAGAATTAAAGCAGTTCTAAAGGCAGAGGGGGTCAAACACAGTATTAGTATGGTGTTCCTAATAATCCTTTAGGTGAGTGTATTTTTGTAAAATACATTCATGTAAAAACAAGTATATACATTTATATAGAAATATAAAAGAGATTTCTTTTAAATGTATAGCACAGCAATAAAGGCAGCAACATATCATAGATAGGACAAAACAAGAAAGATTATTAATAATCTTTAATTGTGTGGAAAAGTATTATAATACTAAAGGCGACAATATAGAGTGGCAAAGAGTGCTTATGCACATGCTGTGTGCAGAATAAAGAGCTTGAAACAACACAGAGTCACAGTGTGCAGGCTGCACAGCCCTACGAGTCCACGTAGAAAAGTTAGTACAACACACAAGCTGCTGTGCTAATGTACATCTTCAGTTCTCTCTTCACAGCAGTTCAGTCAGTGTACTGTTTGAGTAAATTAATTACTCCGGGATATTGGTTAATTAAAAAAAAAAAAAAAAAAAAGAATAACTTAAGTATTTGTGGATTAATGCTTACAGGAGATGCGAACCGCTTCAAACAATTCAGTCCTGTTTGGTGATCCTATTTTCAGTCCACATATGCTGATCATAAATTATAGATCATAAATCTCAAAAGCTTACTTGTTCAGTCTTACATGCCGTTATCTCTTGATTCAAATGCAAAAGCCACTTTCTGGTTTGCATTGTGTGAAGGCTGTGTGTGCATGCATGCTTGTAAAATGCACGTGAGAGAATGTGTGCTGAATGACGTTTGTCAGAGATGCTGAGTCAAATGATGTGCTTTACACCACTGCAGTCTGTTGTCAGCATGAAGATGTGTACTTGTCTGACTGTGTTTATATTCAACATGGTTTACAAATCTGGGTTATTTAGTGTCAAAACCAGCCTGTTTACGGAGTCTGTCCTTAAGTAGGTTTGTGTGTGTGTGTGTGTGTGTCTGTTGTGGGTCATTGGTTTTGACATGCTGGTGTAGAAGACTCCAGTCAGATACATGGTAATAGACTCTAATCACATGTGTGTTTGTGTGTGTGTGTGTGTGTGTGTGTGTGTCACTATCTATGCTTGACTATCTATGTGAGTGTGTGTGAATAGTCAGAATTAATCCATCTCACCTAAGCTAACCTTTAGTGTTGAACTAATGTACTGTGCTTTCTTTGCATCCCTGGATTCTATCATCTCTGGATTTGTTAATTTTTGTGAGAATATTTTTACCTGGAGCAGCAAATTTATTTATTTTTCTTCTGTTCTCAAGCATCCTCCAGCCGAACTCTTCCCAAACTCTTGAACAGTCTGCTTTGATTGTCTACTTAAAATTAAATCTTATTTATTGTGGGTATTAAATCTTATTTATTGTGGGTATTCAAAGCAACAGGTGATTGTCAATAATCTTCTGAGGGCAGCTCAGAGACCAAGAAAATATATCTCTGATGACTGTGCATGATGAGCCTTGCTGGTTAAGGAAATATTAAAGTCAGCATTAGAAAGATATTAGTAATTCACAGAGGAGATGCAATGGAGCAGGCAGGGCAGTTGCAAGCCAGTTATGATGACTGAAATTTCCATCAGGCAAAGTCAGAATGCCATAATGTGAGATTATATTTGGTTAGAGAGTCGGACTTGCATTTGAAGAGTTGTGAGTTCGAGTCTCGGCCGGCAGGAATTGTGTGTGTGTGTGTGGGGGGGGGGGGGGTGCATATACAGTGCTCTCTCCATCCTCAATACCATGACTTAGATGCCCTTGAGCAAGGCACCGAATCCCCAACTGCTCCCCGGGCGCCGCAGCATAAATGGCTGCCCACTGCTCCGGGTGTGTGTTCACAGTGTGTGTGTGTTCACTGCTCTGTGTTTGCACTTCGGATGGGTTAAATGCAGAGCACGAATTCTGAGTATGGGTCACCATACTTGGCTGAATGTCACATCACTTTCATGATTATGGACATAAGCACTGAAATCAAAGCATTGTGATGTTTTTTGAGAAAAGGTATGTTACTAAACTATTAGTAAGTGATACTGAAATTGGGGTATGATGTTATACTGATACTGATACAAATACTGATGTTACATGTTATGAATGATATTATATGGCTTTGTAAAAAGATTGGAAATTAAAACTTTTAAAACACTTAGGTCCGGTTTCACAGACAGGGCTAAACCAGGATTAGGCCATAGTTCAGTTAGGACATTTAAGTGATTTTTATTAACATTCCATAGAAAATAAACATTACTTGTGTGCATCTTAAGACAAAACAAAGGCACTGATATATTTCAATATCAGTCAGTGCAATTTCTTTCAGTTAAAACAGCTCAGATTTACACTTTAGTCTGGGACTAGGCTTAAGCCTGGTCTGTGAAACTGGGGGATAAAGTAATTTAGACATCACAATATTTTAATACAATACTAAACATACAAATTCCTTTTGAATCTTTCTATAGAAAATAGTATATACTTTTTTATATACTAGTATATACTAGTACTAGTATATAAACATAAGCGTTCAAAATAATAAAGGAAGGAACCCTCCACTGGTCAGATATAGAGCTCTTAAAGTTAACGATAGTTTGCTCACTAACTAAAAGATTTTCCAACAAAAAAAAAAAGAACACGAAAAAAACAATTGTCTATTCATGTGAATCTGCAGTATAACTTTACTTTCAGTTGAGGATATAGGCAAATATTTTGTACCTTTATGAACTATGTTGCCTGATTTATGGAATCTGTATTTTCGTCTTTTGTTTCATTAATAGTACTCCATAGATTCACACTAATATAGAAAAGAGCAATTTAGCCTCATATTCTATGAAACGTCTTAACAATTGAATGGTCTTCTTTCTGCCTTCATATTTCCTTTCTATCAGGCATAAGAGACAGAAAGCAGACAGCATGTGGCATCTTCAGAGATAAATTTATTGGAAACCAGACCTGCAGACATCTATGTGCTTCTGGAGCAGACCTAACCAGACTACTTTCTATCACTTAGCACTAGCATTTAGTCCTAATAACAATGATGTTTCCAGTTTGTTTCATAACTAATGTGTATGTGCAACCACTTTAAACAGTCTTATTAATTATCTTAATATTGGCATGATTAAAGAAAAAGAGATGGACAAATATTTGTCTAGGATTCACAACAGTCAGACATCAAGATTATGGCTGCTGGTTCATTAGCAGTGGCTTAGTTTTAGCTGACTGATCTGCATACTGTCGTAGTCAAGGCTTAAATGTCATTGAATTTCCTGAGTGAGCGTAAACTTGGTATGTCCCTTGTTTTACCCTTGAGATCCTGTTGACAATGTGGTTCTCTCTCTTTCTCGCTGTGTGTGTGTGTCTGCATGTCAATGTAGATTTTCCCATGGGACGGAGCGGCAAAATTTCAGAGGTGTGGAAATGTTCAGAAAGAGACCTCCCCCAGGTAAACAATAAGCTACCCTCCCTAAACACACACATACACAGACTTTTAAATGTAATTGCCATATTGTGCTCTGAATTTGAAATACACACTTTAATGTGTAGAGGAAGTCATGGCTGGTGTGTGTTCACTGCTGTGTTTGTGCACTTTGGATGGGTTAATTCTGATTATGGATCACCATACTTTGGTGTATGTCATGTCACTTTTTAATTTTATTTTAAACATTATGTATCAGCAAAATAATGTTTGTTAATATTCATTTTAGACGTCCCCTCAACACTCAGCTTTACCTTCACTCTCATGGCAACAGTGTTCATTTTGACAGCAAATTTTGATTTAGCTTTAGTAATGGTCTTAGTACTAAAAATTCAATTAAATTAAATGTATGCATTTAGCAGACGTTTTTGTCCAAAGCGACTTACAGTGCATTCAGGCTATACATTTTTACCTATCATGTGTTCCTGGGGAATCGAACCCCCAACCTCGGCGCTTGATAGCACAATGCTCTACCAATAGAGCTACAGGAACACAAAAGTAAAGTACTAAAGTACCATTTAGTTATTGTGTACAACACATGAGTTTAAAGGTTTAAAAAAACACACACACTATTTCCCAGAACAAACCCAAGGTAGCTAAAAAAAAGCACCTTCCTACATTCCATAAGAGGTCTGCACAATAAATCGCATTTCTTATCGCGATAGCAATTACGGATGGCACAATTACATAATCGTTCAAATCGGCAATTAATCGTTCAAAGTCCACTTATGTGATTCTGCATGCTTAAGATGTGTTTTTTTCTTTCTACATGTTATCTTAAATAGTTTTCCCATTATTTAAATTTTTGTTTCAGTATACAGTATTCAGTACATTATAATACCATTCAATACAGTATTTTTACTTTTTTATAATTTAAAGAAGAAACCAATCTGATGTATATAAGTTTTTCAGTTAGTGTTTTCAGCTTGTTTCTTTTCATATAAAAATATGTCTTGCAGTTGTATCAAAGTTGTATGTAAGGGAAGTCTTGGCCTAATGGTTAGAGGGTTGGACTCCCAATCGAAGGGTTGTGGGTTCTAGTCTCGGGCCGGAAGGAATTGTGGGTGGGGATAGTGCACGAACAGCTCTCTTTCCACCTTCAATACCACAACTTAGGTGCCCTTGAGCAAGGCATCGAACCCCCAACTGCTCCCCGGGCGCCGCAGCATAAATGGCTGCCCACTGCTCTGGGTGTGTGCTCACAGTGTGTGTGTGTGTGTGTGTGTGTGTGTGTGTGTGTGTGTGTGTGTGTGTGTGTGTGTGTGTGTGTGTGTGTGTGTGTGTGTGTGTGTGTGTACTGCTCTGTGTGTGGTTAAATGCAGAGCACAAATTCTGAGTATGGGTCACCATACTTGGCTGAATGTCACTTCACAATATTAATATTAAACAATGGTATAAACATTATTCAATGTAAATTGTCATAATCGTAATTAATAATCGCGATTAGATTAGATTGGATTAGATTCAACTTTATTGTCACTGCACATGTAGGTACAAGGCAACGAAATCCAGTTAGCATCTAACCAGAAGTGCAATAAGCAGTAAGTACAGAATATACAAGGTCTACAATAACTATACAGATAAGCATTATGGACATAATTTACAGATATTAAATACTATTAGCATGATATACAGATAGGTGTACTATGAACATACTATACAGATGGATTATGTAAAAGTATATGTACACTATAGGCAGAACTATGAACATAATTTACAGTATTGCAATGGACAGTAAAGTGCATCGAAAATATTTCAGTGTGCAAATGGATTAAACAGTGTTCCTGGATGAACAGACAGTAGTGCAAGTATAACAAGTTACTGTTTTTGCTTGTTGTGATTAAATAAATAAATAAGTCAGAGTGTTGAAGAGGGGGAGGAGTCTATGTGTGGTGTGGGGGGTGTTGAGGGGTGTCAGAGGGCAGAGTTCAGCAAGGAGACAGCTTTTGGGAAAAAGCTGTTCCTGAATCTTGTGGTCCTTGTCCGGAGGCTCCTGAAATGCCTCCCGGAGGGCAGGAGGTTAAACAGTCCATGGTCAGGGTGAGAGGAGTCCTTGAGAATGCTGCGAGCTCGACGTAGACAGCGTTTCCTCTGGATGTCCTCAAGAGCAGGAAGTGGTGTCCCTGTGATGCGTTGGGCAGTTTTCACCACCCTCTGCAGTGGCTTGCGGTCAGCCACTGAACAGTTCCCATACCAGACTGTGATGCAACTGGTCAGGATGCTCTCGATCGCACACCGGTAAAAGTTCACCAGGATGGATGAAGACAGCTGGTTCTTCTTCAGTGTCTTCTTCAGTGTCCTATATATATATATATATATATATACAGTACAGACCAAAAGTTTGGACACACCTTCTCATTCAAAGAGTTTTCTTTATATTTTTATTAAATATTTATTAAATTTATAAATTTATTAAATTTATAAAATATTATTTTTATTATCACACTGAAGGCATCAAGGGCTATTTGGCCAAAAAGGAGAGTGATGGGGTGCTGCGCCAGATGACCTGGCCTCCACAGTCACCGGACCTGAACCCAATCCAGATGGTTTAGGGGTGAGCTGGACAGCAGAGTGTGTTGCAGAACATAATGCAGCCCCATGTTTACTGCATCGTCCACAGACCTGTTTGCTCTGTAGGCAAACTGAAGAGGATCCAGCAAGGATCCAGTAATGTCCTTCAGATAGGCCAGCACCAGTTTTTTCAAAAGACTTTATGACCTCAGATGTTAGAGCCACAGGTCTGTAGTCATTTAGACCTGCAATTTTGGATTTCTTTGGAAGAGGATGATGGTTGAGCATTTGAAGCGGGAAGGGATTTTGCACAGCTCCAGTGGTCTGTTGAAGATCTGTGTGAAGATAGGGGCCAGCTGGTCAGCCCAGGATTTCAGACAGGCTGGTGTAACACAATCTGGGCCTGATGCTTTTTTCCTTTTCTGCCTCCGGAAGAACTGGCTCACTTCATCTTTGCTGATGTGAATTGAAGTTGTGGGGGAGAGGGGGTTTGCAGAAGGTGTGAATGGTCATGTGGAGAGGTGTTCAGGCTGGGTGTGGGGTGTTTCTTTCCACATCCAGATTGGTAGCAGCAGCTTCAAAAACACTCCAGTCAGTGAGGTCAAAACAAGCTTGTAAATCCTGCTTTGCTTCATTAGTCCATCTATTTACAGTCCTTAATATAGGTATAACTGATTTCAATTTCTGCTTGTAGGTCTTTATAAGATGTACCAAACAGTGATCGGACTTCCCCAAAGCTGCTTGTGGAAACGGGTGATATGCATTCTTAATTGCAGTGTAACAGTGATCCAATATATTACTGTCTCTGGTGGGACATGTAACATGCTGTCTGTATTTTGGCAGTTCACTGGAGAGATTTGCTTTATTAAAGTCCCGAAGAATGATTAAAAAAGAGTCTGGGAGTTGTTGTTCTGTCTCTGTGATCTCATCAGCGAGTTTCTGTAAAGCTGGAAGCTGGAAACTCTGTAGATTTGTAGATTTCCTACTTCCACTCAATTTAATTTCGCTTCTGTACTCAGTCTGATACAGCGTCAGAGCTTTCTGTTTGCCACCGGTCTGGAAACAGCCGGGCCAATCAACGAACAGAGGGCGGGCTGAGAGCCGTGACGTAGATGCTAAGCGCCGAGTTTTACATTGTAGGTTAGAGAAATCGAAAACCGAAACGACCGCGGAGATGGGAAACGAGACACGGGATGCAATTCGCTCTGTTATGGAGAACATTCAACTCTTTTTCAAACTGCAAAAGTCGTTTACAGCCATGTTCACTCCGGTATTTCGCTCGCAAAATCATGTGTTTACAACAGGTTTACAGATTTGAGTTCGATGCATGATGTCTGTGCTTCGATGCGGCTGTACAGGGGCATAACATACGTCATAACTAAACGTATCTGATTGGCTTACGGGTAACCAATGATTTTAAACTTCAGACAAGCGCCCCCTAGCGAGAGAGAAAACACTTCTCCATTATGCCATTCCAGACTCTGTCTACGAAGCAAAGTGAAGTAGCAGAGTCTGGCATTACCAGGCTAGCAGCAGAGTGTGAGAAATCTTTATTTGTCTGGGAGAGCAGAAGGAGTTTGTCCGTTTTGTTGGGTAGAGAGAGTAGGTTCGCCAGATGGATGCTAGTCAACGGCGTTTGAAATCTGCTCTTCTTGAGTCTTTTATTGCTGGTTTGATGTGCTCACCAACAGCCGGTTAATGGCCATTTCAATCATATTTTACCTCCAAAGATATTCTGGTTGTTTCATAAATTTCAGTGCACTTGGTTTTGGTGACCTGCAGTGGGACTTCTCCTACGACGAACATCAAATTGTCTTTGTTATTCAGTCAGATTTAATGCTAGA
The DNA here is from genome assembly GCF_023724105.1 of Carassius gibelio. Classification (NCBI taxonomy): domain Eukaryota; kingdom Metazoa; phylum Chordata; class Actinopteri; order Cypriniformes; family Cyprinidae; genus Carassius; species Carassius gibelio. The sequence continues at coordinate 16,738,195 of NC_068411.1, read as the reverse complement.
GAATTCTTATAACGTCGAATAAAGTCCCGAACTAATGTAGAACTAAGGACAAGTTTTCTTGAGTGCACCTCTTTTTAATGCATCTTGACTGCTGTACAGTCTGACAATAATGACAACTGAGTGTGACATGATCATCATCTTTGTACAGTCTGACAATCCTAAAGGAATTAAAAAAATAATAATAATAATCGCACAATGTGAGCCTGGTTTAAGGCCTATAAAATGCAACCTCGTTGTCCTCTCCTTGAACTTGTCTATCTGATTTAATTTGCCTGTATTGTGTTATGTGGTGCAGTCAGATATGAACAAAAATGTGTGGCGTATGCTTGACGTTGCTAAAAAGACATTATTTGGTGTAATGCAATGTGTTTATGTGGTTTCAAGTAAAAAAAAACACATCGTTTTCCATATAATGTACATTATTGTTGCTCCTCTTTTCCCCGCCTTTCTGAAACATGTTGATTTTTAAAAAAGCACATTGTTATATAAAAGCAAGGTATACGCTGATAGGCCAGCTATCCAGTGCATTGTGATTGGCTAAATGCCTCAAGCGTGTGACGGACATATTAAGCCCCTTACCAAACTGTGGTGCCGTCTCCCAGCACAATGAGACTAGACCAATAAAACCCATTACACATGAGGCATTTGTTACATCCAGTGGGGACATAATTACTGATTATAATGACTTGTAATGACTTTTTACACCTTGCATTATGTATCATGCTGGGTAAACAAAACCATGTTTGCATTTGTGATCAGACAAACTACAAATAATAAGCACTACTCTACAGTACTGTGCTCAAAATTTACATTTGAATTATCAGTGGCAAATTCACTGAAATAGGCCTCATTCTCCATAAAATGTGCTGCACACATCTGTATATTTGGGTTGAACTGTTCTGGAACCAGTGTTGTAGTCAAAACCAGCTCATTCAAGTCCGAGTCCAGATCGAGTCCAGAGAGAGTTGAGTCCGAGTCAATACCGAGATTGGGTCTGAGACGAGACCTAAAGAAATCTTTAAGAGTATGTAAAATGTTTTGTGGAAACAATACAATTGGTACCATACTCAAACAGTATATAAAATGTAACATGGCATGTACACTGTATTTTATTTATTTGATTAAAGTGACGTGAAATTCAGCCAAGTATGGTGAGCCATGCTCAGAATTTGTGCTCTGCATTTAACCCATCCAAAGTGCACACAAACAGCAGTGAACACACACACACACACACACACACCGTGGACACTCAGCCGGAGCAGTGGGCTCACATTTATGCTGCTGCACCCAGGGAGCAGTTGGGGGTTCGGTGGCTTGCGAACCCACAACCCTAGGATTAGAAGTCAAACTCTCTTACCACTAGGCCACGACTTCCCCACCATATATTATAGGTATAAAAAATATTATCAGTTAAGGATAAAAAGGCCACATATCACAGAATGTTACTTTTTTAGAGTCTTAACTGCCTCTGAACTAATGTTACACTCATCTCACATCACAAGAAAATCACCAATCATTCAACATGTCAATCATAGGGCTCTATGAAATCCGTTTTATTTTTTCCCAAATTTAGTTTTTTCAATTAAAATTTTTCTAGATACATTTTTTTTATGTTTTAATTTTTCTAAGCTCCTTTTTAAAGGTTAATTTTAATTGTATTAATCAAAAAGCATGTCTAATTAATTAAAATCATAACACATACATTTTCACAACAATTTATTTAAAGTTTAACAAAAATTACGTGTTTAGGGCCCTATGAAATGTTTTATTTTTTCTTCACCATATGTTTTATTGTTACCTAATTCTGTGTTTTAGCTTGTCTAATTATTTAACTGCATAAAACAACTTAATATTATTTTTATACATTTTTTATACAATTTATTGAGACGGGATTTGATGTAAATGCAATGACCTACTTTTGATTAATTCATTCAAAATTTGATTCCGCGTTAAACTGTGAATTCCGTTTTTATGACTGGATTCCGCGATTCCATCCACGTTTTCTGCATCGCGGAAATCATAGGGTCCTACAATCATATATCAATTTAAAGAAATATTAACATACAGTAATAGCATAATCATGAAATATTTTGATTGAGACTCGAGTGGACTCGTTAATAAGTCCAATTCCTAATATGTTCGAGTCCGAGTCAATACCGAGTCAAAATGCACACGAGTCCATGACAAGACCAAGACCATTAAAATACGGTCTCAAGATTGTAAATACGACTTAACCACTGATTTCTAGTTGTGTCCTCTTTTGGAAAGACAAACAAAGTAGTTTTGCTTTCAAAATGAAACACAGTGTCTCCATGACATGGCGGCAACGGCGTCAACAGCAACAATAAAAGTTACGCCTTCTTTCTTTGCGTGAACATTTGGGCGGCATTATGCAAATCTTCCCACATCCTGACATAGACATGTGGGGGCATCTTACAATGAGCCATTTTAGGTAGGAGTGGTTGAATCTTTACAGATCTTCTTTATGCACCAAAAGACTTTGTAACATTCCAAAAAGAAAGGAACCATTTTAATCGCATCATATGACCCCTTTAAGAAGCTATTTCAAATATTAGCATCCACACTAATATATATAAAATTGTGTGATTGGATAGCCATTGGTGCGATATTGTCCCAAAGCTTGGCTCTTGTGTGTTTTCACTGTGGTGCAGTGCAACATCAAAAGTTAAAGATGGACACGTGAGTATATGCTGGAGCATTGTGTTTAACAGTCGGGAGTTTTCCTTCCTTGGCACCAGACTCCCTCTCTCTCCACACACTCCTGAGTGAGAGACACAACAGACATAGCACGTGCAGAGACACCTGACTAGTCCAGATGTCTTCTGCAGTGCCACCATTTCTCACTCTCTTCTTGCCCTAGTGTATGAAACTGTCTGTTTATCAGCCATTTTGGCTCTGAAGGTTATTATTACTGTATGGATATTTCATTGCCAATGAGTCTAAAGTTGCTGGCTCCTTAACCATACATGTTTTACAGCTCTGCAGTATTAAGTTGCCCTGGCAACCTCCTCAGCCAGTTCCTATTGGCCACATTCTCGACCAATAAAACGGCTTTCAGATTATGTCATATAAAAACAACGTCGTAGTTCTAGTGGCGCTGCTCAGTGTTTTGACAGTGTTAATGTAGCTAACATGTCGTCTTTAGCCTGGTCAAAATAGTTATTTTAGTTGAATGTCAATTAATGTTTGCTTATTTATAAGTTTAAAGCCATATTTCTTTATTGGACTTAAATACTTAGTCAAGAACAAACATTTTGCATGAATATCTGGAAGGCAGAATGTTTCTTCAGTTGACATGGATGTGCAAAGACAGTGCAGTTGTATAGTGTAAAATACTCGCGCTGCGTAAAAACATTTGAGAACTAGTTTAGTGAAAGTGTAATCGAATCACACTGAATGACCTCAACGACTCTGCGGCAAATCAAAACTGAGACGGAGTGAAGTGTATTTTACCGCCGCGTGTGTGTAATCTGATGTCTTCCACGCAGCGCTCCGTCATCCGGCGCCAGTCTGCCGCTGCAGCGCGCGTGTCTCTCCGTCGCTCCGCCGCTGTCATGTCCGACTGCTGTGTGCGCAGAGCTGTGTAAATGAAACGACGGTGGGACAACATGACTATCCCGAAAGAAATCCCAGAGAAGTGGTTTCCAATCATCCTCCCTCTAAAAAGGAAGAAAGAAGGAATAAGCAACGCAACAAAAATAAGAAAAGGAGCAGGTACCTTTACGTTAGCCTATGTGTCATTTGTTTACCACACCACAGGTGAAATATAGTTGGTAATTACTATCATGCTAATATATGTAACATTCATATTAGAATAGAGATCATTCAGATAATCATGTCATTTAAAAAAATAATAATAATTTAATAACACTTTCCTGTCATGTAAATAAACCATTTTGTCTTATTCCATAAGTGTGCTTATTCATTCATTATTTCACCCTCATGACAATCACATCAATGCCCAGTGACCTCTGTGTGTGTCTGTGTTTGTCCCATGACCTTGTGATTTTATCCATCATGCTTTTCCCTGTAAACATTCACAAATCACTCAGTCAGTTACTTGAATCTCAATTTAATATTTTTAAATGTAAGACATTCTGTACAATCAAGCTTTAGAAGGTCTTGTTGGTGTTATTGAAATGATTGCATAAACTAATTTCTACATTGAAATGTAATGTGTTTTACAATCTGCCACACAGTATATCTCACATTTATCTACCCAACTTCAAATCACTTCTTATTTGCATTTTTCCCATGGCCTCGTAGCAGCATATGTTTTAAATGTCATTTATGTAATGACTTTGCCTGCAACATTTTCACCGTCATGTTTTGTTGCTGTAAAACAGTGTATTTTTCACTGAAGGGAGCGAGTGTTGGTGAAATTAAGTAACTGGATACTGTTCTGGTTTGTAAAGGAATTGAGCTGTACCTCTCAGATTCTGTAAAGCCAGACTGCACATGATCAAGAATTGCTGTTTGGGGAACTTTATGTGCCTCCTTTTGTTTTTTGTTTTGTCTGGGGGATTTTTATACTCTGTGGCCTCAATATATGTGTAGCCATTTCAGTTTATAATGTGGAGTCATTTGTGCCACATTTTAGAGATTTTTTTACCTGTGCAAAAGGCTGGAAATGATTGTTTGAGTACTGTTTATTAATCTCTTCATCTTACATATTTATGTCTCACTTTCCTTATGACAAGATAATTTAAGATGTATGTCACATATCACAGTGTCTGTCACAGCATAGGTGCTCTCATTATCAGTCACTATACAGATAGGACCATCTAAAAATGCTCAGAATGACTCAGGTTATACAGACGTGGCTGGCTGCCATGTATAAAGGTGTAAGTTTCATTTCAAATCAAGAAGAGTCCAACAAAATCACCTTTGCTGTCTTATTTGTACTTGTTGTCAACCTTTAAACATTTCAAATGTGATTAGACATGGAGTATGGTTCCTGTCCTTCAGTTGACCTTTAAAGGCCAAGAAATATCTGTGGATAAGCCGCAGAAAGAAATTCAGTTTTGTAGTGTCCTTTTAAACTAGGAACAGTTATTGTGTTAGTAACCCCAGTAACACTGTGTTCCTGGTCTTTTCAGGGGTTGATTTTTTAACACTGGCTTTGAGAAGCAGTCTGTTCTGACACAGTTGTGATATTCTCCTGCCTGACTTGACTATCAGATCTATATAGTGCATTTAACATTGCCATTATTATCATTACTTCCAGTTAGAGTTCCTTAGAATTTAAAAGTGCATGGGAGATGAGTTATCATTTCTGTAGACCATTTATGCTATTAAAAATTGATCTACATCTTTACGGCAGATTTAGTGATTTCTGAATGCACTGGTTATTTATTATAACGAACAATATCCTGTATAATTGAGGGTTTAAATATTCAAGTTTTATTTATTTATTTATTTTATACCTGCAGTTTTCAGAGTGCTTTTTGTGGTTACACACACACACACACACACACACACATCTACTAAAATAGCCTTTTTGGAACATGTTTGTTCTCATTTTTGTCGCACTGAATGCATGTTTTCTGTTCGAGTGAAATGTTCTGAGATGAGTGATAGTGAGTGTTAAGTCTGTCCCCATGTGAATCCCAGTAATACCTTTATTCAGAGAGTCCAGCTAAAGAAGGAATAGTGATGGTGAGAGATGGAGAGTGTATTCTGGTACGAATAGATGAGTCAGCCAGATGGCCATATGAAGGCACTTGGCAAAGAGAGGAAGGGATGGGGAAATGCGAGCATGACTGCTAGAGGAGGGAGAGCAAAAACAAGTAAATGATGCATAGAGACTGAAATGGAGTGAAAGGTCGCGTGGGGGTCATGTGCTTCTTTATCAAATAAACAAATTCTTCATGATGCTCAGCATATGTTTTGCCGATACAGCACCGTGCACATTCTCTCTACATGCATCTTTTTCAGGAGAATGTGAAAGAGGTAAAATTTTAAAGCAGTAAATTAAGAGAATATCTCTTTAGGCAAATGCAAGCGTTTACATGAATACATTAGTGAGTATTTGGGCTTTGTTAAGGATGGAGTCATGCATTTGGCTCATGTTGCTGATGCTCTGCTGTGTGTGCAAAAAGGTTGGAGTACAGTAGCAATTAGCTCACCCACTAAGAGGCTAATTTGAGCCTATGGCTTGTCTCTTTTAGAAATTAAATGAGACAAATGCTTTTAAATAGTGGAGACAACAGAAACCTCAGTGGAGCTTTAGTGTTGCTTTGACACTTTGTTTAAATTGTGCTGTTTTCTAGACCAGACTGAAAGATTCCCTTTGATAGCAATCGATTTTTTTTTTTTTTTTTTTTTTATATCAAAAGGCAAAGTTGGTGTTAACTTGAGAAGAACCTATATTATATGAAGTTATTTGAACTTTCATTACTCTCATGTCATGGTTTGCTGCACTCAGACTTCAAAGTCAATAAAAAAGTGTTTTATAACATGCTCTTTGTTTTCCTTTTAGATTAATATGGTTTGAAAAACATTCATAAATATGCGAGTATCTCATTTTATTTCATAAAAAAAACTTAAATTTTATTATTATTATTTTAAAAACTATGAAAATATATATCTAGGTAAAAAGTTAGCATCATGTCAATCATAACAAAGCTTCGCATGACTTTCAGATAAGCCTATGCACCACTAGCTTACACAGACATGTATTGCAACACTGCACATCCACTTGCTGGTCTGTTCGAATTTGCACAGATTTGTGAGCTAGCATAGCGGATGTCCTCGGCAGTAGTGCTGAATCACAACAATAACCACTCCTTCTCTGTCAATGGCTGTTTTTTGAGATACGTCACACAAACAACGTTTCACTGCAGCTCTTGCTTATCCTTGGCTGTATTAGTAAGGGCGCTGTGTTAAAAGTGCTTAATGGCCCAGTTTGCTGAGGTGCTCTCCGGATGGAACCAGACCCCTCCACGGCCAGTGCAATTACATCATTGGCAGCCAATAGGCAGGTAATGCGTTCTCAGACTCTGATAGCAGCAGTGTGGTTTTCCATCAGGACTGATAACAGAGAGGCAGAGAGTACAACATAGCCACAAGCAGAGGTAAGGAAAGACGTGACCTTAAGGAAAAGAGGAGAAGATGGAAGAGTTTAGGATGAGTGATGATGGGACAGGAAGGAGATAGCATAAGGATTGCTGAGAGGACTGATACAGATTTTAGCTTTTCAAAATATAATAAAAGGAAGTTAGCTAAATAAGAGAGTTAAATAAAGACCAAGTCAATCTTCATGGCTTTTTATGTTTTTTTTGTATGATACTACCATTGATAACTTTCTGATGTAAAGTATATGAAGAAATAGTAATATTAATGCTAAATATTTAGAATTATGATCTTGAAAAAGATGTTTTAATTGTTTATTTCATGGAGTATAAAGCGTGTACTTGTCAACAATGACAAAAGTTGCTTCAGTCAATTGAGGGAAAGAGATTTTACTGAAGACCAACCCAGCAGACTGAACCTCCAAATCGTATAAAATATGAGTAACTAGTATACAAAATCACTTGGTATCAGGGTAAACTCCCTGATAAATCTGGAAATATTCCAAACATTGTAACCCGTTTCATAAAAAAAAAAAAAAAAAAAAAAAAAAAACTTTTTTTAGAGAAATACAGGTTTCTTTTATTAGGCCTATAATTGGAACACAATGTCTATTCCCACCAAGAATGCTGAATAAAAAAGATAACTGTATTGATAAATATATTAGCTTCACACCAACGCACAATAAATGTTCTGTTTAGCTTACATCTGCAGCTTTAAATGCTTGGACTATAAAAAGTTGGATTTTGGTTGCATCTCAATGTTTTTATCATTCAGCAGCTGAAGAAATAGTTTGAAAGTGATTCCCATCCCTCTCTCAGGATCATTTTAGTTGTGGTATTCATTTCCTATTCTCATAGAATAAGAATGATTATTAAAACTGCATTGTTCTAATACACTTTGTGTACAAGGCTGGTGCATTGTTGACCCAAGTGACCTTAGGAATGGTACCTAACAATAGTTAACCCCAAAAATCAGTACTCGCCCATGTCATTCCAAACTTGCGTGATTTGATTTTCATTCAGTTTCATAGGTATGGACGTTTACATTGAGGTCCAAACAACATTTTTATTGTATGGACCCCCCAAAAAAAAAAAAAACGTTTTCTGCAGAAGAAATAAAGTCAAACCAATTTGAAATGATGTGAGAGTGAGAAAATGCTGACAGATTTTTCTCTGTCTTTAAGAGCACATATTAGTACCCTGACCTACTTAGCTTCATACAGTTAAGAATACAAAGGTGTACTTTTAAAAGTACTGCCCCAGTAACAGGATAAATGTGCAATTTTTACTGATGGTGTATACATAATGTTTTTTTTTTTTTTTGTGTCAACTTAAAGTGCTTGCTTCAGTGTGTTGCTGTGTGTTGACTATGTGGGCAGTGCATATAAATCGGCCATTATAGCGGCAAAATATGAGAGAGCTGAGCTGCCTTTACACAGGAAACCACAGGCAGAGATAGTCTCGATGACTGAGCAGAGGACCAGAGCAGATGTGAAGGGCTCATGCATGAGGAAACAGACTACAGACTGGTTATATATATTCGCGTGCATGGGTTTATGGGTTTGACCTTTTGATGCATATGCAAGTGGTGCAGATGCAGCTCTTGCCCATCCATCAGACGTCATTCTCTCACTCCTGACCAGGAGGTAATGAGGTCAGTCTTTTTATTTTCGTACAAGATTCTCATCAAGATGAGGCCAGCCAAATGCTTCCACTTCTCTTTATCTGTATCATAAGCCTCTTGCAAACTACCACAGTGAAAGGTTATGTTGAGGGTGAGGATGAGTCACTTTTGTCTTCACAGGGAGAGATCTGATTGGGATGTTTTGCTCAACAGTTCCTTGGTTCATCAGTACAAGCCAACAGAATCTTGAGTGTTTGGAAAATCATTCTGGTCTAAGATCTATTCAGCAGGGTAAAGCAGAGGAACGTGTCTCATCCAAAAAGTTGCAGCGAGTCACCCATGGATAATATGATGTGATAAACACACACACACACACTCAGGCTGTCACATGGAGTGGCCATTACCCAGCATAAAAAAAGCTGTGCAGCTGTGAGCACAGGATGTGAGAGATGCATAGCAAAGTGAATCAGAGAGCCATGTTTGTCAGCTTCTGTCAAAAGACGAGAGAACCAAAAGAAAAAGCTTTTCTTAGATACCAACTGGTGTGTTTATTTATTACTTTGTGTGTTTTTGTATTTTATTTATCTGGCCGGAAACACTGTGGTGTTTTAAGAGCTTTGTGTGAGCATTTGAAACCGCGAGTCACATTTTCAACAGAAGTAAAACCTGCAGGTTTATGACTATATGCTAACCACAGCTATTCTGTCACAGTCCAGTTTTCAGTCTCATAATGCAGAAATTAATCTGTCACACTACAATTAGCCATGACTTCCTCCTTCTTTGTTGTGTTGAGCTTGCCTTAGCAACCACAGATCTATCTCGCTTGATGAAAGCTGGTGTCTAGCACTGACACGACCCTCTGATTGTGTCGTTTTGTCTCATGGGGAACTGAAAGTTGCTGTATATGCTACTGTAACTGCATGTTATACGAGTGTGTGTGAACATATAAAAACCCCACGTTGAGCGTTTTCTATTTCCCTTTCAGTATTGTTTAAGCATTTTAGAAGCTTAGGTGAGAGACAAATCAAGTTATTTGACCTAGCTAACAAATCTATGTGCTAAGAATGTTTTCCATATATTATTTTTTGTTTGTGGGAACAGTGATTTTGAGAGGTTCTAAAAATATACAACCTTCCAGGTTTCTTAATGTTAGTAGAACACTTTTTTTATAGGTTAGTATAATGTTCATGAAATGTTCTTTAAACCAAATTTATTAATAAACTCAACTTTCTAGGATTGTTGAAATGAATTGTTTTTTATATTTCAGGCAATTTTTACAACTCAGTGTTTGTTTTCTTCACAGAGGAGGAAAGGAGAGTCCGAGCCAACGATAGAGAGTACAATGAGAAGTTCCAGTATGCTGTAAGTTGCACAAACAACCTATACATCATAAAAATACTACAGATTATTTAAGTGTACAGTTTTCTTCTGCATCTCCTTCACCTGTCCCCATCATCTCTTTCACTGTCCACAGAGCAACTGCATCATGACCTCGAAGTACAACATCATTACCTTTCTTGCAGTCAACCTGTTTGAGCAGTTCCAGGAAGTTGCCAATACCTACTTCCTGTTTCTCCTCATACTGCAGGTATATACTGCAAATGAATTCTGACTTTAAATGCTTATTACAAGTGTAGAGGAAAAAATTATTTATTTCATAAAGGTCATTTCATGACTGCGACCATGGAAACATTGCTCCATTCATGAAGGCTACAGTTAGCAAGCACATGGATGCTAATAAACAGATTGTTTGAACATGTTCGCACTAATAACACTAGTAACACAATTGGGTGAATTAGTGAGTGCTATAGAAATGCTTTAAAAAGTAATTGTGTGTGTGTGTTTGTCTCAGTTAATTCCACAGATTTCCTCATTATCCTGGTTCACCACCATTGTGCCTTTAGTGCTGGTGCTGAGCATCACTGCAGTCAAAGATGCCACCGATGACTATGTGAGTCTCACACACACACACATATAACTTACTGTAACTGCCAAGCCCCCCTCCACACTGAAATATGGTAACACTCATGCCAACACACCACAGCTACCACACGAAAATCCTTCAGACACACACATTTCACACACATCTCTGCTTCTCTCACAGTTTCGTCACAAGAGTGACAACCAGGTGAATAACCGTCAGTCTCAGGTCCTCATCGGTGGCATGTGAGTCTCAAATTAATACACACACTTCATTTTACATTGTTTTTTACAGAAAAATGTAAATGTTGTTTACAAAAAATATAAATGTGGCGAGTGGATAGTGACTCACAAGATAGTGACTGTTCATGGCATAAAAGCACTGTTGGCTTATATATATATACATATGTGTATGTGTGTAATATACATGTTAATTGTAATGTATAAATCTGTCTGTTTATACTTATAATTGTTGAATAGCAATCTTCCAACCGTCACAAAGCATTAATAAGTATCCTATACTTTTTTTTTCGCTTTCTCAGTCTTCAGAAGGAGAAATGGATGAATGTCAGAGTGGGTGACATCATCAAACTGGAGAACAATCAGTTTGTGGCAGTGAGTTTTCCTCAGTAGTCCTTAATGACATAAATGAATTAATTAAACTCAGTTTAATAAAACAAAAAGACACTTTACTAGCTCAGCAGTCTCAGACACATTACTTGCAGTAATTCAGGGTTATGTACGCATCAATGTCTGATGCATTTGCTCTTGAATACCGCACTGTGATATTGATCCAGTAGCCAAGGTCTAATTCGCTGATTATGTAACCCTGTCTCTCAAGGATGCAGTTTAGGTGTCTTGGTTATATACTGAATGCAGTTTTTGGTCTCTCTGTATATCAGTGTTATTTTAATATTATATAGATACTATTATAGTTTGTAATGATATTTTGAATAGCTTTCCTTTATGTACTACTAATTTATCATTATTATATTTTTTTGTAATTTTGTCATCGTGCTTTCATAATTTTGTATTATTATTATTATTTTTTTTTTATATTACTATTTAGATTTATTTTTATTTCAATTTCAATTTTAGTTTTCATTTATTTTATTTCAAATTAGTAATCTTAGTGTGTCAACTTTAGAAATGCTGCATTTGAAATAAGTTTTCACCGTATATTTTATATTATTTCAGCTTATTTTACTTAACACAAACATTTGAATAGTTTCAGCTAATAATAGCACTGCTGTAAACTGTATGTGTGTTACAGGCTGACCTGCTTCTGTTGTCCAGCAGTGAACCACACAGCCTCTGCTACATTGAAACTGCAGAACTGGATGGGTATGACTTTCGTGATTTCTCGAATTTGCTGTGTAACATGATTTCATGGTTCCACTGCAGCTCGATAAAAAAAGTCAATACTTTTTTTCTGCCACAGCGAGACGAACATGAAGGTGCGTCAGTCTCTGTCTGTTACCTCAGAGCTGGGATATCCTAATAACCTGGCCCAGTTTGATGGTATGTGATCTGATATTGAACACACTCCAAATAGATGCCAATGTTAGCCAGAGTGGAAATGAGATAAAATGTATAATTGAATAAAAAATATATCAAATTAAAGTTAAATTGACATTTTGGAAAATAATGACTTGAATGCATGCATGATGAAGTGCTATACCAATGAGAATAACGTCAGGATCAGTTTGATTATGGGCTAGTGTATATATGAGCTAAAAATGCAAAGTGCAACAAATGTTTGACCCCACTACGAGTTAGTTTACTGGAGGAAGCAAGAACAGAAGATACAGTGAGTCAAAGTGTGCGGAAAGTAAATTATGTGGTGGATAGTTTCTCAGCAGCATTTTTTTAACACCCAACACAATATACTTCCACACACACACACACACCATCAAACCTGTGTCGGCACAGACCACCCACGCTTCCTGTTTTTAAAGAAGAACAACAAATTCCTAAGCTCACAGGTTGTACCGAGACCCAAGATGCTGAACAGTTGCTCATAACACACATTACTTAAAATAATACTGTTTCAATATATCACATGTGCTGTATGTGTATGTTCAGGAGAAGTGGTGTGTGAGCCTCCCAACAACAAGCTTGACCGTTTCTGCGGGACTCTGTATTGGAAAGACTGCAAATACCCCCTCAGCAACCAGAACATGCTGCTTCGCGGCTGCGTACTGCGCAACACAGAGAGCTGCTATGGCCTTGTTATTTTCGCAGGTTGGTGTATGTGTTTATGTGAATATCTCTGTGTGTGTGTGTGTGATTAGTTTTCATCTGAACCTGTCATGGTGCACCTCAGGTCCTGACACCAAACTGATGCAGAACAGCGGCCGGACTAAGTTCAAGCGCACCAGTATAGATAGACTGATGAATACACTGGTGCTGTGGGTGAGAAACACATTCATTTACAAGCCTCTGCTGAATTTCTGATGATGTCAGTACCAAAATATGTAAACAGCATACACTCTGCAAATGAATGTTTGTAATTTTCCCTTCCTCAGATTTTTGGGTTCCTGGTGTGTATGGGAGTGATCTTGGCCATAGGAAATGCAGTTTGGGAAAAAGAAGTGGGTGCTTTGTTTCAGAGCTTTCTTCCTTGGGACCATCCAGTAGACAACTTCCTGTTTTCTGCCTTCCTGTCTTTCTGGTCCTATGTCATCATCCTCAACACAGTCGTGCCCATCTCCCTCTATGTCAGGTGAGAGAGAGCAAGATGTGGAGGGAGAAATGTTGTGATGGAGGGAAAAAGGTCAATTATCCAGTGGGAACTGTTCAGGTGGCACTCAAGTATTGTCAAATAAAAAAATATGGAATATGGTCTGAAGCAATACATGTCTTTTTTACATAAATTTACAATTCATATGAGCTGTTTAATTGTTTTATTTATTTAATATGAGTATTGTCAACTATTCCAATTATCCAATTAAGAACTTTTTTTGGATTTTTTATTTTAGTTTTTAGGGATAAGCAATGCTTAGCATTACATTTTAAGTTTACATTTACATTTTACATTTACAATTGACATTTTACCTACAATTATTTAAATATATATTTAATTGATTTAATTAAATTTATTTAATCTTAAAATAGTGTTGTTATATCAGGGTTATTATCAATCACCTAAACTATTAAAAACATTTTTGTTAACTGAAATATAAATCTTTGAAGTATTACAATTAATAACTGTAAAACAACTAAAACTGATCTGAAATAAACGTGGTAAATTAAATCTGAAAAAAAAAATACAAAATGAAAATAAAGTTACTCAAAAGTTATTAAATTACAAGTAATATATAAAATAAGCGAATAAAATAAAAGAAAATTTAAAACAAAGTATATAAAATAAGTGAATAAAATCAAAGCTTATTTAAAGCATTAATAAAAACTATAATAGTTTATAAATAACAATAAAATATAAAAACATTGCATGATTTTAGTTGCTGGATACTGTTTTTATTTGCTGTATACTAGAAGGTCAAGATCTCTGTCAGGTTAAAATCAGAATTTTAAGTTGGTTGCAAACATTTGATATGTTTAGGACTAGCTACTTTTCATGTTTGGTTATTTTTATGTCAGATAATAGTTTATCTATTGCTCCATTCCTTTCTAAAGACAACCAGAGTGTGTCATAGAAATGAAAATTCCAGTTAAATTCTACTTCTCTTCTTTGATTTAGATGCCTTTTTTTTCCCTTTTTTTTTGAAGCACTGGCTTAAGTTAATTTTATGCTTAATGCATCCTTTATGCATTGTGCTGTTTATTTAATTTTGATTTATTTTGTTGTTTTCATTTTTCCTCAGACTTTCCCTATCAGGTAAGAGATAGACCCCATAGACTCCCCTTTTTTCTCTCTCTGACATAACAGCCACCCATATAACAGCACTAAAAACCTGACCGAACCTCTCTGAACCAGCTCTCTGAATGAGCTCTAACTCTGCCGTGTGGTCCAGTGAATGTAACTCACCTCTGACTGGTAGAGACTCGTACAGGAAGACCTGCAGCATGGCATTGAGCAGCACCATGGCACAGCAAGCACATACCCCAAATCAGTTTTTGCAGTTTTATGACAGATTTCTGAAGTCTCTATAAATAAAATCTTGCTTTTAATGGAGTGGTAGACTGTTGTGCTATTGTCTGTCTCAGCTGCATACTAAATAACCTTTGTCTTTAGAACAGGAAAACTGTGTATATTTTTGTGTGTGTTGTTATGAGTTTTCCATGTGGATGTGGTCAGAGATCTTCTGTCATCACATTTTCATTGTGATAACCCTCCGTCTGTTTCTCTTTCCATCTGTCTGAATCTCTTAGTGTTGAGGTGATTCGTCTGGGTCACAGTTATTTCATTAATTGGGACCGGCGGATGTTCTGCAGCCGTAGTAACACAGCAGCGGAGGCCCGGACCACCACACTCAATGAAGAGCTGGGACAGGTGGAGTACATCTTCAGTGACAAGACAGGAACCCTCACGCAGAACATCATGACCTTCAACAAGTGCTCCATCAACGGTCACACATATGGTGAGGAACAACGGATGGCAGTTATATCCATGGTATAATGTGCAATCAGCTGGCCATTATCATATATATCAGTCTTGCATCATGATGATGTGGTTTATGTGGTAATGATGACCAGCTGACTGTACATTACTTTATTTATTGCACAGCTGCTTACCAATCAAGTAAATATATTTATATGTATATATATAGAGAGAGAGAGAGAGAGAGAGAGAGAGAGAATAAACCGATACGACACATTTTTTATTTATAATATAAAAAATAATCAACTGTGCACTTGAATAAGGCATAAAATATAGCGAGGAACATTTAAAATCTTTTTTTATTATTACATTTTTATTGTTATTATTAATATTTATTCATTTTTGAACAAATGGCAATTGAAAGCTTATCCTTAATTTGATCAAATGTTAATCATTATATATATATATATATATATATATATATATATATATATATATATATATATATATATATATATATATATATATATATATATAAAATTAACATTTGAGATAGATAGATAGATAGATAGATAGATAGATAGATAGATAGATAGAAAATATTTTATTTGTACTCTACATACATTAAAAAGTAGTTAGAAAACAATAATGTTAATATTAATATTTATAATAATAAATTTTCCTATCGGGAAAAAATATATATCTAAGTAATTTGTTTTTTTAACAAGTAGTCATTGAAAACTTAATCTTCAAATATGTCCAAACAAAAAATAAATATTTAATTTCTACTTCATTCATTCATTCATTCATTTTAATGATTAAATTACATTGAAATAAAAAAAAGGTAAATACACAATAATAATAGTATTTATAATAAAAACATTTCTTTATTGAAAAAAAAATAGAATAATGGATGAAATAATCATATAAAAATGATTGATTGCAGATGGTTGCAGATTTGTACAATTTGGTGTCTATTTTAAAATATAATTTTTGTGATTATTGTATATTTTATAGTTATAAACATTTGAAATAAACATTGAATAGAGACACACACTTATAAATATGTTGTATTAGGTTTGTGCTGCAGATCTCAAGTCATTCTGTTTCACAGGTGAGGTGATGAACATTCTGGAAGCTCAGCAGAAGGTCAGTGCATCCAAGATTCGCTTTCTGGAATTAAAGAATTAGTTATTTTGAAAGTATTGTTGCTCAGGAAGATCTTAGATAATCTGTTCTTCTCAGAGGGTCCAGCCCCTGGACTTCAGTGCGTGGAACCCATTAGCAGACCGGGACTTCTGTTTCTACGACCAGTCTCTGTTAGAGGCGGTGATGGTGGGAGAACCAGCAGTGCATGAGTTCTTCCGGGTCTTATCTCTCTGCCACACGGTCATGAGCGATGAGAAGAGCGAGGGTAAGGATCTGGAGCAGTCTTTGAGGATCGATTGTCTGCTATTTTATCCGATGGAAGGGTTTAAATAAGGTTTACTTAAGGAAGCTGTTGACTTTAATATTGTTAGCAGGAAATGATATAGTAATTCTAGATTGTAATGCGATTATTTTATCTCATTATCTGTCCTTCTTCTTATTGTCCTTGCTTGTTGTCTCTGTCTTTCACTTCCTAAAGGAGAGCTGCTGTATAAGGCTCAGTCTCCAGATGAGGGGGCGTTAGTGACAGCTGCACGCAACTTTGGCTTTGTGTTTCGCTCTCGCACACCTGGCACAGTCACCACACAAGAGCTCGGCAAAGCTGTCACATACACGCTCCTCGCCATCCTGGACTTCAATAACATCCGCAAGAGAATGTCTGTCATAGGTAACACAAGCACACACCCTCAGTCCTGCAACTTTGAAACTTAATATGCAATATGTCACAAAAATGAAAATGCCACCACATGAAATCATTTAAAAGAGAACCTGTAAATGGTTACATACACACACACACACACACACTTTGTTGTGCAGTTAAGTGTGACAGTTTTTAAACATTGTTTTGGCTGCAGTGCAGATGGTTTAGCTCTGTGAAAGTGAAAGGGCCAGTAAAATTCCCCTAGGACTGAAGAACCTAGATACAGCTTAAATGCATCCCTGCCAAGCGTCATAAATAAGTGGAACATTAGCGCTAAATTCAGTACAGAAAGTGTTGTGTGTGCCATATGCACTCTCATAATGCTGAATTATGGCCCTTATGTTTGGGTAAGTGGTGCTTGCATTGCAGCAGCCATTTCATTTTTGTTTGCATATTGTCATTTATGTCCATTTGATCTGTTTTTACATGGACAAGTGAGAGATTTATTGAGTGCACTGCAGATTTTTATCTTAAGTTTTAAGCATTTTCTCTGCATAACTATCTAAAATATCTTAAAATAAGATAATTTGTTTAGTGATTTATACAACTAATCATATACCTAATTCATATACATATACTTTGCCAACCGGGTAAGAAATATGCTTAAGTCAAGATGCATTATCTGAAAAGAAATCTGATCATGTTAGGACTATGAGATAATGGGAGCTATAATAAGAAAATAGCTTCTCCCATCACTGCAGAGGCACAAGAACAATCTGTAATTTAATGTGTGTGTGTGTGTGTGTGTGTGTGTGTCTCAGTGAGGAATCCAGAGGGCCGTATTCGTCTGTATTGTAAGGGCGCAGACACTGTGCTTTTCGAGAGGCTTCACTCTTGCAACCATGAACTAATGAATATCACTTCAGACCATCTCAACGTGAGTATCTGCTTTTTGGGGTTTGTTTATTGGGTCTACTGTTAGCTTAGCACTGTTTGTATGACGTTCTATATTACCCCCTGGTCTGCTGCTGTCTTTATAAAACAAACAACAGAGCCCTCTAGTGGATGTTTTAGTAAGTTTTTTATAGCGTTTTTAGTGTTTTGTTTTTTACAAAACACTAATTCATTTTTTAGACACTTAAATTATCATTTAAAATAGTAAAATATGAATAAATGTTTATGTAAATGAAATGCAGTAGCAGGGTTGCAAAATTAGTCGAATTTAAGATATCACTACATAGGGGAAAATATCACTGCTTAGGGAAAAGGTTTGTAATCAAAACATTTGTAGTATTTCATAAAAATTCATACTTACACATTCATACATAAGTATTTATTTAATCTTTATTAAAAAAATTTGGGTTAACAAGTGAATGGTTTGAATGGTTTCTGTTTTTGTAATATAGAAAGCAAAGCTTGTATAATATTATTTTAATTATACATATATTATAGTTTCCAATAATTATTAATGGTATATTATTATCTTTAATAGTTATGCTACAGTGAATTTGGGTTCAGTACAATATTTTTTACAAGAAATTAATAATTTGTAACACTTTATGTTAAGGTGTCATTGTTACACTTTACATGTACTTACTATTATAATAATACTTAATGATGCATAATTACTTGCAAGTAGTCCTAGGTCAAACCCTAACCATATAGTTAATGCATATTCATTAAATGTATAATTTCACTGAAACAAGGACACTTTAAAATAAAGTGTAACCGATTACTTTTATTAAGCAAGGATGCATGAAGAAATGTGACAAGAAAAACTTTTACATTGTTACAAAAATGCATTTGAATTAAATGCCCTTCTCTGTTCATCAAAGAACCCTGAAAGAAGTGTATCACAGATTCCACAAAAATATTAGGTAACACTTTCTAACAACTTTCATTGATAAATCATTAGCAAACATAACACAGTGCTTAAAAGATTATTAGTTAATATATATTCAAAGAGCAAGAAACATGAGATAATATGCTTGTCAACTTTACTAATAAACTTACTAATCATTACCTAGTGATTAATTATTAAACATTAACAAGCAAAGTATCTCATATTTCTAGATATGTAAATATGTATTATCTATTGATCTGTTAAGCATTATGATGTTTGTTAATGATTACTTCATAATATGAAATAATTCCTGTGTTCCTGTGGCTCAATTGGTAGAGCGTTGCGCTATTAAGCGCGAGATTGTTGGTTCGATTCCCCGTGAACACATGATAGGTAAAAATTGATAGCCTGAAAGCACTGTAAGTCACTTTGGATGAAAGCGTCTGCTAAATGCATAAATTAAATTAAATTTATACAATTTAAATAATTATCATAAGTTGTAATAATATTTCACAGTATTATGATTTTACTTTTAATTTTTTCTTAATAGATAGATAAATAAATAAATAAATGCAGCCTTGAGAAACCATCATAGGCTTTAAAAAGCGATATCATCTGGTGATGCTGACGTATGTGTGTGTGTGTGTGTCTGCAGGAGTATGCAGGTGATGGCTTACGGACGCTCGCAGTGGCCTATCGGGATCTGTCCGAGGAGCAGTGGGAGGAGTGGTCGGAGCATTTCCGTGGCGCTGATAAAGCCACAGACTGCAGAGACGACCGGCTGGCTGCAGCCTATGAGGAGATCGAGCAGGACATGATGGTGTGTTTGTGTGTCCAGTTCCTTTAGTTCTGTTTGCTTAGTCTTTTTGTTAATAATATGAACTATTGAATCTTTGTCGTAGTTGTTGGGGGCCACGGCTATAGAAGATAAACTGCAAGAGGGGGTTCCTGAGACCATTGCTATTCTCTCACTAGCTAACATCAAGATCTGGGTGCTCACTGGAGACAAACAGGGTAAGAACTGCATAAGAACCGGCCACAACTCTTATCATTTACAGTTAAAACCATAATAATGTCCTTTTCTCCCTTTTGTGACAGAGACTGCGGTGAATATTGGTTATTCGTGTAAAATGCTGACAGATGACATGACGGAGATCTTCTTTGTTAACGGACACACTGTCCAAAGCGTACGGGAAGAGCTGAGGTACAGTGCTGATGTTTGTCCGATCTGTCCATCCAACCACTTTCGAAATAGTAAGAGATGTAATCTTTCAGGAAAGGCCGTTTCATTTCCTCATCCTCTTATGTGTTTTAGGAAAGCAAGAGAGCGAATGCTGGAGTCCACGCGCACCAGAGATGGAGGGAAGGAAGCTGAAGCTCAGGGATGGGGTGGTGCTTGTGCCTTTGGAAACGGATGTGGAGGTGGCGGAGCTGCTAACTGGATGCCTGATGAGAGGAAATGTCCCCCTTCCCAGGTTCCGCGCCCCTCTTTATTGGAGTCGATCAGCGGAGAGTTCGCCCTCATCATCAGCGGACACAGCTTGGTGGGTGGAAGAGCATTAAGGAACGTCTTCGACAGGAATTAGATATGAGTGTTAATGCTATTCATTCTTTTCGGTTTAGCGGAAGGCTGAGTTTGATTTAAGTTTATTCAGTGTTATTTTAGAATTATTTACATGCTACAGTAATATTTATAATTATTTTGAATTAGTATTTATTATTATTTATTGAATTATTGTTTAATCAAGATGCTTTCAAAGGAGATGATCATAAGCGATGTTCAATGTTCAATATGCGGATTGCTATCTAATTCTTCTTTTTTCATTAACATTCAAAAATAAAAAGGGGAATAAAATGGAAACAATAAAAACAAGTAGCTAGGTTAGATGATTACTTTAAGATTTTGTTGCTGTTAACACTTTTTCTGGATGCGATGAGACTTGTTTTTCGGTTTGGTCAGGTGACATGGTCATTTACAAAATTCTATTTAGCTGTATTTTTATTTCAGTTTTGATTTTAGTCATTTTAGTATTTCATCTTTTTAATTTCATTTCTTTTTCAAGGCAAAATGTTCATTTTTTATATATGCTATTATTATTGTTGTTGTTAATTATCTAATTTTATAATTAAGTTTTTATCATAACACAGATAAAAGGAAGATAAAAAAACAATCAAGATCAGCAACAGTGAAAAAAACACATAGCTCATAATTGCATAATAATAGCAAAGAGGAAAGTAGCAAATAATAAACTTAAGAAATATATTTAAAAAAAACTCCTTTAAATCCAGCTCACTGACCAGTCAAGACCAGCAAACCAGCTTAGGCTGCTTTAACCAGGGTTTTTTATTTCAGCAGGGATATTGAGGAATATTCCATTTTAATCCAGCTCACTGACCAGCACAGAATATTTCCCTCTCTCTCTCGACCAGGCTCATGCTCTGGAAGCGGATATGGAGCGTGAGTTTTTGGAGACGGCGTGTGCTTGTCGAGCGGTGATCTGCTGCAGAGTGACTCCTCTTCAGAAAGCTCTGGTGGTGGAGCTGGTGAAACGGCATAAGAAGGCTGTCACACTCGCCATCGGAGATGGAGCCAATGACGTCAGCATGATAAAGAGTAAGAGAAAAAACACTTGAAGTCTTTGCCAAGAGAAAAAAACTTTCTGACAGCCGATTTGTTTTGATGTGCAAACATTGGGGTTCTCAGAGTCAAATTACTAGGATCGGTTACAGCTATAAATAATGCACCATCAGAATCGGAATAACATAACAAAATATAACATACTACAATTATTATTGTGCAGTTGTGATACACTCCCGTTCAGTTGTTTGGGGTATATAAGATTCTTTAATGCTTTAATGTTTTTGAAAGATGTCTTTTAGAATATTTTGATAACAAAGCTGAATTTTCAGCATAATTACTCCAGCCTTCAGTGTCCCATGATCCTTCAGAAATAATGTTAATATGCTGTTAATATAAAAATATCATATTATCATCACTATTAAAAACTGTCTAATTGGACTTAATATTTTTGTGGAAACTGATACTTTTTTTCAGGGTTCTTTGATAAATATAAAGAACATTATTTATTTGAAATACAACATTGTTTTGTGACTGATTAAGTATTTTTAATACATCCTAGCTGAAATACATCCTTGCTGATTATTATTATTATTATTTTTTTATTATTATTATTTGCGACCCCAAACTTCTGATCTGTAGTGTATTATTGTAATTATTATTACTATTATTGGGAAAAGATTTTTTATCTTATTTTGTAGGTAATTTACAAAGTCTCCCCCCTTTATAATGCCATTCAGTTTTGCTCAAAATTGATGCATATTACAAGTAAAGTGTGATCTATGTACAATATTCAGCCATACTCTCCTCTTGTAGTAACCATGGGAAGTTGAAATGTAAGGCTTTTTTTAAGCAAACAGCTCAAGAAAAACAATTCTAGTTCCTTTTTAGCATGTGAAAAGTTGCCCCAGAGAAACCAAATTATTGATATTCGGTCAGTTCGTTCAGTTGCTTCATTTCCCTTAACTGAGCAGAAACATCTCAGAACTGTGCCAGTGGGCTCTCACTGTGTCACAACTGTATTTCAAAAGGCTCCTGTGAACATGGATAAGAACGAGATGTGGAGGATGTGGTTTATGTCCAAATCTCTTTACACCATCCTGTGCTGTCCCTGCTCAACATATTTACACGCACACAGACACACATGTTCTTGCCCGTGTCATATGCAATGTCCCATCTTCTGCTTGTTGGCTATGGGCGTGTGCAGGTCATTTTGCTGGTGTTTAGGATTCAAGTGTCAATCTCAGAAACGTTAAAAATACAGGAAACACTCATCAAAAGACTGATTGACAGTGGTACTAGTGTGAAGAACAAATCTCTTTCACTGATTTAAATCACTTTGGACTGCCCCGAATCTGTTGTTTTAGTATGTGGGATATTTCTGTATTCGTTTAACTGCCTTAACCTTCCATTGAACCTGACCAGCACTAAGACAGATAATAACCAAGAGCGGGGGCTTTCAGACTAGGCTCCAGGGACTGCCAGGCGACCTCAAGTGGGTGGAAACATGAGGAAAACAATCTTTGTGATCTATTTTTAGGGGTGTCAAATTGAATGTGTTAACTTGAGATATGCCGTATGTTTAATGCTATCATTTTTCACATTTAATGAGTTCAGTGGCCTATTACTGATTCAAAAGGCTGGTTAGAATCTTTCAAAGTGTGATTAACTGGGATTAAAAAATGGTTCAGAATCCAGAAGAACTGTGACAACGTCTCCAAGATGCTTTAAGAAACATTCCTGCAAAGCTACCTGAAAAACTATGTGCAAGTGCACCGAGGGCAAACGCTGCTTTAAACTCAAAGGATGCTCACAACAAATGTTGATTCAATTTAGTTAATAGAAGTTAACTGATAAGGAAAATTTATTTATGACCTTTTTTTTGACAGTTTTACAGCATTTTTACAAAAGTGTCTAACACTTTTAACAGTACTGTAGCTTTGCAGTTAGGTTTCGTGAAGCATTTTGCAGACATTGCCACACTTCTTCTGGATTGAGTCAGTCTCAGCCTGTTTCTTCATGTCATTCCAGACAGACTGATGATGATCAGATCAGATCAGATCTCTGTGTGAAACACTGGCTGTTGTCAGAGAAATCTCACTGGATTATTACAATGGCAAAATGAATGTTTGGATGTTTTGTAAACTGATATTTCCTACCGACACACTACAGCAAAACAGAGAAATAACTGACATAAAACCCTTTTTAGCTGGTGACAGTACTAGTGTTCTAATAATTTTGGATTTCTCTTCAGGTACCCACACCATAATAGTGGGTAGATTTTTTTTTAATCTACCTATATTTAGAGATTAATAATTGTAATAATTTGTTTATATATTGATCATTGATATTGATTATATATAGCTGCCTTTCTACTTTAGGAATAGTGGGTACTGGAATAAAAAATGTAATTTTTATCTAGATTTAAAGTGTATATTTAAAATATAGATTAACAATTCATTTACATTTGTTTTGGATAAAATAAAATAAAATAATTTAATTTCCAATTTTGTAAAAGTTGAATCATTTTCTCACACAGTATAAATGGGTCTTTTGTATATAGTGTGTTTTATCTATATTATCTACATCAACTGCAAACCCCTCAGATGTGTTCAAATATCTGAACTGCATTGTCTGAAACGGTTTGTTTCTGTCTTTCTGCAGCGGCTCACATTGGCGTGGGCATCAGCGGTCAGGAGGGTATCCAGGCTGTGCTGGCATCAGATTACTCTTTTTCCCAGTTTCGCTTCCTGCAGCGTCTTTTGCTGGTGCACGGACGCTGGTCCTATCTGCGCATGTGCCGTTTTCTCTGTTACTTCTTCTACAAAAACTTTGCCTTCACTATGGTGCACTTCTGGTTCGGGTTCTTCTGCGGATTCTCAGCCCAGGTAGGATTTATTCTGAGTCTCAAAAAAAGTGTCTCATGCATGAGGAGATGTCCTAACCTTGGATGTGTTTACTCTTTTGTTCAGACTGTCTATGACCAGTACTTCATCACCCTTTACAATATCGTATACACATCCCTGCCTGTGTTGGCCATGGGCATCTTCGATCAGGTGAGAAAAAGAAAACATACACCAAACACTGAATCATGTTAGTTTGAATCAAACTTACTCTCCCCTCAATCTTCTTCTGTCTCAGGATGTTCCTGAACAGAGGAGTCTGGAGTATCCGAAGCTGTATGAGCCGGGTCAGCTGAACTTGCTGTTTAACAAGCGAGAGTTCTTCATCTGCATCGCGCAGGGAATCTACACGTCTGTGGTTCTCTTCTTCATTCCCTACGGCGTTCTCTCTCACGCCACGCAGAGCAACGGAGTCCCGCTGGCAGACTATCAAACCTTTGCAGTAACAACAGCAACGGCCCTTGTCATCGTTGTCAGCGTACAAGTGAGTCAAGCATTAGCACTTAAGAAGTGCTTTTTGATTTATATGCAAGGTTTGCAGTTTATTTTTTAGTTTTAGTTGAAGGTTTTATATAATAGTAGCACGTAATTTTAGAACGGTTTTGAATAGCCCAAGCTTTTTGCTATTTGTTTTCAGATTGCTCTGGACACGGGTTATTGGACGGCTATAAATCACTTCTTTATATGGGGCTCTTTGGGTACCTACTTCACTATCCTCTTCACTATGCACTCCAGCATTCTGTTCAATATCTTCCCCAAGCAGTTCCATTTCCTTGGTGAGTCAGCACTTTGGCCTAAATGGGTGGCTGCCATCTTAAACAGAAACCCACATCTGATAAGGTCTTTACAGTATGTGTCACAAGCACAGCTTATCAGCTGTAACATCTGCAAATCCAAACGCTATATTCAGCTTTTAAATTACAAAATATTAATAATGTTTATGTAGAGACTACCACTGAAAATTTGGGGTTAGAAAGATTTTTGGTTGTTGTTGGAAGAAATCCTGTTCTTTTGATCAGCATTAAATTTTTCTAAATTAAGAGTAATGACGTAAGATACATAAATTTTTATTAGCACAATATTGTTAATAATAATTAAAAGCAGTTTCTTGAGCACTAAATCAGCATATTAGAATGATTTCTGAACAATAATGTGACACTCAAGACTGGAGTACTGGCTGCTGAAAATTAAAGTAGAAAACTTTTTTTTTTTGTTTAGAATTACAATAATATTTTACCATATTATTGTTTTTTATTTGTATTTTTGACTGAGCACAAAACTATTTCTTACAAAAAAATAAAAAAATCTTACTGACTTCAAACTTTAAATGGTATTGTACATGTAACATTCCTTTGACAGTCATGAAGAACGCACTGAATAGGTCATTTAAAAATAAAATACATTCTTTTTTTTAACAATTATTTAACCTGAATCAGATAATGAAAATATAATGAATTGTAAATATACTGTATCACTCAAAAAAAGTCTTTAAAATAAGTGTGGATTTTAAATTAGATCTTGTTTGTATTTTATCTTGATCTAAATGTATGTTACTTTAAATAGTGTATGAGTACGTGTGGCTTATCTTTTGTTTTGTGTGCATGCCATGTGTTAATTTACCACAGGAAGTGCTCATAACACACTCGGGCAGCCAGTGGTGTGGTTAACTATTGCTCTGGCTACCGTCATCTGCATTGCTCCAGTCCTTGCTTTCCGCTTTCTCAAACTGGACCTTAAACCTCAGCTCTCAGACACTGTGAGTATGAGTGTGTCCCTTTTTTCTGTCCTAAATCACACGCCATTTTTGAATTTGTTAATATCCATGTTCAACCAAACAAACATTCAGTATAACACAGTGAAGACATTCACAGTCAAGACAAGACTTAAAAAAAACTTATGATTAAATGTTATCCTTTTTTTTTTGTGAGCATTAAATAAATGAATAATGAAGTTTAATGTGTGCTCCATGTTTTTAACTAAATAATTTATAAACACACACACACACACACACACACACAATTTATAATTAATAAAATTTATTCAAATTCAATTTACATGGTCTCAAGCACTGCTCATTGAAATTGTGTTTCTGATTGTTGGATAGTAATGGTTGGTTGATTATTGCACACTCTGATTCATAGCACAGATCATATTTGTTTCGCATCAGTAGGTTTAACACATTGGTTATCCCCTCACAGTCATCCCCGCCCTTTATTATTTTCTCACTGTCTTTCTGCAGGTGCGCTACACTCAACTTGTGCTGCAGAAAAAGCGGAAGCCTGGTGGGCGTGCTGGGCGTGGAGTGGGCGGTGCTGGTGTAGCCAGTGGCAGTGCTCTTGGCCGCTTGGGACGAGGTGGATCTCGGCGCTCCGGTTATGCATTTGCGCATCAGGAGGGCTTTGGGGAGCTCATCACATCGGGAAAAAACATGCGCCTGAGCTCACTTGGTCTCGCCTCATTCGCTTCTCGCCACAGCAGCAGTTGGATCGATACCCTTCGCAGGAAAAAACACGCAAACAGCCCTTGTGCGCAAAACACCCCGCCCACTGGAGAAGACAGCACCGCCTCCTCTCAAGCTCCACCCCTTTCCACATCTTCCTTAGCAGCAGGCGAGGCAGAGCAAAAGAGTAATGAACCCGTCCTCGCTCACAGCCCTGATGATATCGCTCTCAGTGTTATTAGGTGTCCAGAAAGAGAGGTTGGAGAATGTAGTGCAGCAACTGTGCAGGTAAATATACATCTGAAAACAAGTTCAAGCTCAAATTACAATCAGATACACCACATGCAAGTCAACATGCACAAGGATAGTTTGTCATACAACATTGGTCTGAGCGCTGATTCTGTAGGAGCACAAAAAAACGAATTTTGTGGATTGACAAAAAAATAAAATTCCCCCAAGGAGAAAACGGCAGGAAGCAGAACTATTAAAAACACTTTCATTTCTCACTTTTGCACATAGTAGTGGTCTCAGCTCAAAACCGTTCTAATTAGGAAAACCCTTTTTTTTTGTGATATATACATTACTGTTCGAAAGTTCACAATCAGTAAGTCTTTTTGTTTTTTTACTTAATGTAATACTTATATTCACCAAAAGCATTACATTGATAAGAAGTGACATAAAAGACATTTATAAGACATTTGTGTCAACTTTTTTTTTTTTTTACTTTAAATTTTTCAAAGAATACTGGAAGAAATTTGTTTGCTATAGAAAGCATTAAGTAGCAAAAATCTGTATAATAATAAAAATGATTTCTTGACCAGCAAATCAGCCTATTAGAATGATTTCTGAAGGATTGACTACTGAAAATTAAGCTTTGCCATCACAGGAATAAATTACATTTTAAAATATATTAAAATATAAAACAGTTAATTTAAATGAAAGGTAAAAATTGATAGCCTGAATGCACTGTATGTCGCTTTGGATAAAAGCATCTGCTAAATGCATCATTTTAATTTTAAATAGTTGTAATATTTCACAGTATTCTGTCTTTACTGTTTGTTTGTGTAAACATCTTTTTTTAATGAATTGAATGAATACATTTTTTCATTATAGTTACACAATATACAATATTAATACACAATATACAAACCAGTAACTGTATTAATGCAGTGGTTGCATTTCAATGGTTATGTAAATGTTTAAAATCTGAAAGCTTAGCTATTTTGGATTTCCCACTTCTTTTTCCCTCTTGACTGATTTGCATATTTTTCAGTGCCTGTTCTTTGGACATAGATTTCACACAGATCTAAAATCTAAAAATGTAAAGCATAACAGTTGGTTGGGACGGCAGCTGTTGTTGACACACTGTTGAATAGAAAAGGTATCGCTGTGATTGCAAGCGGGGATTTAGGGCATAAATCTGAATATACTGATTGATTTCTGAAATAGTACACAAAGCTATTCAACGCTATGCTAAGTGGCTTAATTCCTGAAGTCCATGTTCTCCCCCAAAACTTGACTTTTAAATAACATTTTGGAATTATATGTTAGGTAGAGTGAATGATGACAGAATTTTCATTATTGTAATTTACTCAAGTGCAGATAATTCTAAGACCTTTCATTCTTTCTTCTAGGAAGCACCGTTTGTGTGGAAGGGAACCGGAGCTCGTATCAGTGGTGCCAACAGTCCTGGTCCACCTCCCATTGCAGAAGAAACTTCCAGTGGCGAGTGATGAATAGATGGGCCAACTGGAATCCTTCATGTGAACACTCACACCTTCTGACATGTGCTCATGTTTCTGTCTGAGGACATGGGCAGTGAAGACAGCGCCCCAGACAGTTTGGGAGTAAACACATGCTTGAATTAAAACACATGGAAATGGATGCAGATTCAACCTGTGCATACAAACAGCAAAATACCGTACATTTCCTGTCTTGTGCTCATTTCTCAGATTTCCTGTCAGCTAGAAGGACAAATCTGCTGTTATTTGAGCTGCTTATGACTGTGTTTTCCATTCTAGCTAAGTTATCAGACAACAGACCACTAAAAAAACATTGCCAAGGCTGATGTTACAACACACCTGACTATCCAAATAGCTGATGTTAATTGTTTTCATATGCTAAATTAAATTTTATGTTAAATTAGATTCATTCATTTTCAATCTGGAGACTAAAAATCCCAAAATGGATACATTAAAGCACTTCTCATATCTCATATTTAACTAGAAATAAGTTCAGTGCATAACACGATATATTAATACACTGCACATGTAACAGTTCTACAGGTATCACCAATAACTAAATGACCTGAAGTATCAGCCTCAGCAATATCAGGTTTTATGTTTTTGTATTCAAATTGGCTAGTTCTAAATCTTTTCTTGTTCATCTGAAATCTCAGTCAGATCAAGGATTGTCTCTATCTCTATATATTAAGAGCAGCTTATCTTTTCTTTTGTTTATTCTGACTTTCTTGTGGTCTCATACTGTTTTGACCATTTTGTCAGCATATTTTTTTGCTGAGTCAATTACTTCAGCTTTTTTGTCCGTTTGTGGCTCTGAGGTTAATAATGCTACTAGGGTTCAAGCAAGTGTACTTACTTATGTACTTTTAGAGAAGGCTAGAGATTTTCTGTTTTTCCCCACTGCTGAAAATAGCACTAAGATGTATGTGGTTCTGTGATAAAACACTAGTTCTCAGCGAGAACGTGACCCTGCTGGATGAACCCGTTGTTCCTCATCCATTTCTTTGCACCATATTGGTGCTCTAACCCTGACTGCTTGGACATGAATTGGACATTAAGTCCAATTCAGCCTCAAACTCTTGAGGGTTTAGGTATTTGCATTAATCCAGTGAACTGTAATAAATGTGTTGGAATTTTTTTTTTTTTTTTTTTAAGTAGGATTAAAATCATTAACATCAGAGTTACCAAATGGATTCCACCTTGACCATCATGGTCTAAATGTGGCCTTCACCAGTGTTTTAGGTAAATGGGCTTATAAGAATGTAAACATGGTGATCTGTGTCTTGTTGTGAATGGGGGAGACAGACCAAGAAAGTTGATAAAGATGTGTGAGAAGTTACTGCGCACCATACTTGTCCTGTTTCCTGTGTAAGTAAGGCCAAGCTCTCATAATGTTAAATAGGTAACAGTTATATGCCTTAAAAGCTAACTTTGTGAATGTTTTTTTTATGTGTATCTCTTTCCATCCACACATAAAAGTATTTACATATATTGCAGTAAGAGGATAAAGGTCATTTTATGGATAGTCTGTTTCAGTGTCTGTTAGCCAAATCTACATGATCTGTGAAGTAAACATTGTGACCCTACTGTTGTGAATGGGCCTGGTGAAAATTAAAAAAATATATATGATTAAATGATTTTAATTAAGCTATAAAAAAACTGAGCATTTCTGTGTCTAACTACTTTTGAATCCTAAATCATTTATGAAGGAATAGTTCACACCTCAAAATTAGCTATATTTGTCATAATTTGCTCACCATCATGTCATGATTTGTTAGAAACAAAACGGAAACATTTTGAATGTCATTTTAACCTACAAATTAACCATATGATACTTTTCTCACAAGTGCTGCCCGATTTTTGAACGATTCGTTCTTTCGAGTCGAATCTTTTAAATGAATCAGTTCATACGGTTAACAAGACGTTTAAATGATTCATTCACGAATTGAACTGTTCCGGTTCTAGAATTCAACTCACCGATTCAGTGATCCAGTCGAAGCCATAAACAGTGTATTTAAAAAGTACAGAAAAGTATGGCCTTTAATCCACTTTACAGTGTTTTTATGAATCTTTTGAACCTTGAATTTCTACTTGTGTTCCAGCAGGATGACAGACAGTCAAAACTAGGTGGGTAATTTATTTTGGGAACTATTTCTCATTATTAATAAAATGTATTTATAAAAGCAATTCCTGTTCCTAATCATATTGCTAGCAGCAGACCTGATCGGTTCTGGGGATCCTCGGTGACATAGCAGGTCTTGGGTCACGTAGTAATGTTTTATAAAACTGACCGCAAACAGAATTATTCTCGGTCTTTGTCTTGTCAAATAGGAACTTGTTTGTCTTTGTGGTTCATCAGTGTCGCAAGAGCGGATTTGTTAAAGTAACAGATAGTAGGCTATAATGCGCGCGGAGGAGAGGAAGGGGCTGCAGTCTTCTGTCTCTCTCACAAACAAACGAGCTCTGGATTCAAATCGAGTCGCAACTGACAATATTATCATTTTATCAAACGAATAGCGAACGCTCTGTGCTATATCTATACCAGGATTCAAATAATAGGACTAATGTAACCGTTACATTTAAGATTTTACGTTTTTTTTATTATTATTATTATTAATCTTTCTGAAATGTTGATGCGAGGAAAATTTAAATTTTAATCTGGTTAAACTTGCTGAAAGGTTTCATATTATGACCCTTTTTACTCATATTGTGTATTTTGGTGGTTGATTTATTTTTTTTGGAAGTTAAATCTCATTTATAATGTGGACGCGATCTACACTCAAGTTTCTCCTCGGTGTTTTAGCTGCGATTAAAGTTCAGCCTGCCCCAGAAGAGCTGTGTCCTCGACAAGGTAATTAATTAACCATTTCATTTCAAAACACAACCGAGAATTATTTATTTGGATGAATTTGTGTGATTAACCTAAATCGGTCATTCTTGACCTGTATCGTGTATTTTGACTTTAAAACCATACATAAATCTCTTTTATGGTATTTTTAGGATGTAGTTAGAGTGATTCATCTCTGACTCAGTGGTTAATTGATAAGCGCTTGTGGTTAAGAGTAGCCCACTAGCCACTATTAATACAATTTCCTTTAGCAGCCTATTTTAACACCTTTTAAAAGGGGACATTTCTTCGGTTCAAGAAAAAGGTCACATTTAAACCATCTTGGAAAAGTTTTACCTCACATTAATTAATTAGCCTATTTTTTGTTCTGCTTTAATCTTAAAATATGAAGAAAATTATATATATATGTATGTATGTATATATAGCCTATATATATATATATATATATATATATATATATATATATATATATATATAGTATGAATGATTTCGTTTTAAATATGTTGAATCCAAAAAGAGTAAAAAAAAATAATATAAATGATTCCTTAGTTATTAACTGAAAATGATTATAAATCTTTTCAAATCACTTTTTCTAAAAAGTACCATTGTGGCAAAAAAGTATGAGCATATAAAGATGTGATGTGTGGAGGGAAAAGATGAATGTAAATTTCAGTTATGATGAGAATAGTTTTATTTTTCATCATTTGCAATCAAGTTATAATTGCAAAAAAAAAAAAAAAAGAGGATTTATCATGGTATATTTCAGATAGATTAAATGCAAAACAAAGGAGATTTCTTTAAGAACAATAATGTTAACATTTAATCCCCACAAAAAAAGGTCTTAAACACAATATTTCATTAAAGATGTGGAAATGATTGTAACATTCATAGAGAAAACAATGACATGTATGTTTGTTGGGTGTATGTTAGTGGATAAATTAAATAAACTAGTTTATTTCCTGCAGTATTTCCTTACTGAGATCCAAAAGTGTGCATAAATGAAGTAACAGTCACATAAAAAGTCATTTATGAATATGATGAGGATTTCCCTGGTATTGTTGTAGCAGATGTTTGCGTATGACACACAAAAATGAGGCATAGTGTGGATTTTGTAGGCTTTCAATACTACGTTATTGTTTCACAGTGCCATGAACTTGGAGAAAAAAAAGTTTACCATTTTCTTTTACGTACAGAGATTCCCTTTGGTCCTTTTCTAATCATTATGTTGTTGTATTCCTTTTAAATCATGTCCACTGGTTCAGCACACTTACAATGACAGAAAAGAAGAGTGATTGTGGGGAAGAATCTGGGGGATTTGAATTAAAGGAAGTGAAAGTAAAAGTACCACTTTATTGCATAATTTTGTTCCATATTTAACCGACGCAATGAACTGTGGGTATAATGTACATAGAGACCAGTATATACGAGACATAAACAAAAACAAATAAAAACTCAGATTTTTGTGATGAATTGCCTAAAACTGTTTTGAATCTTCTTCAGAGCCCCTTCCTGGAGTTTTGGTCTTGAAGTTGGGAAGCAATGTTGTGTTTGGCTGCAGGGGCAGTATCACTGTGGACGGTCTGCCATTGGCTTCAGCCAGTGTCATGAATAAAAAATACAGCAAGCAGAGAGACATCACAGTCAGCTGGACATCCCAAAAGCGTTATGCTAGTGCTACACAGCTAACCAGTATGAAGGGAAATGCTACAAATGGGACATACCAAAACACTGATTCTGCAATGCACACCAATGCTAAAGGGGACACAACGGTCACCGTTAAACCTCCTGTAACCATAAGAAAGGAGCAACACACTTCTAGACGTGTTTTGCGTGCTGTCACTCAAACTACTGGACAGGAGGAAGAGGTCTTCGGTATCACCATGGGGACAGATTTTGAGCAAGATGATTACGAGGACTATGATTATGAAGAGGAACGGTCCAGGGTGACAAGAGGCATCAAAAAGAAAACACGCTGGACTCTCAATGGACGACAAGTGCATGCTGGAGTGGAAAGGGGAATGATTTTAAGACGGCCTCATCTCAGCTTGGCAGATGCTGGGAATTACAGCTGCTACAGAGGAGAGAGACTCATTTCCACAGTCAGAATCAGCGTAGGGGGTGAGGACCTTCTTTCACACTCATATCGATAAGTGGTTCACAGATACAAATAGAAGAAATTCACATCCTATTTTCACAGTGCCCCCAGAGAGACCCACTCTCTACTGCTACAGGAAGTTTCACACAAGTAAAGTCCGCTGTGATTGGACTTCCAAAAATCCAGTAACCCCACGGCCACTGTGTTACCTTATTATAAGACGGTGAGTGTGTGTGTGTGTGTGTGTGTATGTATGCACTGTAAAAAATAAGTGTAATTTTAACTGTAAAATTTTGTAAAAACGCTACGGAAAAAAACTGATAATAGGTTAACAGTAAGTTCCCGTACTATATACAGGGAAAAACTGTAAAAGATCTAACAAAGCATTTAATGTAAATTTACAGTAAAATTCTGTTAATTATACAGCTTTTAGAAGTAAAAAAAGAACAAATCAATGTATAATTTACAGTCTAAAACTGTAAACTGATATTCCCAGAATTCCCTGCGTGACACTCCACGTTTGAAAGTATTTTGTTTAAATAATCATGTTTTTAAATAGTTCTTGTTATCAGTTATGTACATTTGAGCTTTATGTTACATCTTCTGTTGCTTAATGAAAGTTTTTTGCATTATTTAAGTATCACGTGTGTTACCATGATGGTGTTTTGTGTTTCCATAAATGTGCACCTTCTATATGTTAATATATACTTCTGCTTGTGGTGAAGCTACTTGTGATGAGCTTTGATACTTCATGTGGCTTTCTCTTATACAGTACCATCTTTATTATTATGGTGGTTGTCAGTATTTTCAAGGTACAAAACAGATTTAATTTTGTGTGTTGTTGAATTTACTGGTTTATATTCACATTTTCTTGTTTGTAAATTACAGCTTTATATTGTAAAATTAACAGTTTTTGACGTAAATGTGTTTACAGTTTTCTGTATTTTTACAAAATTATTCTGGCAACCACAGCTGCCAAAAAGTTTTTGTAAAAACAACAAGAAATTTTTTACAGTGTGTGTAAGACAGAATTCATTAATTTAGCAGCAATCAGCACTTTATGAATGGCTCACTGACTAGTATTGACCTGTAAAAAAAACAAACTATGAATCAAATACAATAAAAAACTCATTATTTTATTTATTTTTCAGATATTAAGTAATATATATTTTAAATTAAATATGTTTTTTGGTAATTATAAATTTTGTATATTGAAAATATGTGTATATTTGAAAATATATATAATTCAAACTCTAAAATAAAATATTTTTATATTATTATATTATTTATATTTTATAAACAGATTCAATTATTATTATAATTTTTCTATATTTAATGCATTTTGAAGGAATTTATCGCTTTAGGCCTTTTCTATGCCTAAACTTTAAAATGTTACAATGACACCTAAAACATAAAACAACTAAAATAAAAGTCTTTAGAAGACATATGAAACTTTATGTGAGGAGAATGCAACAATTTAACAATTTATGTATTAATAATCATCTCACATCATTAACTATATAAATATATATTTTTATTATAAGGTAAAAGGACAATATCCCCTTATAGTAGTAAAATGTCATTATTTAAATACATGTTTTATTTATTTGTTACAGTTTACATCTGTGTGGTTTAAAAATACCAAAAAAAAAAATCTACCTTTGTTTTGTTTTTTGTGGAAAACATACAGAATAACATTTGGAACCAAATGAAACTGAATTGTGACTGAACTGACTGAATTATTTTGGGTTTCCTTTAAATAACTGATCTTTTCATTTCTCTCTGCAAAGATTTTTTGGCAACGCCACTCGTATCCCTTGTTCATTCTCCCGCTCCCGCTGTTGGTGTGCTTTTCATATGGAAGAGGGTGACAGAGATCTCCATAAAGCAAAACTGTGCGTGTCTAACACAGCAGGCAGTGCCATGAGCCCTTACCTCAACTTCAAGCTGCACGACATCCGTGAGTGCTTCTGTATTACTGTCCTGTGGGATGCTGATTAGTCACACTTTTAGCACACCATCAATGTGCTTGTGAAACAAAAATCTTTTTCTGTGTAGTTAAGCCAGACCCTCCGGCTCAAGTGGTGGTGAAAGCAGTTGAGGGCCAGAAGCATAGGCTTGAAGTATACTGGTCTTATCCCAGTTCCTGGAAGCATGGCTTCTATGTCTTGCATTTCCAGCTGAGATACAGACCACAATTCCATGAGCAGGTAAAGTAGGAAGGCTGATATGCATAATTCTTGATGTGTGAAGTCTGTGGCTGTATTTATGACTGTTTGTATGTGTATTTAGTACCAGACAGTGCTTATAGATGACAGGATGGACAGACAGTTGTCCTGGACGATTTATGATGCTCTGCCACACATTCAGTATGAAGTGCAGCTCAAGGCCAAGGATGAGTTCGACGGCGTCTGGAGTGACTGGACTGACACGGTCTATGCAGTCACTTGGACAGGTAACAAAATAGGCTACATGCTATTTTATTATCTAAATATCACACTACTATATGGACATAGACTAGTCTGGGTGTATTTCGCAGTATTTTGTGAATTTGGCACATGCATGTATTATTGGTTTTTAAGAGAGCAAAGATCAGTGCTCATCAGATTAGAGGCTCTAAACAGATCATGTCCAGATTCTGTGCTTTTATTATCTAAATATCACACTACTATATGGACATAGACTAGTCTGGGTGTATTTCGCAGTATTTTGTGAATTTGGCACATGCATGTATTATTGGTTTTTAAGAGAGCAAAGATCAGTGCTCATCAGATTAGAGGCTCTAAACAGATCATGTCCAGATTCTGTGCTTTTATTATCTAAATATCACACTACTATATGGACATAGACTAGTCTGGGTGTATTTCGCAGTATTTTGTGAATTTGGCACATGCATGTATTATTGGTTTTTAAGAGAGCAAAGATCAGTGCTCATCAGATTAGAGGCTCTAAACAGATCATGTCCAGATTCTGTGCTTTACTGGGAGTCTATGAGAACAACATTTACACTGTTTGCATTGGGAAAAGCATCTGATTGTCTGTTGGACATTGAGCTTTCAGTCAGTTTATGCAAGCTGTGGAAAAAGAACAGGGCTTTGCAACAAACATCCAAAATTGCTAGTTGACTAACAGTTGTTGAAATTAAAAACCACACAGATTGCTCAGAAATATAGAGACCCATTTAGTTGAAGCCTTTCACATCACATTAAATATAGTGTTTCAAATTACAGTACCTATTAATATTTGTAAATATCAAAGAACACAGTTATTCCCAATAAGCTATTTCGCTGTTTAGTAGTATTTTTTCCGTTTTGATTTTGTACAACAATCAACAACATACACAATCGCATACATACCAACATAACCGCAAACACTACATGTGTACATATATTTAACAAAATAATAATCAGTTATAAAAACAGACTTCTGCAGCAATTCAACCAAATCAAACATGAAAATAATTTATGAATGGTCATAAACTCAAAGTCGGACCAATGTCAATATTGTCTCCCTTTTTTCCAGACTCAAGAACTGTAACACATCTATTGTCCTGCACTGTTTTATTAGTAGCTTTTAGGACCAAACAAACAGACAAAACATCTATTTAATTAATATACGACTACATATAGAATTAGTGTTGTTTTGTTTTCTAGTATAAAATTTTCAAGAACAAGAAAAAATACACTTTTACATCTTTACACAGCTGCTCAAAACTCTTTTAAAGCCAGATTCAGTTATGCCTGTTCTGACCAACTTCAGCTCCTATTATTAAAGACATTGATTATTATGGTGCAAATGCAATTCAGACAGTCTGTGTAAAGACAGAATTAGAATTTTCTGAAAACGCCTTTTAATCTTACATAGCTTTGCTGTAGAGGAGCAAAACAACAGCTTTAAGTTTGTGACAGCCGTTTATATTCACCCTAAAAAAATGTTTTGAACAATCGGAATGTTTGTGTGTATTACTTTGTAGCTCCTGAGACGACTACTACCTCTGAGAGTATTACTTTGGTGAGTTCATTCAACAACACATAATACACACACTGACATGTCTCTACATGCTTTTTATTGTACCCGTTTAGACAGATGCACACTGATTAAATTATTTAATGCTTCATGTTTCTTCTTTCTTCCATTGTCATTCAGGAGCCCCTTGAGATGTTTCCTGAAGGTTCGGGAGGATCTGGAGAAGACCCTGGTGTAGGTGAGTCTGAACAAGAAAACACGGGTAACTTCATGGGTCTCATTGTTCTCTTTCAGGCACTATTACTCACACATCTGCTAATTCTATAATGAAAGCAGACAGGAAATTAATGTGGCACCTTACTGGAAAGTCAAAACAGGAAATGGTCACCATAACACGTTTGGAGTTTAACAATGTGCTGTAATTTCCACACATTTCAGCATTCAGTGACATTTGACCTCTGTCCTCATTTACTCTTTCTTTCTGTCAGAATCAGAGGCAATAGATGAGGCTGATTATACTGCATATGCTAGAGTGTGGCTGTATGTGCCGTGTGTTTTTGGGATGTGTTTTCTTGTAGTCTTCACCCTGCTTACAGTCCATTTACTCAGGTAAAACTCGATCTCTTCCATCTTTTTATATATTTAGTGATTTCTCAGCTCTGAAAATGCCTTTTGTCTTTTAAAAATGCGAGGTTGTTCAAAGTATGTTTCTTTTCTTTATTTTTCTTTTTTGTTCATTCACTCCTCATATTTACCCGTTTACTTTGTGTTCTTACAGGAATAGGCTGCATTTCATGTCTAAAATAGGAAAACAGACTTTGCCCTTTGCATTCTTCCTTCATTCCCCTCGACCTGTTCCTGCTCCTGTTCTCTCTGAGCAGCTTCCAGAGGAGGGAAAGTCACTGATGTCTCCTCCCAAATACAGCCAGGAAGACTTCCTTCCTGTTCAGCAAGAGCTGCAGGAGTGCATTCATCTGCATAACATGGATTACTTCCTGTCTCCAGGCAAAGACAGACATGAGTAAACAGAAGAAATATACTGTGATAGACTAAGAATCACACAATGGGATTTGTGTTCAATAACAGTATTGTGAGTGCAAACTCAAGTATGAGTGTTACTGTATAGACAAAGCAATTCATCTTGTTCTGCATTATTTTTGAATACTATCAGAACCATTTGTAAATAATAATTTTTAAAGCAATTACTATAAAATGCCTGCCATCTGTTGACAATGTGAAGCTAAAGCACTTTTATTAATAGCTCTGGATGTGAGTGTCTGCTAAAAGCCTTAAGTGAATGTTAAGATAATCTCATTCAACATAAAAAAAAAATGATTTAGACGCATACCTTGTTTAAAAAATATATATAGGAATTGAGATTATGGTGAGTAACTTACAGTGAAAGTGAGTGGGACCAATTTTTGGCGGATGTGAAGCGTTTTATCATTTAAGGGTTTTATGAATTACATTATTACATTATTCAAATATGTCCATTGTAAAACCATTGTAAAATGGTACACAACTTGACAGAGAAAATGCTAGAAAGACCACATTCACACAAGTGCAGAATACTGTTGTCATTACTGTATTTGAGTTCTTAAAGAGACAGTTCACCAAAAAATGGAAATTGATTTACTCACTTTCAAACCATCCTATGTTTATTCTTCTATTCCTTCTTCTTTCAGATGAATACAGTTTGAGTTATATAAAACAAAATCCTGGCTCTTACAAGCTTTACAATGGCAAATTGAATTGTGGTCCAAATTTTGAAGCAAAATTAAGTGCATCCATCCATCATATAAAATGTGTTCCACTTGATTCAATAAAGGCTTTCTGAAGTGAAGTGAAGCATTTGTGTTAGAAATATATATATATATATATATATATATATATATATATATATATATATATTTTACTTATTGAACCAAATTTCTAGCTTCCACTAAGTGTCATACACATATTCACGAGAGAGCGGAGAGAGGATAGGTGTAGCCAGTTTTATTTGCAGCACAAGAAAACCAGTCACCTTTTGACCATTCTTCTTTACAAATCCTCGTTTTGTGCTTTTAATTCATTACTGCTGTTTTGTTTTATTTTGATCTCTCCTCTTACCAGAGCTTATGGTATGTCTGCGTCCTACACGTCATCCACAGGCCACTCTCTCGTGAACACACATATGACAGTTAGCAGAAGCATGAGATTACAGTTCATAAAGTTTAAAATATGGGTATTTTTCTTTCACAAATGATTCATTTCAGAAGGTCTTTATTAACCTCTCAGAGCCGTGTGGAGTACTTTTTATGATGGATGGATGCACTTTTTGCTTCAAAATCTTGACTGCCATTCACTGCCATTATAAAGTTTGGAAGAGACAGGACGTTTTTAAATACAACTCCGACTCCATTCACCTGAAGGATGAAAGTCATATACACCTCTCCACTCAGATAAAAGAAGATTTACGGATGAACTGGTGGCTCAGTTGGACTCTTGTCATTTCAAAAAGTGAAAAGACATCAGTTTTTTGTATGTCGCCATCACTGATATTACTTTAGTCACTGTCACTGTGGTTACTGATAAGGAACAAAGGTTTGATTTGTTTGGTTCGCTGCGCATTGATAGACAGTATTTGAGACGCTACTGTAAGTCGCTGTGTGACTGGGACATTTTTAGAAGTACATGCGGTCGTCAATCCCAAAAACTGATAGTGTGAAGGTATCTTAAATTATTCTTTCACATTGATGCTAAAACATACTGTTTTCATCTTTTTCCGTATTATTGAAGCTAGATTTTAATGTGTACAGATTGGCCCCATACACCTTCCACTGTAAAACTAATTTTAATTTGACATTTTAAAGAAAGGTTTAACTTGCATTGAACCTGGATGTAAATTTTGTGTTTGCAAATATGCCTGCTGATTAAAGATAATGTACTTACAGAAGACCAGAAATCACCTGTTGGGAGAAGTGCTAGTGAGCTATTTTTTAATTCACAGTTACACCAGTTTACTCCAGGGAGAGTAATTTTATTTGAATATGGCATAGAATAAGGAATATTGTGAAGTGTTTGTACAGAGTTTTAAACATGGTTCATATTGAATATATGCTGGATTATATTTTAATTTCAATTTGTTTTTTCATTGCTCTTTTTTTTAATTATTGCTCTATTACCACTTTATAAGAATAGGGACTTAAAAAAAAACCACAGAGATCAAAGGTGACACGCTTCAGAGGCCCCTTCAACCACCAAATGACTCATTCTCTGTTTGGTGAAGGCGGCTCCATTGTTTTTACCACTAAAACATACAAACAATTGGTCAGATCTAAGCCACTGGACTGCATGGTCAACACAGATCTTCAACACCCTTACCGGGCAGAGACACTTCAATTCCCTGCATCAGAAAGGGGGGAAAGCTTCCAAGACCACCTGCTGGAAGTGAAATGGGGATGATGCAACCTTAGGAATATACTCAAGCCTATAGTTGCAGCAAAACTTTAACCAGCCCCGGGGGAAAGTCCATACAAGAAGAGCTTATTTAAAGAGGAGTCACTGAGATCAAATGACAAAGACGGAGACAATGTGTAGTCATGCTAAAAACAAACAAGTCCACTTCCGCTTAGCCAAACCTCTGCCATATGCAGGGCTTGAATTGAGTGGGGATGTGGAGAGATGGCATCACCCGGTTGAAAAAAACTACAAAAAGCATCCCCTCAGTTAAACCACCATCCCCCTTGCCATGCCTTTTGGATTAAAAATGTGTATTACTGTATGTAAAACTTATCATGCAAATGAAATGTTAAAAAGATTCACCAATAACTGCAATTAGCCTGCAATTTCTTTAAAAAGCAGACCGCAGAAAAGTTATGATTTTTCTATCATTTGAATGTAAAACATCCCCTGACATAATGTGTGCTGTATGTGTAGCTGTGAGAGATTGAGAGATGATAGGAGAGCTGACATTATCGAGTTGTCGACTTTGCAAAAACTAAGAGGTCAAAAGTATTCACTGCACTATGAAGCCTATTAGAATACACAACTTTATAATTCAAGCAATGAAAGAAAAAACTGCCATTTATGTATTCATTGCACAATGTACTTTTCTACATGCGTGAGCACAAACGTGCAATTATTTTTTATACAACAGTGCATAGTAACACAGTGTTTCGTTCCTTGAATGGTGGTTTTATTGTCATCATCATTTATCCATGATGACAGGCCTAAACCAGACAAAGTTTCAGCACAAAAGCACATTTAGAAGAGTATTGTTTAATATGGACCAAAATAACCTAATTTCTGGCCCAAGAAAGGGGAAAAACTTAGAAATAATAGTTAATTTCATAAGACAATTTTTTCATTAAATAAAAACCTTTTTAAAAAATAGACAAATTTTGAATTAGCTACAGGACCCACACATGTCCCTCCCATCCCCAAAAAAGTAACTGACTACACCATCCCCCCTGAATTTTTTTACCACTTGCCATATGAGTGTGACCTCCATTCTGCCTGAAAATTTGGTCCGCTCCAAGGTTCATATGACCTTGAACATGAACTGCTTTGACTGACAGAAACTTGGTATGCACCCCAAAAAAGAACACATCTCGCCAATCTCCACAGGGGGTGGAAATGTACTCTCCCTTGGTGATTCAGGTATGAGACCATAGTCATGTTGTCCATATTGACCGGGGCTTTCCCCCTCGGGCCGTTTTGCTGTTTGCCTTCACACTGTGAACTCTGAAGCGTCCAACAGCTACATGGGGTGGTGTTAGCGCAGTGGATAAGACACATGTCTGTGGTGTGGGAGACCCGGGTTCGAATCCACTGTGAGGCACCAATGTGTCCCTGAGCAAGATGCTTAACCCCTAGTTGCTCCAGAGGCATGCGACCTTTGACATATATAGCAATTGTAAGTCGCTTTGGATAAAAGCGTCAGCTAAATGAGTAAATGTAAATGTACAAATGTAAATGTAAGTGAAAGAGCGTATGACTTAATCTCATATCTTCTAGGCTGAGAAAAGAAGAAAATAGATAGCTAAACATGGTTTAATGATGTGGCAATAATACACTCTTCAGCAGGTTTACATGTAAACCAGGCTTCTCAAGACCAAGTCTTGATTGACAAATCCTGTGATTTTGTGTGTGTGTGGGGGGGGGGCATGTTTTTGTGACATATCAGGACACAACTTTGTATAATGACATGTGTAAGACACAGGTATTACAAGGAGAGGATGACTTATGAGGACATAACCCATGTCCCCATAAGCTCAAAACGCTTATAAATCATACAAAATTAGGTTTTTTGAGAAAGTAAAAATGCACAAAGTTTCCTGTGAGGGTTAGGGTTAGGGATAGCGTAGGTGAAGGGCGATAGAATATACAGTTTCTACAGATTAAAAACCATTACGCCTATGAGATGTCCCCACTTTTCACAAAAACAAACATCAATCAGCGCTGTATAAGGTTTTTTCTTCTATTTTTATGTATAGGCCTAATAGTAAATGTGAAGAAACAGAGTTTTCTTCTTTTTTTTTATAACTTGGCCGAGATATAAGAATTTTGATGACTGCAAAAATATTTCAATTAAGTATAGGCCTACACATTATCCCTCTGTTCACATTTGTGACCGATCATAAAACACAATTTGTCCCACATTTTTACATAAAAAATTGTAAAAAATAAATTAATTAATTAAATTAAACATAATAATAATCATAATTATTAATATTATAATTAATAGATTATTTCAGAGGCGTAATAACATTATTTAATTATTTTCATGTCTAGGAAATTTTTTTTGACTTAAATGGCTAATTTCAAATTGAACACTAGATGAAGCACTAGAATACCTAATAGGCTACATGTGATCAAGGCTATAGGCTTATCTCATTTGACAAAAATATCAATAAATAAACAAATAAATACATCAATTAAGTACTGGTACTTTTTAGGGTCACCCTCAATTTATCCTGAGCTCATCAAATAATAATATAAATAATTGTATTAATCACTATTAATCATTTTACACAATAAAAAACTGAAAAAAGTGAAATACAGGTGACCCAGTTTTTATGTTATAGATTTTTTACAAAAAATTTAGTTGTACCAAAGGTGCGTTTTGCCTCATAGGTGCAGCAGTTTGCTTTAGCCTATATATATCCAGCAAAATTAGGCAGAAAGAGTACAGGCAGCTACAAATTATAAAGAATATCATCAATAATTATGAATAGCAAATAGCAATAATTATGAATAGCATTTAAGCAGTCCTAAATGTCATCAAAATTAAAAGGCATGTAACGTTATGCTGTTGCTTACACTATAAATATGTTTTTTTATTTTTTTTTACTTATTGGCATCATACAATATTAAAACAACAGATTGTTTTATTTATTCTGACAATATCTCATCATGTCATTCAATTCCAAAATCCTCCTCTTGGGCTTTTAAATGTCCTTTTTTTTTGTACTTTAATACATGACAGTGTATCCGTTCCGTTCCAACAGTAGCCTGTTGCTTTCCTTTACATTACTAAGCAATCAGTGTAGCTCACAGCGCCCTCTGCTGGTGAAAATAATCAAAACACGAGTGCTCTGGTAACAGCAGGCTAGAATCTTTACAAATATCTTGAAATAAAACATCTGAGAAAAGGTCTTGAGGTGTTTTAGTAACCACGATATACGCAGAATAAGTAACTCTGAACGGGTAGAGTGACTTAATATTGTGGCCACATTAACATCTTATGTGCTTAATTCTGTGGCACGTCGTCATTTATTAATTATGTAACACACAGTTATGACATTAGGTAGGTGTTATTTTCATAGCTTTTCAAAAAAGGACATAGTTTTTTCTTAAAGGTTTTGCTGTCTTACCTCAAATATTCGTGCTGCTCCACTCAGCGCTGCTGTTTGCTCTTGAATGTTTTTGTAACGGTTCTTCCGCGCGGCCTCTGATCTTGCGCGTAACAGATTCGGCGCTTTGCGTTGCGTTACGCAACTTGCGTATTAAGCCCAGAAACCTTCGCCCTGGTTTAAATGCATGTTTCGATTGTTTTTATTCTC
Organism: Carassius gibelio; assembly: GCF_023724105.1. NCBI lineage: Eukaryota > Metazoa > Chordata > Actinopteri > Cypriniformes > Cyprinidae > Carassius > Carassius gibelio. Next base: position 16,693,800 of record NC_068411.1, on the reverse strand, counting down.
AAAATCGAAACAATATCGCAATAATAAAAGTAATAATAATGATGGTGATGATGATAATAAAACAATTACTAATAAGAAAGAAATATAGATAAGAAAGAAAGAAAGAAAGAAAGAAAGAAAGAGAAAGAAAGAAAGAAAGAAAGAAAGAAAGAAAGAAAGAAAGAAAGAAAGAAAGAAAGAAAGAAAGAAAGAAAAATAATCTTGCTGACGAAACCTTACACAACAAATATATATATATGCTTCACATTTGAATGAGTGTTACAAAGTGACATAATGGTGTTCCTCAATAATATAAACATGTCTAAAAAGGTGTTTTGCAACCAGATTCATTTAAAATAATTCGCTTTTGTCACTTGTCATGTTCTGAGCTGAATTAGTAGGCTCTCTGAGATTTGGAGGTTGAATGTGGTATGGGGAAAATGTAAAGGATGTACGGCTGTAAAATATGAAGATTGAACAAAGTTTATTTTTAGGGGTAAGAATTTCACGTCACTCTCTCCATTTAGCACAGGATAGCTTCTGTTTCATTTATGAACATAGAGCTGAACTTAGTTTTTTTATTTTTATTTTTTTCTTAGTTTTTTATTGTGTGTTCTAAAAATTTACAACAACAACACTAAAGATTATTGTGCAATTGAATGATATGTGAGGTGGTCATGAGTACAGTCAAAACACACTGTATCAACAATGTTGCCATAACTGCATCCGACATCACAATTAGTAAAAGAATAAGAGTAAATTTTGTGTGTAAATTAATCATTTAATAATGTAACAGTTAAGCAAAACGTGTTCTAACTGTACTCTGTCTAGTCTTTACATTACATCTTAGAAAAGGTTCATGAAAGAACCTTAAATATGCTAGGTTCTAATATGAACCTTTTACCACAGCAAAGGTTCTTAAAATAACTGCCAAATAACCAGTGGATCATTATAGAACCTTTAAATTCAACTTTGAACCTTTTTTATAGCTAGAAGTTCACTTTTGCACTTAAAGGTTCTTTTTTGAACTCTAAAGGTCCAATCTCTTCTTCTTTTATATATAAAACAACGCTAGACGGCGCTAGAGCTTTTTAGGAGCCTGTAGCTTCAGAAGGTGGAGTGTGACTTTTTCATCTTCAGTAGCATCAGCCCTCCGAGGAGAACAGCCATGATTCACATAGATCTTACCACGATGGCATACGTGATGTCTATATACCTATGTGTGGGATATAGTTTGCCTTCTCAAAAGTTGTACGGTAAGAGTTTCAAGCCGTAGCGATGCCTATATAAATGTTAAAATACCTTTTTTTATTTAAACATGAACTTAAAGGTATTGATCCAGTATCGATAGCCTATAGGTTAATTTGTAAATCGAATTCCTTGCTATTTGCTTAGAATGGATATAGATAGCCTATCCAGACACCTTCAGAAAGTATGTTTCATTAGATCACTTTTAACTCTGGTTCATGAAACCCTGCTCTGGAGCAATTTTAACATTATTGTTTAGTGAGGCGAAAAAGATGCACAAGTAAGGTGGAATCTCACGGTTATTTTCATTTTGACGGTTTAACATCATATTGCAGCTGTACAATCACAGAAACTGATGGACATCACTAGCCTAAAACGTGATAAACCGGGATTGCGTTTTATTCAGTTAAGAATTCGATACATTTCCAGGTTTGACGACAAATCCATAAGCGATTAGGACAGTGATAATAATCATAAAATAGCTTCACGTGTTTTGATTTTTATTTTTTTATGGAATTGTGTTTTTTTGCTTTTTCAGAGTGTCCCACCACACCCCAGGAAATGTTCTGTGAGAACACGGTCACCGCAAAGGGATTTACCTACAAAGTGCCTCAGGACAAGATTCTAGACTTGAGAGATCCCGATTGTGAACATGGGTGGTATCATCTGGTGGGAACGCCTTTTTTGTTTTTATTTCCATTTAAAAGACAAATTACAGTTGTTTTGTAACCATTCTAGGTTTTTTTTGTTCACAGAATAAAACATTTATCGTAGACTCAACGCAGCCTGGGGAGAATTTAGGATTTGTAGTGGCTGTGACTCATGAGAACCTGACAGTAGGCACCTGCATAAACCTTCAATGGCAACTTCACTGTGGCTACATTCAGGTAAAGCAACGATTACTTAACTGTTTCTGTGTATTTACACATTGAGAATAAGTGCTGAATAAATACATTCTAATGATATCATTTTTGTTCTGTTACAGCTTCACTGTAGTATTAATTATATAGGTAAGTGTCATTAATTGTATTGCATTATATTATTTATTATAGAAGATTACTTCATCCAAAACTGATAAATTCAAGATTCAAAGTTTTTATTGTCATGTGACCAGTGAGGTTTCCCTGAGCAATGAAATTCTTACTTTGCTGTCCACAGTGAATGCCAAGACAGTGCAAATTATAAACACACATACATAAACTGTACACTATACAAACTATACACACATACAATTTAAGATACATAATAATAAAAACTATGCTGCAGTAGTAGGTATGTAGACTATGAAAATAGGACTATAGACTATGTATATCGTAGACTGTATAATAAGACTATGTATTTCTATCTAGGCAAGAAAAGAGTATTTCAATGAGATATAAATGTTCAATGAGATGAAGCAATTGAATCAATTGTTCTCTGCGATAAATAAGTCCTCTAGCTAGCTACCTGTTTAAGAGTATAAGATAGGGCTAACTGTGTCATCATTTACTTACACTTGTCTTGTTTTGGAACAGTATAATTTTATTTCTTTAGTAGAACTTTAAAGATAATTTTAGGCTTTTACTATATGGAAAATATGCATCATGCAATGATAATGAATTGTAACTCAGTAACGTAGTTCTTTCTTTATAGTTTTTTTCAGCATACCGTAAATAAAGTTTTTTTTGTGTTTGTTTGAAGTGAAACATGAAGTGCCACTTGAAACCCTGCCAGGAAATTACACATCTTCAGGAGACAAACAAGATGGTAAGTAACCAATGTAAACCATTACATTGTAAATTACTAATATGTTCCACCATTGATTGAGTTTGTCTTCAACAATATTGTCCACACCCTTATGAAAAAGAAGTTTATTCAAGTGTGCAATTAGTATAACTAATTTAAACTAAAAATAGGAAAGTATGCTTTTAGTTTACTTTTTATGTACTTCTCAGAAATTGGCTTTATGTACTCCTCAGAAATATACTTAAAATGACATCTAAGTATATTTGACTTATATTTACAAAAAGTCTAAATATATTTGAGCTGTTACGAGAATCCGTGTTTTCATTATTATACGGTAGAGGGCGCTAATACACATCTTCTGCTCAGTGAACAAGTGAAGAAAAAAGAAACACCAAATACTAGCCAGGGGGGCAGGGTTTCATATTTTATATAAGCACCCCTGGGCCATTGGCTAGCGGTCCCCACCTGCTGTTAGCATTCCATTGTCACTTTGACAGCGAATAACTTTACATCTGAGGTGTTTAAAGACTCCATTTGTCCATTAATTATTTCTAAAGAAACACATAAATGTATTAAAGGCTTCATTACCTTGTATCTTACGTTATGTTCCCGTAGAAGCAGTTTTGTAAGAAAATAGGCTAACGATTGTGTCATAACCAGCGACTCTGTCGCACATTAGATAAATTACCGTATGGACAGGAGGAGAAGCTCGCAGGCAATCTTTTACTGTCATGAGGCAATTGGGGGGACGTGGAGGCATAAAGTCCAGGGAGATAATTAATCAGAATACTTAACAAAATGTGCTTCTGTTCACGCTCGCCTTCTCTGGAAGATTCGGTGGGTGATTCAGATTCACCTATACTGTATACACATTAAAACCTAAATAGGGACATAGTAGTATACGTAAAGTATGATGTAAAGTTCACTTAAAGTAAACTTATGAGTATACTTGCAGTATAAACTACTAGTTTTCTACTAGTTTGCAGTATAAAACTAATAGTTTTCTGAGACTATACTTCAAAATGTACAAAGTATTTAATTAGTAAACTATCAGTGTACCCATAAGTTCACTTTTAGTATAATTGCAGTACAAACTACAAACATAGCGTTAAACTAGTTATGTACTCAAAGTTTTCTACTGTTATACTTAAAGGATACTTAAAAGTATACTATTATATATTAGAAAGTGGGCCAATTTAGTCCCAAGGAGTATTGAAACAGTACACTTACAAGTATACTACTAGAACAGAATTATATATGTATACTTGCTACATGAAGTATACTTAAAATTTTACTTGAACTTTATTTAAGTATACTTAGTAAAATAAACTTGAAGCATTCTACTTTTTCATAAGTGCACTTCTGTTGTCATGATTGTTATAGCAAGTTCTCCTGGCCTGCTTATTACTGGAATCGTGGGGAGCATGATTGGGTCTGTTTTCATCATATCTGTTACCATTTGGTTTTGTTTGAAGAAGAAAAGGAAGTAAGTTGTTATAAAATGTTTTGTGCTAAATTTATTTCTATAATAGTATATAGCATTTAGAACGTTTTTTCTCATTTTTCCTAGGTCAGAGTACACTCCTCCAGGTGAAGCTGAATCTGAGACAAAATTATGAATTGTCCAAGTCAAAGTCTTAGCAATACGAATAAGGAATAGGAATAGTCTGTAAAAAGCACATTTTGAGTACATCTTAAGCGTCCAATAGTGTCTGAATGCATTTTATTATGAAACCAATAAAAATTATTCAAAACAATTGTCAATTTTCATTTGCCACAACAGACATAAGCCCAGTTCAGGCTGCACGATTTTATCCCGATTTTCAGATGAGAATTTGAATGATTTTGACACAGTCTGCTTGATGTAGAGTGTTGTGGTGGATTGTAAATGACAATTGGCATCGGGATGCAGAATTAAATCATTTTATCTTGTGTAGTATGCCACACACTGCCAGAATTACTTAATTTTTATAGATGTTTAATAAAGTATAAAATATAAACATGTTCAGTTTTCATAGGAGACGATTTGTGCGTGAAACCTTGATTGAAATAAAGAACATCACTTTTGTTTGCATTTAATCCTCCCGAGATATACACACTCCATATATACACAGTTGAAGGCAAAAGTTTACTTACACCTAGCAGAATCTGCAAAACGTTCATTATTTTACCAAAATATTAGGGATTATACAAAGTGCTTGTTGATTGATTGTTTGTTTGTTTGTTTGTTTGTATGTATGTATGTATGTATGTATGTATGTATGTATGTATGTATGTATGTATGTATGTAATTTATGTTTGTATGCATGTATGGTGTTCCTGTAGCTCAATTGGTAGAGCATTGCATTTTCAAGCGCAATGTTGGGGGTTCGATTCCCCGGGAACACATGATAGGTAAAAATTGATAGCCTGAATGCATTGTAAGTCGCGTCAGCTAAATGCATAAATTTAATTCTTAAATTTAATATACACACAACTCAATTACTACATTTGTAAGGAAAGCTATCTTACAAACTAGGAGTATAGTGAAGTGGATATCAAAAGGCTATACGTCTGATACAAATGTCAATGTATCTGCTTTAAATGGTAAGCATATGTTATTTAATATAGTTGATGTTTATATTTAGGTGGAAACAAAGCAGATAGGATAACTTCTGAATACAGAGACACACACACACACATATATATATATATATATATATATATATATACAGGTACTGGTCATATAATTAGAATATCTTCAAAAAGTTGATTTGTCACTAATTCCATTCAAAAAGTGAAACTTGTATTTTTATATTATATTCATTCATTCAAACAGACTGATATATTTCAAATGTTTTTTTTTTTTTTAATTTCATTTGTTCAAATTATTTTTCCCTTTCTCCCAAAACAGTTTATAATACTGTTATGACTATAATAAAATAGTTTGGTAAAGTAACGACCAAGTAGAAAGTGGCAGACAGTGAGTTGATCATAGCCTATGTTTATATATATATACTGTACAGACCAAAAGTTTGGACACACCTTCTCATTCAAAGAGTTTTCTTTATTTTCATGACTATGAAGATTGTAGAGTCACACTGAAGGCATCAAGGGCTATTTGAGCTATATTGACCTGAACCCAATCCAGATGGTTTAGGGGTGAGCTGGACCACAGAGTGAAGGCAAAAGGGCCAACAAGTGCTAAGCATCTCTTGCTGTCCTTTTAAACATTTCATTTATTAATGATCCCCACAAATTAGGGCCTATCATAGGTTACAAAAAATTAAAAATAATGATATAATGGCAGCACAACTCTTCCAAAACTGATAATAAATCAGCATATTATAATGACTTCTTAAGGATCATGTGACACTGAAGACAATGGTATGAGTAGAGTAACGGTGCTGAAAATTCAGATTTGCATCACAGAAATAAATTATATTTTAAAGTTTATTAAAATTAAAAAACATTCTTTAAAATTGAGTACAAGTTAATTATTCTTTTAAAATGCTTTTTCTGTATTTTTGATCAAATAAACGCAGGCTTGATGAGCATAAGACACTTTCATATTGCTGTTTAATTATCAAATATTGCCAGAGGATACAGAACACACCAGCCTCAGAACGGATATTGTCCCCTGGTCTAGAGGCACTAAGCAGGTGGTGCATATAGAGTTAACTGTACCCTGGGAAGAAAGGATGGAGGAGGCTCATGAGCGAAAGTGCAAGAAATATCAAGACCTGATCCTTGAGAGACAGCAAAATGGATGGACGGCCTGGAATTCACCAGTGGAGGTCAGCTTCAGAGGTTTTGCTGGGCAGTCACTCTGGAGAACCCTTGGGATGCTGGGTATTCTAAGGAATGGCCAGGAAACAGCTGGTAGGCAAGGTTACCGAACAGGCTGAAAAAGCAGCCCAGTGGATCTGGATGCAGCGAGAGGTGCAGTGGCAGGGTCAACCTATATATAACATAAGGCTACTATAGGGTGAACTATGACAGAGTTGGTGGTGGTCAGCAGGGGTAAATCCAGTGAATCGGTGAAATACCAATGAAGGGTGGTGCGCATCTGACGAACAGCTGTAACTACCAACTCTTTAATCTGGTGCTTGAAAGGAAGAGAGAATGAGAGGTGAAGGTGGGCCAGTTGCGATGGTCGATGCGGTTGAGATTCTCAGATCAGAGGTGCTCAGATAAGTCATCGCTGAAACGCCAGTGTTTTTTTTCACTCAATCGCTTAATCATACCTCTTTGGCGAATTCTCTTGTCAATAATAACCTTCATGGAAATAAAGTGCAAATGTGTGTACAAATCTGTAAGATATTAATTTCATAGTGTATGCAGCTTCAGTGATTTGAGTCTTTAAGAGTGCTTGAACTAGACTGTCAGTGAAAATGTCTTTCTTACAATGAACGTGTTATGATTAATAGCCCAGCTTTCAATTTTTTTATTTCACATTATATTTCAGTGTGAAATTTGCATTAAATATAAACTTTGTCTATTGAAAATATGTTAGCCTAGGGCATCACACCCATGTCTGTTCATTAAGTAAACAGACTGGTTTTTTATGCATAGTTTATATTATTAGGTTACTTTAACCATTGTCCATTAAAGATCAACATAATATTTAAAGGTGAGAATCAAGATATTTCATGATAATTCAGTTAATGCATTAGGGAGTGTTTCAAATAAAAGGGAGGGGGGGTGACAACAACAAAAACATAAGTGCTGCTGTGGCTGCTTTATGTTACATGACGACAAAAAAAGTTTAAAATGTTGTTTAATTTATTTTTTTCCTTTTGGTAACCCATAGACACTCACTGAAAAGAAGGCTTCCAAACAGACTGTGGAATATCAGTCAGTCTAGCAAAACGCACACAACCCAATGCCTCAGATTTCCCGACTTTGAATAGGGGCAGGGGGTTGGTGCACCCGCTTCGAATGTTATCATTCGATTGAATTGGCGTTATCAGCTCATAGATATGGGCCAGGAGGGGCCTACTGAGCCTACTAGTAGGCTCAGAAGGCCATTATCATCCATCCACATGGTTAATCACCCACAAATATGCAAGAGAATACTCCAGATCCAATCCCAGAATTCCAGCTCACCGGTAATCGGAAGTCTACTGGATGACACGGCAACGTTGCTATATTTCCAGATTAATATTTTCAGGTAAGACTATTAAAATGATAAAACTGAGCATTTAAACTGTTATTAATTAGGCAGTTTAGAATTTATTGTTCACAAATCTGTCTTGTGCAAGCTTCTCTCTGTTTATGTTTTAGGTTGAAGATGGCCCAGAGAGGTAAGCCTTACAGTTGCTAATCTAGAAAAATTAGGCAAGAGTGTCTGAGAACGATGGTATGATCTGCAACACTGTCTTTTTTTTATTACTGATTTATTACTGACTATCTATTTCTTTCTTTGTTGTTATTCAACAAGAGAGAACTCCCATTAATTGGAATCAAAAGGAAACCCTGAAATCATTTTTCAAGGATGGAATGACACAAGTTGGTTCAGAATTAATAGCAGGAGCTGCATCAGCTACTGGTTTGGACACCAGTGTCGTAGAAGTATTTACTTTTGTGCCACACTAACAAACAACATGTCAAATAAATATATAATTCTGCTGCACTGCTTGTATAAATGAAGTGTTTTGTTAACATTCGGTTTAATTTGTTTAATACCCTTTCGCTATATTTTGTTTTTCAGAACTGGATCGGTAATTACAAAAGATCACAAATGACTAATGCTTCGTCTGAGCCCCGGCCATGAAAGGCCAAAGTTCACATTAGAGAGCTGTCGCCTTACAATCTTTTTTGTAGGGACATATTCTAAACTGTTATGAGACTGGTTCTTCTCTCTGGCTTTTCCTTTCCTTCCCCCCCCCCCTCTGCTGGTCACTACCTCACTCTTTCCCTTTCTCTCTTCAGCTGTTTCTCATTAGTGGTTTTCTCCCTGATCCATTTCACCTGTTACCTCCTCTAACCCACTTGCTATTTAATGTCCTCTGCTTTCTTGCCAGTTGCCGGATTATTTCGTCAGAGTATGATGCTGGTGGCTATCTACAGACCCTGCTGTATAAGGGGACCCTCTTCAGAGACCGCCCTGTAAACTTTCCTTTGTTTTTTGCAATCAGCCTGTGTTTCAGTTTAAAGAGACTAATTATCTCTGCATAACCTGCAGCTACTTGAGTTCCCGTTTGAAGAAGCTTGTGTCACCGCTCTCTCAATAAACTGTCTTTCATTTGCATTTGGATCCTATCTCATCATTACTACAAAAACATAGGTGAGAAACCAAATTTACTGTTTTTATTTTTTATACTAAATTGTTTCTTTTCATACATGGTGGCCTTGTTGACATAAGGTTTATGAGGGTCATGAAACGTCTTGAAACAGATTTTCATGATAGTATTTGGCAAGTACTTCACTCTCACGCAAATTGCATTCATCAGTTTAAGAATGCTGAGTGTATTGAAAAGAATCATCAGGTCATCTACTTTACACGTTATCTTGTTTTTACAGAGTTGTTTCAGATAAATGGTTTTCGCAACCCAACTACTGATTGTCGTTGTATGAATTTACTTTAAATCAACAGCAATTGTGGTGTGAGCAGAACATTGTGTTAGACAACTGGATTGTTTATAATTTCAAATTATTTCGTTAAAAAAAATATTCCATCTGATTTTTGTTTACAAGGCTATCAACATCAAATATTCTCACATTGAAGAAATTGTCAAAGACTACCACCATCTCAAACTGGAAGCAGCTGAAGAACAAAGTGGTCATGAGATTTCTTAAATTAAAATTTAGTTACCTCTCTATCTCAGGTTTGATTTACATCCATTTCTGAAACGAAAAAAACAGAATTTCCTTATTTCAGGGTTATACTAAAGCCGCTTTCTGAACTGGAACCCAGGAAAACCTGCTTTTTTCTTTTGATTGATTATCAGCAATATCTGAGATTAATTGATGTGCAATACCCACATATTCCTTTGGCAACAGTTAAAAATGAACAAGCTGCCTTTGAGATGTTGCTTTAAATTATGTTTGCTGCAACAATGATTAACCTTGTGAGGCTTTGAGCTGTCAAGATGTGATAGCAGGTATTCCTCTACATTCTTTTCATCGACAAACATTGAGGTTCCATGTAATTGCTCAACCGCACTTGTACAGGAGCTTTGCTTCCTCAAAAGGCCAAAGTTGGCATCCAATGTGACAATCATATCTCCATCCGCCTGGAAAACAAACACTTAAAGTAACACTGGTTTTGTACATGCACCAGGTTTATACATTTATACTATTACTATTCTATCATAATACTACATACACAAATTAAATAAGTTTGCAGATATTAATTATATGCCATTAGTTTAATCAAACAAGAACCATGCTGAAACTATAACCAACCTTTGGACATGCTGGGCATATGGTTCCATCATTTAATTGTGGGCAAAAATCGACCAAACTTCTTTGTTGTAAGGAGTGATGCCTAAAATGGGATATGAATTCCCCCACCAGGGCTCTGTAGAGTATGTTAACCTATGGTACAAGCAGAAGTTAGTGAAAATATTACTGTTTCGTATACTTACATCTGGTGATGGTGGTTTACTCAGAAGTTGTTATTTTATAAGAAAATATAAAGAATACTTTTGCATGTACAATCCTAGATAGTTCCATAAATGTTTACTTTTGTGATAATGATGTAGTACAATCAAGGAAGAAGGTATAATTTTCACTTCAATATGGACTCTATCAGACTTCCATGACAGTAACTGAAATTTTCACTTAACAGACAAGACATCAACCTGATCTCTGCAAACTGACTTACTGTACCTCTGCACGTGTGAGGTTATTTTTCCAGTGCAGGGTGTTGCAAAAACCCTCAACAGAAACCTGACAATCCAGTGACAGAAAAAACAAAAAGCTCTAGCAGAGGGATGCAGAAGACTGCCTGGGGCTTGTCGGGGCTTGTCGGCTGTTGCTGGCCATACCTTAGCAGAGTGCAGGCTTCTGGTTCACACGCACACACATTGACTGTAATGGTGCAGAGCCGTCCTGCCAAATATAAGGAGGAAAATAACATAAAAAACTAACCTAGTACTATAGATACTTCCATATCAGTTTAAATTAAATTAAATTAATGCATTTAGCAGACACTTTTATCCAAAGTAGATTCAGGCTATCAATTTTTACCTATAATGATAGTATATAAAGTATACATTTAGTTTATATGGTAAAGACTAAATCACTTGAGTGTGTCACATATAACTTAATATTTTAATTATTGGAATCAACAAACAACTTTTTTTTTTAATTGTATCACAAGTTTGATTAATTCCTCATAGGAAATCATTACTCCACATGTAATAGGATTGAATTCCTTAACCTGTCAATAAAATTAAATACATTAAGATTTTGTATCAGGTAAAATGACAAACCTGTGCTGACAATGACCTTCATGTCCTTTGTGTACACAGCATGGGTGCCATGGGCTTCAGGTAAATATAAGAATAACCCCAGGGAGGATGGATCATAGTTAACATTCTGTAAGAAAGATGGATAGCTCTAATGTTTTTAAAACAACAAACTTGTGACACTAACTGTTGATACTGGATAGGGCTAAAACAATTTGAAGTATCTAATGAATCTGTTGAAATTACTGTGAGTTTGCTGTCTGTGTGCAAGTATAGCAATAGCAATGTAAGACTGTATGCTATTGTTCTTACATTCCACTTTTCAGGAAGATGCAGTGAATTTCTGTGAGTCCTCTTCAGGCAAACCTCACAAAACACTCAATGCACCTATAATCAGCATGTTCTTGGCAGACAACACACTGGGTATTAATTGGTGCTGAACATTCAAACGACACCTTATGCATGTCATCCTTGGCTACATCCCAGGCATGAAGCTCTCTCTTTTTGCCTTATTGTATGCACTCTCAGAACAGCTTGGTGTCAAATCATCAGGTTCAGCCAGTTGAGATGTAATAGAAGGGTCGGAAGGGTGGGTCTGTTTGTAGCTGCGCTGGGGAAGACCTTGACTGAGGTAAGAAAACTTTGCAGGGCCAGCGATAGTCCTCCTCACCACCTCAATTTTAATCTTCCTGAAACGTGTGGTCATCTTAAAAAACTGCTAAAAAAATAAAGGGAACACTTGTGGGTTATATTGTGTTGATAACATTCACCACACCACTGAAAGTGAAACTGAAGTGTCATTCAGCCAAGTATGGTGACCCATACTCAGAATTCGTGCTCTGCATTTAACCCATCATACACACAGCCGTGAACACACACAAACTGGGCTGCCTTTTAAGCTGCGGTGCCTGGTGAGCAGTTGAGGTTTCGGTGCCTTGCTCAAGGGCACCTCAGTCGTGGTATTACCAGCCCGAGACTCGAACCCACAACCTAGGATTAGGAGTCAAAACTCGTCTAACCACTAGACAAACTCTCCAACCACTAGACTCCCTCAGTGAATATTTTTTTTTTATGTCAGCAGTCACTAATGCTGATAATACATAATAGCAAAATGGTGATTCATAGCGGCTTCCTCCTTTGTCGGTTTCCCAGTCGCACTCCAGCCATCGAGAAGCCTCCATCTGCTATTTTTAGTCATGTCTTCTCACTGTTTCAACCCGTCTCCTGACCGCCCTCTGCTGTTTGACAGTATAGGCTACTTTAATAATAACCCTAGAGCAGTGGTTCTCAAACCTTTTTTTTCCACCAGCACTATGGCCCAAGTGCAAGTCTCTTGGGCCGCACGCATATCATTTACATAATACGTCACCAATACAAACCAACCTGATTTATAATATTTTAGCCTAAATATAATGATAATCTAATCGATTACATTCATTGAAATAAATAAATAAATCTACTCCCCATAAATAAAACACCGGATGTTGTTGGGAGCCGACCAATTTTGACAAAAAATTGTCTATACGTATTCCTTATTGTAAAGCCTGTGTTATAGCTACTTTCCGCGTGAGCAATCCGGACGCAAACACGGCAAGCGCGGACCCGGACTTCTTTACATTTATAAGCCTACTTCCGAAAGTGCACACTGATAGTCCGCTCTGGAACAAACATGTGAACAACAATTGCCTAGAATTATTGCACATCTGACTCTTTTTATTATTTTATTGGCGGATTGCACAGGTTCGAGTAGCAATGGGCTTTTTCACTCTGCCTGCACATGTGCTTTTTAAGCCTACTGACCACGTGCATGTGTCCGCGCGTTCATAAAAAAGTGGGAGGCACGAGGTCTTCCGCTCAGAGCCTCCGAACACACTCTCCGAGGATGATTTTTACATCATGCCTAGCGGTCCCGTATGCACGGCGCATTCTGATGCTCAATTTTTCCTGAACTAATGGCTGTTGATGACTAGTTGAATGGAATTCTGCCAAAGTGCGCGCTTGTATGTGTTCTTTAAATGCGTAATATTAGCTATAGCCTCTGCTTCATGTAAGACAAATATATTTTAAAAAACAAAATAATTTCACATAAAAACATTAGGCTATAGCTTATATTTCTTTATTATGTTTTTTAATTAATGTAAAAGATAACATTCATTCTAAAACTGATTTTTTTATTATTATTATTATTATTATAAGTGTGCTCAGCATGGTGGGCCGCATTTGAATTCGTGACGGGCCACGGGTTGAGAACCGTATGGCCGCTTATGCAATACTCCTTCCCTTATTTCAGGGAATCAAGGTTATGTGAGTAACAACATTCCACTATCATTGTGATATAAGGAAGTGCAGAACAAATCCTCTCTGTAAGACCAGCCCTGGAGCGCCCCAATGAGGGCATAAAAAGCATGAGCCAATAATGAGGGTCTTAAAGCGTTAGTTCACCCAAAAATGAAAATTATGTCATTAATAACTCACCCTCATGTCGTTCCAAACCAGTAAGGCCTCCATTTATCTTCAGAACACAGTTTAAGATATTTTAGATTTAGTCAGAGAGCTCTCAGTCCCTCCATTGAAGCTGTGTGTGTACGGTATACTGTCCATGTCCAGAAAGCTAATAAAAACATCATCAAAGTAGTCCATGTGACATCAGAGGGTCAGTTAGAATATTTTAAAGCATTGAAAATACATTTTGGTTCAGAAATAGCAAAAACTACGACTTTAACAGTATTTAACAGTAGTGAGTTAAGTGTTAATGAATAATCATAATCACAGTTCTTCAGTAATTCCTTATTAGTTACGCAATAAGTAAGAAACAGTATTCTAAAGTGTTACCGGCTATTTTATTGAGCAGCATCAGCTCTTTTAACGCTTAGGCCTCTTCTGTCTAGGCACAAACTCTTATGGGGGCAGCTGAGATGACGAAGGGTGCCGTTAACACTGATACTGAATCTGTGTACTCGTGTCATAATGAGTCACAAATACACTGGTGGGTTTGCCTGACATTGTAGTGGTCTTTGAGGTTTCCATCTCATTCAACACTGCCATGTCAAGCAGTTAATCATATCTGAACACTGAATTTGATCTTAAATGCATAATTTCAAACTGGATATTTAGAAATTACATATAACAATATACAGCACTCAATTAGGTTTGATTCATTAACATTATTGTATTAGCATTTATGAACTACAATTTTTAGGTTTAGGGTTACAGTGTTTGTGTACTGTATATATACACAAACAATGTACTGCTGCTTTAATTCATACTAATTCATAATCCATTGTTGTTAACACTCAAAATGCAAATATAGAGGAAGTAACATAAATAAATGCTTTAAATGTATTGTTTATTGTTCGTTTATGATAGCTTTCACACATTAACTAATGTTAAATTAAGCAGGGTGATACATTCAGCACACCCACAGACAGTTCATGGCCTGATGTATGCTGTACATTTAAATGACCAGAACTGGCTAAAAGCACCAGTTGTTACATATATGTTTTTGCCGAGAAACTGTTGATCAGAATGCTGGAATGCTTGACACTACTCCCGTGACCCTGCATACATGCTTAATTTTTTATTTATGCAAGAACTATCACGGGCCATTGATAATGAAACAGATATTCTCTTCACACTTCTCATATAAATATTTTGTCATAACAGCAATAGACAAACTTCACTACACTGTTTATACAAGTGCTGGGAATCCCCCATGCACAAGAGTGTTCACCTCATCTAAGAGGTCACAGTGGTTGCCATTTTAACAGTAGGCTGTATAACTGCTGGTGCAGCCAATCATGTGCCAGTAAGATCACCTCACATACAAAAGCATGAAATAATGCAGAAATTAGTGAACTGCAATGACCCTGACATTCAGCTCTGCCAAAGAAATAGTCACACCACCTTCTATGTTCTCTTCACACTACAAACAATTTACCAGTGGAAACCTGCCCAACTTTGTTTGTAGGTGATTAATTTTTTCTATCTAGATTCCTTAGTGGATCATCATTTTTTACGTTTTGCATACTGAAAGGAAAATTTGTATATGTCTTAGCCATAGTATCCTGTGGGCCTCTAAGTAGACTTGTAACAGTCTGCACCTGAAATCATATGCATAACTCTGTATGAACTTTTTATATACTGTGGAACAAAGACAAATATATTTTAGAGGTGTTTTCTGTCCATACAATGAAAGTCAATGGTAAACAAAACTATTTGGTTTACCAACATTCTTCAAAATACCTTCTTTTTTGTTCTGCAGAGGAAAGTAAATTGTACGAGTTGGTAATGACATGGGGATGAGTAAAGAATGAATGAATTCTCATGGTCAGTATTCTTGTATTAGCCATGCTGGCAGGGGCGGACTGGCCATTTGGAGAAGTCCAGAACGGCCGTCGGTCTGCTGGTTCATCATCAAAGAAAAAGCGTCAAATATAGGGACGTTGACAGCCGACAAAAGGGGGCGTTAATGTAATCTATTTTTGCATATAAAAAAGAATCTGCTGTATACGGCCCGCAGTGTCTTTAGTACAGCCCGCTGGATTTTGTAAAACTCGGATTATCAATTAAAAAATATTTGAAATGTAAGTCACGTAAATATTGCTTTCAGTTTATGATGATAATACTAGCTCCAACCAGGAGAGGTCGCTAGTTTCCAGCCACTCCCCGCTTCATTTCAATAGTATGACGTGCCCTCTAATGTAAACATTCACTATTATTAGCAAATAATACATGAAAAACGGACCACGAAAACAGCATTTTCCAGGCAATATGGTAAACAGATTATTGCTTTACCAAGTTCAAGGAGATATATGTTTGGATTGTTTGGAAATGTGTCATCACCACTACACACAAACATTAGGGATGCCAGAGTTACTCTTGCTTCAAATTTCAAAGGTAAAATCAACAAAAGCATTTTGCAATATGCATAACATAACTGTTCTCACAGAACTATGTTCTTAGGGTTTCCGCGGGTCCTTAAAAGTCTTCAGTTAAATCGTTTCAATTTAAGGCCGTGTAAACTCTTAATACAGAATGTCTTAATTATAAGAGGTCTTAAATTTGGGGATAGAAAGACAAGAAATTGCAATATAGATTAGTATGTAGATTAAACTTCAAACTGAATAAACTTGAGCGCTGCTTTGTTCCGGGCAGACAACTATATTTCTGCCATTTCCGAAAGTGAAACTTTCTGCTGGCAGAGAACGAATTTGCTTTTTCAATAAGCCTGTCTACTGTTTTTGTTACATATCTTTACATCTGAACCAGTGGACTGACAAAAAGCTTATGCATTATAAAAATCTAAATCTAAACAATTGAGACACTAAGATATATTTATGCAAATTAATATAGCTAATAATTGACTAATTATAGTCTAATTGTTTAAATTAATATAATAATTAATACTTTTGACTCTTCCCTTTTCTTAAAATTTGTTTAATGGCTGAAACGTGAAGTGCAGGTCTTAAAAGATCTTTAAACCTCCTATATTTTAAATAACCCAATTAAAAAAAAATCCTGCTGTTCCCCCGGTTATTTTATGGTACCATTTGGAATAACTATTTCTTTATTTATTTTTAATCAGACTTTTTTAACTGTCCTCTTATGTTGTTTTGAGAATGTTCTGTAATAAAAAAATTGGACCTCTGTATTTGTTTATTGCAAATATACAGACAATGCAATTGAGATGTTTATTTGTTGGGGTGATATTGCTGTCAACTGAAAACTTAAAGGGTTAGTTCACCGAAAAATGAAAATTATGTCATTAATAACTCACCCTTGTTTCTTTCCAAACTCGTAAGACCTTTATCTTTGGAACACAGTTTAAGATATTTTAGATTTAGTCCGAGAGCTTTCTGTCCCTTCATTGAAAATGTATGTACGGTATACTGTCCATGTCCAGAAAGCTAATAAAAACATATATATATATTTTTTTTTGCATTGTATTCATTGTCGTTTCACAGTATCGGTTTGGCTATTAGGAAGTTAACCCTTAAATTGTAATTTTGAAAAAGTGTGGAATAAGAGGCAACAGTTCTTAGACTTCTTTGAGAGGATATTATGTATCAGTTATCTCAAATACTGTTAAACTGAGGACTGTACTCAGAGTGGTCATAGCAGCAGAGCTCTTGACAGCAGACCTGCAGCAGAGCTGTCAGGTGTCCACACGTTTGTGTGTGTATCCTCATAGGGGGACTTTCCATTATTGATTTCTTTAGTTTTTATAGTGAGCTAATTAAATTTCTCTCTCTATCCCTACCCTCGAACTTGATACCCACAGAAACCTTTTTGCTTTTTAGATATTATTATTATTAATCTGTTTAAAGGAGAGTGTTCTGTTGGCTGATCCCCACAATGTAGCTGCTTTGTTGTAATATCTTTATTTGTCCCTTTACAGGGCAATTTATGCAGCGTCAGACTGTGACAATCGTGCACCAGGAAAACACGAGGAGAGGGAGAGATTCAATTGCAGGTAAGTTTATTAGACAAAAAGGGTAATCCAACACAAACAGTCCAAGGAGACAAACAAAACAAAAGAGGGAACTCGGAGGACGAGAAGGCAAGGGTAAGTCTCGGGAGACGAGAACATTAGTACACGAAGGGTAAGGACTCCATACAAACAACAGGGAAAGACAGGTATTTATAAGGAAACTAATGACAATAGATTTCCCTGCACCTGTGCGATTAACTGGAGTGCAATTACAGGTGAAGACAGGACCAGACTAGAGGAATTATAGTGCCTATGGTGAAGTGCCTAAGGAGAAGTGAGCTCACTAGTGTAC
Organism: Carassius gibelio; assembly: GCF_023724105.1. Taxonomy (NCBI): domain Eukaryota; kingdom Metazoa; phylum Chordata; class Actinopteri; order Cypriniformes; family Cyprinidae; genus Carassius; species Carassius gibelio. The sequence goes on along the minus strand of NC_068411.1, from coordinate 16,675,670 downwards.
ACCCAGGAAAACAGAGACTGACAACGTGACACACAAACATGCAAATTTATAAAATGTATTACAAATTTATAAAAAACACAACACAATAACAACCATAGACAACCCAAGCATTTAAAGTATAATACACAGTTCTTCATATATTCTTTCAGGGTTTACTTTAATATCTTTGGGGCATTTGGCCCACAGTGTAAACCAGTACACACACTTTACTTAATTATCTAAATGGGTACTTTCCTTAGACTCTTACTTTTTATGTACAGGTAGTTAATTTATTAGTCTCCATCAGTCAGTGAATCTTTTTCTTTCTTGCTTGCTTTCTTTCTTTCTTTTTTTTTTTTTTTTTTTGTCAGAGTTGTATGACAGATAGTTTGCAAATACCCCCCAAAAAAAAGAAAAGAGTGAAAGGTAGCCTACCATAAACTGAATCCTACATGTCTGTGATTGGAGTGTAAACTCTAAAAATAGATAAATCCAAAACAAATATTTAATGGCAAACAGGTTGAAGATTAGCTGATAGGTTATAGGCTCATTAAATGATAAGATGCTTTCCCACAAAAGCAGTTTATTTAGCATTTAGCCTCTCCTGCATTGACATCTATTCCTAGCTTTACAGTGGCTTTAAGGTTATAGTCAATACTATAGTTAAAATATTACAAGTGGTTCAATCCCATAAATAAAGCATATAAGGTCTTAAAAATTAAGATTACAGAAATAAATTTGATTAACAATAAGAATCTAAAAAGATATTTAGCTATCTTTATTACTTCTAGAGTTGCATGCACGTCAAATTTGAAATATTAATAATAATAATAATTTTGGCACTCAGACAGGTACATTCAATGCAATCTTTTCAACAGTATTCAGAATGTTCTGCAGATATATCAATATATACTGTATATATATATATATATATATATATATATATATATATATATATATATATATATATATATATATATATATATATATAATAATTATATTATTATTATACACTAAAAAAAAGTGTTTCTTAATTTTATTTTAAAATACTTATTTTAAAAAAGTGTATTTTAATATTAATTTTATATTCACATTTTAGAGTGGTGTTTTATTGTGGCCAGCCTAAGGCACACCTGTGCAATAATCATGCTGTCTAATCAGCATCTTGATATGCCACACCTGTGAGATAGATGGATAATATCGGCAAAGGAGAAGTGCTCACTAACACAGATTTAGACAAATTTTTGAACAATATTTTAGAGAAATAGGCCTTTTATGTACATACCTCATGAAAAATGGGGGCAAAAACAGAAGTGTTGCGTTTAAAAAAAATGTCAGTCTATTATATTATAAGATATAAGATATTTACATTGTTGAGGCTTGAATACAGTCAATGAAGAATATATCTATTTGATGGCATTCGGCACTTTATATATACATTCTATATTGCAGATGATTATTACTGCATTCATAAAACAAATCAAGGTTCATTGTCAATTACTTATTGTTCACAGTTTAATGGCAGTCACTTCCATAATTCACACAAAGCACCATGGGGCATATTAAAAAGGTGGATACATCAGGTTAACCTGAGGAGACCAGTACCAATTTTTAAAGACATAAAGTACCTGTTTTTAATTATATATTGTTAAACATGATTTGTGGTATCCTCTGCTGTTACAAATACTTTATGAATTGACGATATAATGCTTAACTTTTTTAATAACAAACAGCACCACACATGTGACAGAACTCAGTTTTGTTCATCTGATTAAATGACATATGTATGCTATTATTTGGGCCAGTTTTCTTTTTTTTTTTCTTTTTTTTTTTCTTCAAATGTCCTCAAAAACCGTACTGACACCACATATTGTGTGAGCATACAAATCTGTTTTATCCTCAACCTATTAAAATCATATCTCTTTAATGAGTCATAATGTCCTCATGGCCTACAAGCTTCACTAAACACTGTCTGGGCTTGTGTACACACGGGATGGGAGAAAAAATGACTTTAATGCATTGTGATTCTTTCTTTAAAATTATGAACCTATTCGGTGGTTATATTTTCTACATATGCGTGATGGCACTTGACTCGATGTAACTGGGTCTCTTTAGACCAGGGGGTTTCATATTGGTCCCTGGAAACCCCCAGGTGCTGCTTGAGAATGTGTGGGAATTTTTCGAGAAAAAAAAAAAGTGTTAACCAAAAGCTTCCGTTATGAGAAGTTTAATTTAAATAAATAATGATATTATATATATTTTCTATTTAATAAAAGCTTAAGTGTAATAACAGTATAAAATGAAAATTCTCTCTCTCTCTCTCTCTCTCTCTCTCTCTCTCTCTCTCTCTCTCTCTCTCTCTCTCTCTCTCTCTCTCTCTCTCTCTCTCTCTCTCTCTCTCTCTCTCTCTCTATATATATATATATATATTCATTTTATTTTTAATATCACCATTTTTCTCACAAAGTATACATATTTATATATATTTTAGAAGGGAGTCCTTTGCAGAGGGATCACTACATTTGGGGGATTTTGGCTTCAAAAACTGTTTAATAATTCCTGTCTAAGGATCTGTCCTGTGACAGATGTATTTCACTCAAGTATACTTGGCTTCAGAGAAAAGTTTAAAAATAAATATAAGATCAATTAAACTACTGGATCCATTTTCTCAGTTCTGCCTGTCTCCTATATGCCTCTATATTTTGTAACCGTTCATTGTGTGTGTGTCCTCTTTCAGCCGGAATCATTCTGTTTGTGTACTCAAGCATCAAACTGACATTAGGAGCATCTGTTGTCTTGCAATGCAGTGGGAAGAGACAGAACGATGGACAGTTCCTCTTTGTCATTTTGTATAACATTAAAGAGTACTTCACTGACTGCGAGAAACAATGGCTTGTCAATGTGAGTATCTTATGTCTAAAGAAAAAGACATTTGTAAGCAATCTACAGAGTACTTATTGATTTACTTCCTGTGTCATTTACAGTAGCTTTCTGATTGAGTAAACAAATGTAACACTAGTGTTGGTTGCTAACCTTTAAAGATGATTGAGTTTCTATTCTGCTATTACCATTATCAATACTAAACAATTATAAGTCAGATAGCTTTATTTAAAGAGTATTCTGTTTGGTCTTAATTCTGCCATTCCCACCATGCATATCTATAACTTCTCTTTCCCTCTCTTGTTCAGGGAACTGTGACAGGACTTTGCTGAAGGAAATCCGTCTTTCATCTCTCCTATTACAAGCCTGACCGCAAGCACCGCCACCCTCCAGGCGTGTCCTAAAAATCTAGTGTGCCTGCTCTCCTGCCCCAGCGGCAAAGTAAGTGTGAAATAGTTTGTGCTATATGTTTTATAGCTTTTTTGTTCTGCTAGGAACAAATTGAAATTGCTTTGTTTTATGCTTGTTTTGATTTATTTTGCAGATCAATGAAAAGCAGCTGTGCTCTTGTAAGTAGCTGATTTATACTATTTTCTAAACATGACTACAGATCTTGACATACTTCTTATTCTAAGAATTTTCTGTCTGTGCGCAAGAAAACACGTGTTCCTGTACAGTAGTTTAAAAAGTAGAGTGGGGTGCTAGTGAGAGAAATGACCATCTGGCTTTTGCTCTGGTCTGATATAATGAATGTGTAAAGGAAGTTATTAGGAAGTGAAGCAGTAACTCAAGCAGGATATGACTCTTTGTAGATTAGTCTTTCTGCCAGATTTACTACAGCCTTTTTAACCCATAAACATTGATGTCAGTTCTCATGATGTGAACTGTCATAAATAAGTCTTTAATAATTTTGCACACCCTGTTTTACAAATAGTAATATCAAGTTTCTCAAAACAAAGTATTTGATGTTTTATTGCCCGAATACATGCACTGAGTAAAATAACACTGTATTGCAGGTGATTTCAGTCCTCTGACTTCACTACCTCAAGGTAAGAGTTGTACTAATTTCTGTCAAGCTGCTAAAAAGGAAGTGTGGCAATAGCTTAAATTGTAGTGAATCAGGTGCAAATTTTAATTAAGCAAAAATAGGCTTTTTAGGCCAACAAACTTGTAGCCTACCCTAATTCATAAGGAAGTTATCATCTTTCCAGCAAAATAGAGGCTAGTGACCAGCTACTTCTTTATTGACTTTGATTCTGGAACTGTTTTGTTTTCTTCCCATATATAATAGTGATACATGAAAGTTATTCAATAATTTATTTTGAACCAAATTACCCATTTCTGAGATGAATCACAAAATTACAACTTTTTTATTCACAGCACAATGTTTCAGAAAATCCAAGGAACAAAAAGGCAAAGGTGTTTGACTTTTGAGGCAACATATTACACATTACTTGAAGCACTGCAAATAACAGAATCAAATCAAAAACCTGCTACAATATAAAATAACTGACTGCTTTTAGATATAGATTTAGCAGCAAACTTCACTAATAGTTTTGCATCCCTGTCGGGTGCAATCGTATATGTCTAAGACTGCAATTTTTTTTTCCATTATAACTTTTCTAATTAAGTATCTCTTCAGACAAGTGGGTAATGTAGTTGTCCACTTTAAATTTGCCTTTATTAAACAATATTTTGTAAAATCACACTAAAATAATAATTATTTTAGCTACAAAAGCATACATGTTACTCCAACCCAAAATGAAAATTTTGTCATTAATCACTTATCCCAATGTCGTTTCAAACTAAAACTATAAAATCTTCATTCGTCTTCATGTTTGTTCATTCGAAAACAATTTAAGATATTTTGGATGAAAACCGGGAGGCTTGAGACAGTCCCATAGACTGCCAAGTAAATTACACTGTCAAGGTATGAAAGACATTGTCAGAATAGTCCATCTGCCATCAGTGGTTCAACCATAATATTATGAAGCAATGAGAATATTTGTGTACAACATAAAACAAAAATTACGACTTTATTCAACAATTCCTTTGTAAAATATTGTTTAATACCTCTGTCTCTCTCCACATCACTGTAGGGCCATTTTGGAGAACACTTTCTGAAGACAAACTTGAGTACGCTATTCTGTGTCAGCCGTGCCACAAGGTTACGTTGTTTTCATTCAAATCTAAACGGAAATACACGTGGGGAACATATCCTTGTGGCGTGGCTGATACAGAACATAACCTGCATTCAGCTTATATTCTCCAAAATGGTGCACAAAGTGTACAAAGTGTATTGTCGTCACTTCATAATGTTGTGTTTAAAGCACTGATGGCAGATGGACTATTCTGACAATATCTTTCACACTTTTCTGGACCTTGACAGTGTAACTTACTTACTTGACGAACAAAGCTTTAATGGGTTTGGAATGACATGGGGGTAAGTGATTAATGACAACATATTCATTTTGTGGGGGAGTATCACTTTAATCTCATTTAAAAATCAAATCCATCTCTCTATAAGGAAAATGAATGGGATTTTTATTTCTGGATCTTGACTGCTATGTCATGATCTTCACAGGGACTGCAGAGGTTTTATTATATATATGTATATATGTGTGTGTATTTATTTATTTATCGGACAAAAACAAGTTTTAATGCTTGAGTAAAGTAAACAATATTTATGATACAGTTGTTGTCAGATTTCATTGGGGGGTGGGGGGCGTGCATGTACAGCTCTCTCTCCACCTTCAATACCACGACTTAGGTGCCCTTGAGCAAGGCATCGAACCCCCAACTGCTCCCCGGGTGCCGCAGCATAAATGGCTGCCCACTGCTCCGGGTGTGTGCTCCCAGTGTGTGTGTGTGTGTGTGTTCACTGCTCTGTGTGTGTGCATTTCGGATGGGTTAAATGCATAGCACAAATTCACCATACTTGGCTGAATGTCACTTCACTTCACTTCATTGGTGATTTGAAATAGGAAATTTAATTGTAAGCTTGGTGAACAGTTTTGGGGAATTATATTTTTTCCCATCCAGAGAGATAGGAGCTGCACTTGCACGCCCAAGAGGTCTTTCAAAGATGGCCACCGAGTGATATGTTTGTTTGTATTCCAGTGGGTTTTCTTGACTGGAGTGTTGGTGTTTGGATCGGAGGGAGTGTGTCTGTGGTTCTGTTGGTGTCTGTGATTATCACCATTGTACTTAAGATTAAACAAAGGTGAGGTCCTTTGGAGGAATATATAGTGCTTTTATGAAATACTGGCATGTACAAGCTAAAGACATGGGTCTGTATAATATTTGTCTTTTAATATTTGTGTGATCATGAATGATTCTGTGTTGATAGGTCAAGATTTGGTCCTAGAGTTCGAGTTCCTGCTGAACAGATTGTTTGATTCAGGTATGTACTGCAGCATCAGCAGTCTGTGTGTATGAATGATCCAAATCATTACCTTTTAATCTTATGTTCTGAAATATACATTATATTTGGAAATCAATTACAGTATAAAACAACAGCTTCTAAAAAGCTTTCACTTTGTTTAACTTACAGAACAAGTTCCATCATCACACCTGGACCTTTTATCTTCAGTTATTCATTACTTTTACTCCAGAAGTAATCTTTTTATAATTTCCATCATTAGCATTAGCTGTATTATAATGTGTGCGTTTGCTACATTTAGCATCTCAGTGCTTTATAGCTTCTAGGATTTTTTTTCAGCTTTTAAAATAAATCATGACACTAGCCTGAATGAAATTACATGAAATAATGATATTATTTAGTTAGAAATTATACATTTATATACATGTACTGCATGTGTCCACCTATGATGTGCACATATTGTGAACCTAACATACATAAAGTGAATTTTATGGCTGTTACACAAATGGACACATCCTCAGCATGTATATTTGTTTATAAAAAATATTTATATTTTATAAATATATATATATATATATATATATATATATATATATATATATATATTTTATTAAAATGATAACGCAGGTAACTATGTATTCTTATTATCAATATGTGTATATATATATATATATATATATATATATATATATATATATATATATATATATATATATATAAGCAACTAGGCAGATTGCATTTAGCAGATTGATTTCTTTATTGCTCAGACCATTGTTCAGCACTTAAGAAAAGAGAACAGCAGCACTGTGAGGGTTGTGTTGGCTCAAGTCAATACTTCATTATGTCATTTGACAGATAGCTGATGTGCACAGATATGAATATGGGGGGTCGACTGACCTTGAAGTGGTCTGAGACCCTGTCACCACCAATATTCTCCATATCTGAACACTGAATTTGATCTCGGATGAAAAATTTCAAAGTTTATCTATTTGATTTGTTTGTTTAACTGAATCACCATGTTCCGTTCACTAAAAGGACAGAGCAGACTAAAATCCCCTGTTCTAACATATTTGGCAGGCAGTTTCGCAACATCCACGATTCAGTCTACTGAACAGATGTTTCTGCTGGAAAACAGTTTATATGTTACAAGCAACAGAACTGGTAACATATGCACTGTGTGTTTTCAAACACCTCAAATTTGTCACACAATAGTAATAGAGATAAAAGTTACTGCACTTTAGATGAGTGCTGGGAATGTCATGTGGTTTCAGAGATTTCAGCTGTGAGTTAAAGACTCTCCACCTATGCAGCCAGTCATGTGACATTAGGATCAGCTCAGAACAGGAAATCGTGCAAGAAAGGGGGTGAACTGTAATACCCCTGTGGTCTGGTCGTCTGCCAGTTACTAACCAATCATATGTCAGAAAAACAATCACGCCACTTTTTTAAACAGGGAAAGCCATCATCCATGATTGTTCTGTTGCCTTATATAGCTTTGTCATCCTTGACTCCACCTGCTTCTTCACCACAAAAGCGCCCAGAGTTATTTTGTGGCTTCTGAGAAGTGTTGGTTAGTCTCACATAGCAATAAATCTCAATAAATTTAATTCCTTTGCTTTATGTTGGTGATTACCCTGACCATGGAGTGCACCATCATTTTCTATTTTAAGTCTTTTTATTGGTATTTAAGAAGACAACATAATTGACATCTAATGAAAAATAAGAGACAACGGACTGTAATCTAACCATCCCATTCAAAACCAAAACCCCACACTTATCAAGGAGCAGAAAGAAGAAGACAATATTATAAATATTCCTTTCTCCAATATGTTTTTCTAGCAAAACCATTGACTTGTTTAGCGTCTCTTGTGTCAACTTCGTGAAGCCATTTTCCACAGGTTTTGAATATAAAGTATATTCAGTAGGTTATGAGTAAACCCGCTTTGAGCAACAACAAAATATTTTTTTTCTTAATGATCCCTAATACAATTAATAGAAAGGCAGGGAAATTTCTGCTTTATATTTTCTTCCTTGTGCTCTGTTTCTTGTCGGTGTTTTTCGAGCTTCTCAAGCTTGCAAAAGACTTCTAAATCTAAATCTTAACCAGTCTTTTCTGTCAGTCTAGTTATTGTCACGGTCCTCTTTTCTAGTGCTGTGTTTACTGTCATGCCTGAGCTCACCAGTCAATGAACCGCCCGCCTCAAATCCAACTCTTGCCCCTGTTTTTGGCCTTTGCAATCCCTGGCACTCTCTGCTGTATTGAACTCTCTAGCCATGTTTAATATTCGCTTTCCTCTGACTTTGGTCCTGACACGTCCTGCATCTGTCTGACCTCCCTCTTCAGATCTGCACTTCTTTGAGTTGTTCCCGAGCCACCACTGAAATGTTATATTAAGCCTGTTCCTGTGCTTTAGAAATGTAGTGAGACAAACAGGGAAAAGTCTCAGTGCTACTGGACTTTATATCAACAGTTGAGAATTCTGTGTGAGCAAACACCATAATAAAAAAAAGATCAAACACATTTGAATGTACAAGAACTGTTCTGGTCACTTGTGTTCTTTTTTCTTATGACCAGCTACATCTGAGACATAGAGGAAATGCCACAATTATGAATGAAAACACCCTTTTTTACACGTGGTTCCTTTCCCACCAACAGCCACAGCCTGTTGTACTTATTAGGTACTATAAGTATGCAGGAAGACAGGATGACTAATATATTTGACCTTTTTCTGCAGCCTTACAACAGCAAAGTACAAAGTGCCACTGCCACCTGACATGATCTGCACACTATGGCATCTATACTTTTTCCATGGATCCTTTTTAAAGTTCTTGATAAATCCTTCCAGACGATCAAATCACTGTAATATCCAGCAGCTGTGTGCAAAGAGAGAGATTGTGATTTTTTCAGTGTTTGTATTGTAGATAACAGGATGTCTCTCTATCCTGCTTCTAGTCTTTTTCTGAAAATTATTTTCTTGGTTCGAAAATCTACAGTGTTGTTCAGAGTCACACACCACTTCTCATGTTAGCTCAAAAACGGGAAGGGAGTGCATGATTCTGATGTGAACCACGGCACTTTCTGACTAGTCACACTGGCAGTCTGCATCTAATATTGTTACAACACTCCTTGGTTTCCCTTAGTAACAGAGCACTGTCATGGTAAGAATGCTTTTCATTGTCAGGTTTTAGATTTTAGATTTTTTTTTAGATTCAGGTCAGCAGTGGAACTGTAAAATAGGCAGGCATATCTGTGCTGCAGTGTTTAGCGCCAGTCCAAATTGAACAGGTCTGAACCAGTGAAACCAGTGAAGTCTCTGGGATTACCGGAAAACTCCAGGCGACAGGAAAAGTGTGTTTGTTCGGATCGGAGCGAAACTCCTCATTTTCCAGAAACCTTTTAATAAGTTTCACAGAAACTAGAGGGGAAAGAAATCCCTAAGTGTCCCTGCCAAAAAAAAAAAAAAAAAAAAAAAAAAAAAAATTTACCGTATCTAAGATGCTAAAATATATGTTTAGATTCACATAGAAAAACAATGATTAATTTGTGATCGCAGGTCTCTTCTTTGGTCATAAGATTTTGTTTGTTGAGTTGTTTTATATTGCATTATCTTTGTTTCGTCTTCCTACCTTCTCCCAGCCAGTGAGAGGTACTTTCCAAGCACATGCACAACCATAATGAAAAAAATTATCACCGGGACAAGCGTTTGTGGAATTTTCCACTCCTTTTGTATAGCGATACAACAACCTTTTGTTTACCAGTTCAGAATTTCACTCGAAGTACTGCTGACATCCTCCATTACTTCAGCAAATCACATCTACAAAAATCAAAATATTTAACACCTCACTGATTAGGGGGAATGATTTTGGGGCCAGTTTCTTGTGTAGGGATTTTTACACATAAATAAAGGTTTCATTCTTTTATTTGCTGTTAACTCCCAAATGCTCACTGCTGAGGGTTACATGCCAAATCTCTGGTGACCAGGTCTGAGCTTGCAGTACAACAATGTAGCTTAAGATTTTTTAAAATAATAATTGTTTTATTTTACTCTTATTGGAATATGTCGAATAAAAATAAAGTTGTATGTAATATGTAAAATAATCTCAATGATCACAAAAAAAGAGAACATCTAATTTTACAGCACCCGTGCTGCAAATACTCAGACAAAGTTGGTTGTGTTGTGTGTATTTGCAGTTCATTTCTGTATTTGGTTGTGTTGTGAGTAATTGCAGAACACGTGCTATCAAACTGATGAAGATTTTTTCTTAATTTGCTGATGCTTTTGCAATTTGCATGTGTTTTCTTAAGTTACACCACCTTGAGGTTTCTTGGCCACTGTACAAAACAACTAAATTTCATTTAAAAAAACACATAAATCTATATTATTTATAGATCTATTTAATTATTTTATTTTTATTTTTTTATGATCATTATTATTTTTATTTTTGTTATCTGGCGATCTTGTTTGAGGGCTTTGTGTTGTAAAAGTTACTTCCTTGGTTTTACATTTTAATTTTATTTATGTTTTATACAAATCTAGCTGATTTGGTGTGTGGGTGGTGTGTGGGAGTCATTTTCAATGAAATGTTATGGGGGAATTATATCTTGTGGGCATATACTACACTTGAGTGTAAAGAGCTGCATGTGTCTCATGCCTCATGAAGAGCTCTCTTGCATGTCAGCAGGGGCTCTTTCTTTTAAAGCGATAAAATCAATAGGCTGGTTTCCCTGAAGTGGAACTAATGGCACATGAGGTGACCCTCTTACCAAGTATTGTCTTTGTTGATGTAACCAAACACACAAGCATTGTCCATACACTTTCAAAATATGTTATATTTGGTTTGTCTTCCCTTTTCAGAAGGCTTACCAGCATCTATCATCGGTTCAGCACAGACACTTAAGTTGCTGTTTCTTTTATTTAATTTCCTTCCAACAACACTTTGGCTGAGATCATATCATTAGAAAAGAATGTGGTAGAGATTTAGCTAGTAACCAGCCTATGAAATATCACCCTGGCAACTGCCTATCCACACCCTCACAACTGAAGACTATACCTGAACATTAATAACCAACAGAGTTAAACTAAAACTGGAGCAGAAGATTGAGATGACATGGAGACTTGAGTTTTGGTCACTGGCAGCATTACGTTAACAATTAGCAAGTTAGCAAGTTAGCAACATGACTGCAATATTTTAACACCCCAACTCCACAAAGCCATGAGAGGTTTTTTTCTACTCTGGATAGCAAGTGGCCTCAGGCATCACAAATCAACATAAAACAGCAAGTTAGGCAAAGTAACAGAAAACAAAACCAGTCAGAAGGGCTCATCAGGTGTCATGTTCTAAAGCATCTCAGAGATCTCAAATACATAGCAGTAATTATTACTGCACCGCATGAGTGTGATATCGTTTACGACAGTCTAATAATGTGAACCAATGTGGTTCAAACTACAGAGATTTGACCATATTCAGGAAATAGTCATGATTAACTAATTTCTACAACAATGCTTTGTAATATGGTAGTTAATCAGCGAGGAAATACAACCGTGGTTTGATGAATATAAAATCATTTTAACACATCTGAGCACTTAAAATGTTCAAATGAATTGCAACAACCTCCCCAACTGTGCAGTTCAGGAAATATACAGCTTCTAGCCACAAAACCACAGTCATGTCAGCAGTAATTAAAACCAGCTTTGTCAACTGAACTTTTTGTCTAGAAGTTCTGAATGGAAGGTTACAAATAATTATTGCTAAAGTCTTTGGCTATAGGCTCACAGATTTCTGGATCACATATTTATAGGCAGAATAAGCCTTACTGTCTTAGTAACAGAAACACAAATGCAAACAACTTGGTATTATTATCTTTGCCAAAGCAAGTCAGGTCCATTTACAGGAAAAGGCATGAATGAAAAAAAGCAACCAAAGTGAAACCTCAATCCAGCAGCAGCATTTACAACACCCTAGATCAGATCAGGCCAGACTTGTGAGCAAGTGTTCATTTTTCTCTGCACGTCTTAATATTACAGACTTTAAAAGGGCAAGTGTACAGTACATATAAGTGCAGCTGATCATTTTGCAATGATGACATTTCAATTGATTTGTTATTAGTTATTATCTATCTCCATTTACTTCTGTTTCTTATGTGGAGTCAGAAACTGCTATATCTACAAGGAATTTGAGATGGCCAATAAAAGACATCTGAATCTGAATTGTATCCAGTAAATATGACAAATTGTGCTGAACTAACATCTGTTATCAGACATGTTGGGAAATAATATACTCTAGTGGTACAGATACGATTACCCAAATACACAAGTAAGGCCCATTTGTTGTGAAGAGGGAAGTGGAGTGCATGAAAATGATGGATGACAAAGCAAAATAGCGAGAAGGGGGAGGGGGGTGTTTTACAGAATATTTTCCATGCATCATAAAACATAGAATCTAAGTCAGAAGGGCTTCTTGTGACATGTCAGAAAAGAAAACTTGTTTCAGTACTAAAGGTCTGTGACATTTCCTTCACACATGATATCTAAAACAGGCATGTGTGGTGCACACCACAAATAAATCATCAGCCTAGTATTTTTTTGTTCTTCTGTTGGAACAGAACTTCCTTCTTATATAGTATGGATACAGTCCTGACATGTTATTTCCATCATACTGGCATTTCCATGTGGCCTATAATTTAACTTGTGTTGTTACCTCTTCCAAGCATTATGGCATAGTAAATTGTCCTTTGTATATGCATGCCTCAAAATATTGCAGGTTGTAGTAAGCAAAAATAAATCCGGCATGAATGTACGTGTTAATGTTTATGAAATTGATTTTTCAATCTCATTAATTTTTGACTTTGTCTGCTTAAGAAAAATATAAAATGTACCACCATCCAGATATTTTCACATCACAAACATCAACAGGTCATCCATATTTAGGAATAGTATCAGCATCTTTGTTTTTTTTTTGTGTGTGGTTTTTTGTGTGTGTGTGTGTTTTGTCTGAATGAAGTATTACTCACTATTGAGAGTGTTGCTGATGAAGGGGTTTAGTACTTACTGTCTGTATGTTTTGCATCATACTCACTGTGGCTTTACAGTATTGAGTTAGCTATTAGGAACTTATCCACTCATATCTTCATTATGAAAGAAGTGTGGAATAAGAGTCAGGATTCAGTCTCCTTCGAGAGGATATTGTGCATCAGCTAATCCTTAAATACTGTTAAACTGAGAGGACTGTGGTACTCCCTTAAGTGATTAAAGCTGATTGAATTGATTAAACTGTCAAGAGTTCACACACGTTTTTTTATCCCATAGGGACTTTCTATTAACTTCTGTTGCTTTTATACTGAGCTTATTATATTTTCTCTCTTTATACCTAACCCCAAACCTAATCACAAAAAACAAAATCTTTTGCATTTTTAGATGTTATTTTTAATCGTTTTTGTGGAGAGTGATGGACCGTCCACACAATGTAGCTGCTTTCAGGTTTTACTGTCTGCTGGATTACTGTCTTTACTGTTAAGACATTTGGTCGTACAATGTAAACACACACATACATGTTTTCTTCTCTAAATGGAAATATTCCATTGACTGATACTGATTTTTACGTAGATATCAGAGATGGTGTTTTGATTGAGAGATACCAAAGACGTATTATTTCATAGTGTGATACATGCTATGTGTGTTAGCATTTTATAATAAATATACTATATTGTAAAGATAATTATAATTAGAAGAATTGAAGATAAACCATATATTGTCATAATTATGTGTTTATTAGTCAGGTTGAATCAGTGAAAGCATTTTGATCCTCTCTGTATTCAGCTGCAGCAGACATTTAGCAAAGACAGTAAAAGAAATGGACACAGCGACCCCATTGGATTCAACGGAGACAAGAAGTCAATTAGAAGCACGCACTTCCTGGGGGTCGAGCATACTGCACAGATTCAAACTGAGCTTGATGACGTAGATGTCATGTGAGCAACCTGTAAGTCTTCTAATCGCTGTGCCAAGAGAAATCTGAATCACTCACCGAATCTTGCAGACGTTGATGAATAATTTTGTCCTGTTGCTTTTATGGACTCTCTATGGGCTTCTCCCTTGACTTTATGCCTACACGTCCCCCCGATTGCCTCATAGACAGTAAAAGTTTGCCTGCGAGCTTCTCTTCCTGTCCATACCGTAATTTCTCTACTGTGCGACAGAGAGACGCAGGTTATGACGCAATCGTTAGCCTGTTTTTATAAAAACTGATTCTACGGGGCCACAACGTAAGATACAAGGTAATGGAGCCTTTAATACATTTCCGTGTTTCTTTAGAAATAATGAATGGACAAATTTAGTCTTTAAATGCCTCAGATGTAAAGTTATTCGCTGTCAAAGTGAAGTCAAAATGAATGGGAGTCAATGGAATGCTAACAGCAGGTGGGGGTCCACGAGCCAATGGCGGCGCCCAAGGGTGCTTCAAAAAAATATTAAACCCTGCCCCCCTGCCATTTAGCCATTAGATGGACTTCCTAGAGCAACTGCTTTTTCTTTTTTCTGCTGGGCAGATTTGGAGTTTCAGCGCGAGAGTGCCCTCTAGCCTTTGGGTGAAGCAGTATTTACTACTGATCACAGAACTCTGCTTCACTGACAAGATGCACATGTGAAAAATTGCAGCCTTTTCCAAATCATGATTGCAATTTAATTTATTTTCCCTAATTTAATTAATGTGAAGACTATGCTATGTTTTACAGTAGTTTACATTTGATTATTGAGTTTCTGTATTGTTTTTACTGTACCATTAAATATATTTAATGTAAGCCTGATTGAAAGTTAAAGGTGCTGTATGTAGGATTAACACAGAGGATGAACTAGGTATCTCAGTCCAAATTCAAAATATTGGAGGGTTTTTTCACTCAGCCCCTCCTTCTAAGACTTGATACACATGTACGTTGCCAAATTGATGACACCAACAGGAATGAGCACACTTGATGAAGAATCAAATGAAAAGTTTTCCGCCAACTGGCAACTCAGGGTGCCAAAATACAATTGGGTAAATTTTAAATTGGGGACATTCCTGCCTGGAACGTACATTTCCAAAGGAGAATACATGACTGTAGCATTGTTTTTCAGATAAACAAGGATGTTAACTTAGCATGTTTCTGAAATATCTGCAAACATATTATGGTATTTTTATGCTTTAGTATAGTCAAAAACTTACACACAGCACCTTTAAAGCACTGATTATTTCATTTGTATCCATTTGTGACATTGCATTTATGTAATGCTAAAACACTGCTGGTCACTTTCAGAAGTAGTAGTGATGCTTTCTTTTCTCAAGAAAGAATGTGAAACATACATTGGTTTTACAACTTTTAGTTTTTAAATATTTTTTAAATATACGTAATTTAAATTAATTCCACACACTTAAAGCAATTTTGTATTGCATATCAAATATTGTATTATTTAAGGTCACATTATTCTTCAGTATCGCACAGCCCTAATCTGCACTAGACATAAACCTGCCCTGTAGCATATGAACAAAAGCAAATGTGCCATTAAAACGGAGTCGCAAACACGCCGTCTTAATCTCTAGAGCTTTTTTTTTCTGATAGAGTAAATGTATAGTCCTACATTTATTCAGTTTGGAATTAATTCCCACGCTTCTTCATTCATTTTCTCTCCCTCTCTTGTTCAGGGAACTCTGACTGGACATTATATAGAAATCCATCATTCATCCTTCTAATCACAAATCTGACAGCAAACAGGCCTGTCCTGAAAATCTTGAATATTTGCTTTTCTGCAACGCTGGTAAAGTATGTGTGATATTATGTGTGATATGCATGTTTTATTGCTTTTATGTACTGATAGGGCATCAGATAAATAGTCATTGACATGTATTAGCATTAATGAACAGACATTGCTTTGCTTTATGCTTGTATTTATTTATTTTGCAGATCACTGAAAAGCAGCAATGCTCTTATAAGTAACAAGTAATAAGTCAGTAGTCATCCTTTAAACAAAATAAAGGGTTAAAGTGGCCAACTGCTTTTTCATTCCACTGCTTTCTGTAAGTACTTTTCTATTCAGTTTTTTAAATGAATTTGTTGAAATCCTGCAATGAAAGTTTTTGAATCAAACTATACACCTCTGAGATGATTCACAAAATTCTAAATCTTATTTACAGCACAATGTTTCAGAAAATCAAAGGAAGAAAAAGGCAAAGGTGTTTGACTTTGTCTTTTGAGAAAATGAACTACACATCACATGAAGCACTGCAAATTACAATCAAAACAATGGTACAATATAAATCATTTAACTATGTATTAATATAAATTTAGCAAAAAAGCTTAAACATGCCATTGGCTCCTTGTTGGACACAACCTTGACCAAAAGTGTCAAAATACTGAAAATGAAAAAATACTAGAGATTTTATTTTTAAAAATATATAGATATAATGTGTATGAACAATCCAAGCCATTAACCTAATGTGTTTTGAATGTATATATATGATATTTTGCAATCAATTACAGTACAGTTGTTGTTTTTTTTACTGAGCAGAAGTTCTATAAAGTGTGTGTGTGTCTGTTTGCGTGTGCGCGCGTGTGTGTGTGCATGCGTGCGTGTGTGTGTGTGTGTGGCATTTAAAGCCCTGCTGTCAAGGTCCAAAATCTTTTGGGGAATTTCTGTTAATAAAATGAATAATATTTTGATTTGTAGTTAACTGATTTCTCTACAGCACAAACATTTTAACAAAGTAATTCAAAAGCTGAGAAGATAAAAGCAGCTTTGTCAGGGTGGTGCTGGCTGATCCCTGCGGTAGGATAAGTGACTCAAGTGTGTAATTTATTATGTGACAGCTCACAAATACACCCATGGTGGGTCAAACTCAAAGAACCTGTCTGCACAGATGTTTTTGATTCAGGTCATCAGCCTGCCAGGAAACCGTTCTGTATGCATGTTACCAGTAGTAACAGAACAAAAAAATACTTTGCTGAGGATTTTTAGTGGTGTGCACCACACATGCATGTTTTAGATATCATGTGTCACAGACCTTTAGTACTGAAACAAGTTTTATTTTCTGACATGTCACAAGAAGCCCTTCTGACTTAGATTCTATGTTTTATGATGCATGGAAAATATTCTGTAAAACACCTCCTCCCCCTTCTCACCATGTTGCTTTGTCATCCATCATTTTCATGCACTCCACTTCCATCTTCACAACAAATGGGGCTTTCTTGTGTATTTGGGTAATTGTATTGTTTCTGAGAAATGTTTATCACACACTTAAATCTTGAAGTGTCAAGACTTCAGATTGCTGTGCTATGTGTGTGTGTGTGTGTGTGTGTTGACTATTTATTTTACCCTTAGAGTTCAGTGCACCAATCTAGCTTCTTTAGTCATATATTATGTTATGAAAGACCATTTAGGAAAAATAACTTTTATTAAATATTATTTTTTGCTTATTTTCATTATATTTTCATCATATTTTCATATAATCTCGTCAGATTGTTTGGTTAAGCAGAGTATGCAGAATCAATTAATTTGATGGCACGTGTCTGGATGTAGGTTGATCTCTCCTTTTCTCTTGCATTTGTTCTTTTTCCTTTGCTCGTGGCTCATTATCGCTCGGTTGTTTCTACTCATTCTTAATTAATTTATTCTGTTACACTCACAGAAGCCTTTATGTTTTGTGTAGTTTCTTAATTGTGTCTAGTTAACCAGTAAAATATAGGCTTAGAACTTAAATAACTTCCACTTTTTACAGTAGCTAGCATCATTACTGCTGAAGAGAAGACCCAATTATCTAGTGAAGTGATTTACTTCCTGTAGAGTTAACGACAGTAGTCATGAGCCCTTTATTGTTTAAAGCAGATGTCATAACAAATGTCGTGGGACCAGGAAGCTTTTAAAATGAACGGTTCATTCATAAATTCATGCTACCTTGCTCTCACACTGTGGAGTAAGCAATGAGCACAGATCTGAAAAGGGGTAATGCTAGACGAGATCTATTAAGAAATACAACTTAATTAATTTTTGTATGTGCGTAAGAATTTTGAACTATTGCAAAAAAAAAAAAAAAAAAAAAAAAAAAAAAACAGCAAACATTCGCTCTTTTCTGTAAGCCCAATATTTCGAAAAAAACACAAAATGTTTCATGTCATCTCACCGTCATTTAGGAATTATACTTTGATTCGATTAGCCATCTTAATCATTTTGACATTGACGAATGTAGTTAACATATTGGCAAGCCTAAAAAATGTACCTTTAAGTTTCTTTGTCTAGTTATTGTTTTGCTCATGCTCCTCTCCTCTGCCTATAGTTAGTGCTGTGTTTACTCTGCTGTCCCGCTAGAACTCACCAGTCTCTGGAATGGTCACTCAGTACTCTTCTTGCTGGGACTGTTGGCTGTATTGGACTGTCTGCTCACATTTGACCTTTGGTCCTAATCTGCCTTGTCTTGGCTGTTTGCTCCCTGGTTTGACCCTATCATCTGTCTGACTCTCCTCTTTTCTCTAATTTGGACATGTTTGCTGAATGGACTGTCTCTTTGGCCCAGTCTTTGTCTGTCTGACCTTCCTTTTCAGCCCTTCTTCAAGTTGGCCTAGAACCAAGATGGCTCATCCTAATCTATTGTAATTCTTTCTTTATTAGCATTTAACAAATAATTATTTGCATTTAAGGTCTATTATTTTTGCAAGACACAGAAGGAATCTGAGGTTGCATGCACCTCTACAATGCTTTGGAGTAATAACATGAAGCTTTGTAAGTGCCGTTGTTTACAGCATCAATGAATCAATCTGTGACAGATTCACTTATTGGTCAAACTTTAAAAGAAATTCTCTTATATTGTAAGTAATTTTGCTTATAGCTCGTACTAATTTCTTCAGTCCTTCATTTAAACAAAATTGGCTTATTTTACATATATTAATGACATATGTTTTTACATACGTAAAATTTCATTTTTGTCACTTTTCCTTGAATTGTATTAGTGCACATTAAGAAAATACATCTTTTGTATATTTACTCAGTTCATTTATGTTCATTTATGCTGTGCAATATAACTGGAGAACACCACTCTCACACATCTTTTCATTCACGACATTCTCACATATGGTGAGGTGAACGATCTGTGCCTTAACACAGACAAGACAAGAGAAGTAATCATGGATTTCAGGAAAAACCCACCCCCCCTGCAGCCCCTCATCATCAAGGGGACTGAGGTGGAGAGGGCCGACAGTTACAGATTCCTGGGACTGCAAGTAACATCAGATCTGAACTGGACTTTGAACACTGCTGCCACAGTGAAAAAAGCTCAGCAGAGACTGTATTTCATCAGGCTGCTTAGAAAAGCTGGTCTGCACTGTCATCCTCTCACCCAGGTCTACAAAGGACTGATAGAGAGCATCCTCACCACAGGCATCACTGTATGGTATGGAAACACCACACAGACAGAGAGGAAGGCTCTGCAAAGAGTCATAAAGACTGCAGAGAGGATTATCAGAACAGAACTCCCCTCCATGGACACAATTTACACACAGCGTTGTCAGAAAAGAGCAGAGAGAATTATCAGAGACACACTACATCCAGCTCACTCCCTGCTCATTCACAAAAACTGTACATACAATCTCAGGCACAGACGAGCGGACAGCATTATCACAAACAGATCACGTTTTTATAAGAGCTTTTTCCCAGCCACAGTGAGACTCTTGGCCAAAACAAAATGAACTACTGTCTATAGGGTCTGTGTAATATGCCTGTGTATTTGATTTATTTATTTATAACGTAACTTTTGCATTATAATATTATTGTTATTTTATGGGGCCTGTGTAATATACCGGTGTATTTTTATTTAGTTATTTATAACGTAACTTATTATTGTTATCTCTGGGGCCTGTACAAGATGCAATATACTAGTGCAATTCAGAATGAAAAATCTACATTTTATGGGTTTAGTGCAATTTACAATGTATATGTGTTATAGATACTGTAGATTTATGTTTTCCTTGTGTGTCTTTTTAAACTTGACTTGACTCTCTGAGCAACAACCGCACAAGAGTTCCTATGTGTGCAAGCACAAATGGCAAATAAACTTCTTGAATCTTGAATCTTTTCCATCATGCAATTTTTTATAGCTCCTTTCCAACAACATCCATGTCTGGTGTGTTAGGAAAGCAGGAAGAGTTAGTCTTACATTTGACCTTTTCTGCAACTTTACAACAATAAAAGCCAAAGATCCTCCTGGCATAAACTGTACAATATGGTATTTCCTCTTTTATAGATGCCATTTAAAAACCTTAATCAGTTCCTTCCACATCAGTCAAAACATAGAAACACCAAGGAGCTCAAAAATTCTCTGGAAATGATTTATTGTCCTACAAAAATCAAATGTGTGAAGACTGAGATTATAATGTTTTCATTTTTTTCTATCTGCAGACATAAGGCCTCATTTATGAAAAACTAACGTACGGTGGCTATAAGATCAAATCTAACATCTGGTCTCACTTAAGCAACTTGCTCGCAGCATATTAAGGTGGAGAATTTATTATTTATTTATTTTTTATACAGGCCTTTAGCTTTAGGGCTATATTCGTACATCGTAAACAAGAACATGAGGATTCAGTCGTCGCATCATGCACATGTAGCGCTTCTGTGAAAGCAGAAAAACAAATTATGTCTATCAAAGGAATAAAATAAATAGGTTCACACAAAATATATAATAGTCTATAATATAATTAACAGATTAACAAAAGGAAAAAAACACTGTGAAACAAACAAGTGGGGCTACGCTCGTTTGTGTGATACTCTTAATGCACAGGCGCTTCACACACACCATCAACATAGTTCTACCATTGTCTGACATTTCAGCCATTCATCATCAAACTAAAATGCAGTCGACCAATCAAAAGTTAGCTACACTGTTTATTTTAAAAGGTCCAATGTTAAATCAGCGTGCAGTGCCCAAACAAACTTTTTTTTTTCACATGTGAAGGATTTTACACAGATATTAGAGCATGAGTGAAGTATAAAGCTATGTTTAGGCTACATAATGAATAATAATTATGCAAAAAAATGTTGTTTCAGTTTTGCTTGAGATTTGTATGCTATTTTTAATGAATGCCACTATAGCATTACTTGTGTTTTATTTTATAATTTAATACATTATTTTATCACTTATTTCTCATTCTTGTTCTGTTCTGAATACCATTCATTTAAAATATTTGTTGTAGAGTGAGGGGAACTAAATAACCTGTTAATATTTACATATAAACATATAAATTACATTTCAGGAGTCATGATATTACAGCGCCATGGTTGAACTGCAAAGTTCTCTTATGCCAAACATTATAGTTATCATTTTTTATCCGCTTAGGAAATTGGCACGTTTTATTTTGTGCCACCATACTTATTCATGTAACTCAATGTAACCGTCTTTAAATAAGGAAAACATGGAAGTGTTTGGTTGCTTCTAATTTCATCTCTGTTTGGTTCCTAAGGAATAAATGGTGTTAAGCTAAACGCTAACAAAGTGGGGTGTGCTACAGCGATTAAGTGCATGCACTGAGACACTGCGGTCAAGCCAGCCGCGGTTTGAAAGTACACGGTCAAGCCAGCCGCACTTTTTTTTTTGTTTGTGCGTCTAATCGTGCACTGACGGTACGGGTGCAGGGAGCGGTCAAAATAGATGTAAAGAAGCTGTCGTAACGGCGTTTCCTTTATACTTTTTCTGATATTTTCAATAGTTCACGGGTGCCAACCCCCTCCCAAAAAAAATAAATGAAATAAAATCTGCATAAAACGTCATTTAACCCATAAAAAGAACTTAAAGGGACATCAGAATATTTATGTATTGCTATTTCATGTCATGATATAAATAATGCATTTTTTAAATGACTTGAACATTGAATTAATGTTTCTGAATACATTATTTTTGTACATTAACATTTTTATTTTACATTAATATACATAATTTATCAATGTGTATATATATATATATATATATATATATATATATATATATATATATATATATATATGTGTGTGTGTGTGTGTGTGTGTATAATATATATATATTATATATATATATATATATATATATATATATATATATATATTATATATATATATATATATATATATATATATATATATATATATTATATATATATATATATATATATATATATATATATATATATATATATATATATATATATATATATATATATATATATATTATATATATATATTTTATATATACATTTTATAAATATATATTTTAAATATATATATATATATATATATATATATATATATATTATATATATATATATATATATATATATATATATATATTTTATATATACATTTTATAAATATATATTTTAAATATACATTTTATATATATATAATATATATATATATATATATATATATATATATATATATATACATATATATATATATATATATATATATACATATATATATATATATATATATATATATATATATATATATATATATATATATATATATATATATATATATATATATATAAACATTGTGTTGTTTGTGTGTGTATACCTTTCAACTAATAGTGATCCTGACTATTGCTGTATTTTTTGTCAAGTTAAAACTATTATACAATTTTTGTACAATTTAAAGGCAAATCACTCCAAAAGTCAATGTGCATTTTCACTCTTTTCTCATAAAAAGCACTTACTCATAAAATGCTTTCCTTAAAAGGTTTGCTCCTTTTTCCAATTGATAACTTTTAACAGTGACCCAGAATATTACTGAATTAATTTTTTAAGTTATTTTACTGTATAGCGTTGGAGAAAATTAATGGCAAAATAACTCCAGAAAAGTGCATTTTAGCACCTGCACCGTTACCCATCTTCATACACTCATAAAAATCTTTGCTTCATGGGTTTGCTCTTTCTTTCAGTGGATTCCTATTCACAGTCACTATTACCATTGATATATTAATTTTCAAATATTTCTACTGTATAGTTTTGGAGAAAACTAAAGCCAAATTCAACTCCAAGAATCTAATCACATAAGCTTTTTAACACCATGTCCCATTTTCAAACATTTACAAAAATCTTTGCTTTATAGGTTTGCTCATTCTTTCACTTGATTCCTATTCACAGTCACTCTGACCATTACTGCGTTAATTTTCAATTATTTTTACTGTATAGTTTTGGAAAAAATCATTGGCAAAATCATGCCAAAATCAAAGTTTATTCTATCTGTTGCACCATTACCCATTTTCAAACACTCATAAAAAATCTTTGCTCTATAGGTTTGATCGTTCTTTCAGTTTATTTCTGTTCACAGTCAATCTGATCATTACTGTATTAAGTTTCAAATATTTCTACTTTATAGTTTTGGAGAAAACTAAAGCCAAAATCAACTCCAAGCATATAAGTGCATAAGCACTTTACATCATGTCCCATTTTCAAGCACTCATAAAAATCTTTGCTTTATAGGTTTGCTCGTTCTTTCTGTTTATTTCTGTTTACAGACAATCTGACCATTACTGTATTAAGTTTCAAATATTTCTACTGTATAGTTTTGGAGAAAACTAAAGCCAAAATCAACCCCAAGCATCTAAGTGCATAAGCACTTTACATCATGTGCCATTTTCAAGCACTCATAA
Source organism: Carassius gibelio (assembly GCF_023724105.1). Classification (NCBI taxonomy): domain Eukaryota; kingdom Metazoa; phylum Chordata; class Actinopteri; order Cypriniformes; family Cyprinidae; genus Carassius; species Carassius gibelio. Next base: position 16,651,786 of record NC_068411.1, on the reverse strand, counting down.
AAATCTTTGCTTTATAGGTTTGCTCACTCTTTCAGTTTATTTCTGTTTACAGTCAATCTGACCATTACTGTATTAAGTTTCAAATATTTCTACTGTATAGTTTTGGAGAAAACTGAAGCCAAAATCAACCCCAAGCATCTAAGTGCATACGCACTTTACATAATGTGCCATTTTCAAGCACTCATAAAAATCTTTGCTTTATAGGTTTGCTCGTTCTTTCAGTTTATTTCTGTTTACAGTCAATCTGTCCATTACTGTATTAAGTTTTAAATATTTCTACTGTATAGTTTTGGAGAAAACTAAAGCCAAAATCAACCCCAAGCATCTAAGTGCATACGCACTTTGCATCATGTCCCATATTCAACCACTCATAAAAATCTTTGCTTTATAGGTTTGCTCGTTCTTTCAGTTTATTTCTGTTTACAGACAATCTGACCATTACTGTATTAAGTTTCAAATATTTTTACTGTATAGTTTTGGAGAAAACTAAACCCAAAATCAACCCCAAGCATCTAAGTACATAAACACTTATCCAGGTTTCAAGCACTAATAAATATCTTTGCTTTATAGGTTTGCTCACTTTTTCAGTTTATTTCTGTTTACAGTCAATCTGACCATTACTGTATTAAGTTTCAAATATTTCTACTGTATAGTTTTGGAGAAAACTGAAGCCAAAATCAACCCCAAGCATCTAAGTGCATAAGCACTTTACATCATGTGCCATTTTCAAGCACTCATAAAAATCTTTCTTTTATAGGTTTGCTCACTCTTTCAGTTTATTTCTGTTTACAGTCAATCTGACCATTACTGTATTAAGTTTCAAATATTTCTACTGTATAGTTTTGGAGAAAACTAAAACCAAATTCACCCCAACCATCTAAGTACATAAACACTTATCCAGTTTTCAAGCACTAATAAATATCTTTGCTTTATAGGTTTGCTTAGGCCAGTGGAAGACCAATTTTTGGTTACATACCCTGTTGTCCAACAACAGTCAAATTCTAGCAGCTGTGGCTTGTTTGCAATAGCATTTGCTTTTGTATTATGCTGTAACCTGAGGCCAGAAAACTGCCAGTTCCATGAGGGTAGATTGAGAGCAGAACTTGTATCTTCTTTCCAGAAGGGACGAATGCTTTTCAAAACAGAGCCAAGACTTAACAAGGCAAAATCCACACAAACACTTGTGAATGTGTACTGCTTATGCAGGACTGCACACTGCAATGAAGTCATGGTTGAATGTACTTCATGCAAGAGGTGGTATCATCCGAACTGTGCACAGATACCCCAAAATGCAATTACTGGGGATGATGACTGGCACTGCCCCAATTGTACTGGCAAAATCTAAGCCAATGTGGGAAGTAAAATGTGTGTATGGGAAGTATGGTTCATTACTATTTACATTACTATTTACTATATACATTGCTTTACATGTTTAAATTGTTATTGTTTCAGTAGTATTTAAATTGTTTTCAATTCATTTTAATATAGCCATGTAAAGTTAAGTTTTGCAAATGTCAAGTGTGAAGTAATTTTATTAGTACTTTAAGTATTTTACAATTTTCATTATATGCACAGTCTCAGGGATACATCTTTTTATTTATGTTTGTGAATGTCTTTTTTTTCCTGTTTAAACAGTTTGTGAAGTCAGTTGCACTTGTTAGTGTAGTTAATTTTTTTATGTTAAATAAAATAAAATGGCTTCAATACACAAATTGTTTTTTATATATATATATATATATATATATATATATATATATATATATATATATATCCTACAGTATCTCACTAGATATATGAAATATATAAAGCAAACTACACTTTCTAACAAAAATTTTAAATGAATCACTTGGTCTTAAAACTTCATTTTCAGAAATAAACGTACAATTTCTTGTGATAAACAGGCTGAATGAAACTATGAATGTTGTTTATTAGAAATGCTCTAAGGTGTTAAGGTAAAACAGAAGATCTCTACTGTAGTTGTATTATGAATTTAAGTTGAAAGGAAACATGAAAACAATCAGTCAACTGTCTGTAAATGGCTTAGTCCAGACTTAAAGCTTTTTATGTTTTTCAAAATTGTGCATGATTTAATTATTTAGAAAACTGTAAAAGCAATCAATTGACAGAATAAGAAAACCTATGAAGGAACTAATTTTATGAGTGTTTGAAAATGGGACATGGTGTGAAAGTGCTTATGTACTTAGATGCTTGGGGTGAGTTTGGCTTTAGTTTTCTCCAAAACTATACAGTAGAAACATATGAAAATTAAAACATTAACGGTCAGAGTGACTGTGAATAGGAATAAACTAAAAAAAAGAGCAAACCTATAAAGCAAAGATTTTTATTAGTGCTTGAAAATTGGATATGGTGTAAAAGTGCTTATGCGCTTAGATGCTTGGGGTGAATTTGTTTTTAGTTTTCTCCAAAACTATAAAGTAGAATTATTTAAAAAATAATACAGTAATGATCATATTGACTGTAAACAGAAATAAACTGAAAGAACGAGCAAACCTATAAAGCAAAGATTTTTATGAGTGCTTGAAAATGGCACATGATGCAAAGTGCTTATGCACTTAGATGCTTGGGGTTGATTTTGGCTTTAGTTTTCTCCAAAACTATACAGTAGAAGTATTTGAAACTTGATACAGTAATGGTCAGATTGACTGTAAACAGAAATAAACTGAAAGAACGAGCAAACCTATAAAGCAAAGGTTTTTATGAGTGCTTGAAAATGGGACATGATGTAAAGTGCTTATGCACTTCGATGCTTGGGGTTGATTTTGTCTTTAGTTTTCTCCAAAACTATACAGTAGAATTATTTAAAAATGAATACAGTAATGGTCAGATTGACTGTAAACAGAAATAAACTGAAAAAACAAGCAAACCTATAAAGCAAAGATTTTTATGAGTGCTTAAACATGGGACATGATGTAAAGTGCTTATGCACTTAGATGCTTGGGGTTGATTTTGGCTTTAGTTTTCTCCAAAACTATACAGTAGAAGTATTTGAAACTTGATACAGTAATGGTCAGATTGACTGTAAACAGAAATAAACTGAAAGAACAAGCAAACCTATAAAGCAAAGATTTTTATGAGTGCTTAAACATGGGACATGATGTAAAGTGCTTATGCACTTAGATGCTTGGGGTTGATTTTGGCTTCAGTTTTCTCCAAAACTA